>NC_092827.1:42871764-43181208 GCF_039878825.1 Excalfactoria chinensis
TGAGCTGGGGGTTGGCCTCTTCTCTCGTGTAGACAGTGATAGAACTAGAGGGAATGGTTTCAAGCTGCGACAGGGGAGGTTCAGGCTGGACATTAGGAAGTATTTCTTCTCAGAAAGGGTAGTCAGGCATTGGAATGCACTGCCCAGGGAGGTGGTAGAGTCACCGACCATGGGAGTGTTCAAGAAACGTTTGGATGTTGCGTTGAGGAATATGGTTTAGCTGGGAAGTATTGGTAATGGTTGGACTAGATGATCTTCTAGGTCTTTTCCAACCTGAAAATTTCTGTGATTCTGTGATTCTGTGATTCTGTGAAAGTTGGAAAGACCTTAGTGCCTCTTGTGTGATGTGACCATCTTGCCAATAAGTTATTCTGAGTGCAGAAATGTCTTGTGCAGTAATTTCCATTGCTAAGACTCTAAAACACGGATCCCTTGCTTTTGTATGTTTTCAGGATTTAACAACTGTTTAACAAAATAGAACATCCAAGGAGCAGTAACAGCCAGATATGGAAAGTGCAAATCCCATTCGCTTCAAATACAGTGAAGTTCATGACTTAAAAACATCTGCTGTAATAAGACATACAGTCCTAAAGATGTTTTCAGTTAGTTTGCAATCTGCATGCCCAAATTCCTGCCAGCACTGGAAGGCAACCAGCATACTGAGTGGCAGCAGTTGCCAGCTGTAGGCCCATGATTGCTAAAGTAGAGGTTGTGAGTCCTACTGCTAACCTCATCCTGAGCAGTACCAGCTCCAGTTCCTAAATGGCTGTGTGCCCCTTGAGAACTGTCAGCATCAAGAATGACTGTCTTTGTCCTCTTGTCCATCTCATGTTTCAGTGCAATGCCAAGCCGCACTGTGCAGCTGTGGCGGTTTGCATCCCTTCTGCACAGGATTTCAAAAGACTCAGAGTGATGGGAAAGAGCATGATCCACACACTGCTTTTTCCAGGAACCAGCAGCATTAAGGAGTGACAAGAATTCCTGCAAAATTTAAATTCCCAGCAGCATTTCTTAGCTGGTGGGATATCCAGGGTCAAATACATCTGTGTCTGCATTTGTGTTGTCTCAAAGCATTTCATACAACCAGAGAGAACACAAAATGAGATCCTTCTCATAGAATTCACAAATTAACTTCAGGAGGGCGTTTATTAGGACTTGTTGAGAAAATCATGAGAGTTTGGCAGCATTCCTCTTCTTTAACAGAAGCTAATTCCTTCACGCAGTTGAACAAACCACACTGTGGATTTAAGTTATGAAATACAGCTGAAGGCTTCCTCGGGCTTTATATTTTTTGTGATCTTTTAGAGGAAAAAAGTTCATAAAATTCCCTCTGGTTTAAAAAGAAGTAACATCTGCTGAATGTGAAGCAATGTCCATCCCCCCCTTTTTTTTTGTTCCAAAGAGATGACATTATGCTTCATGTAGTTTACTCCAAAAGTTTGCAGGACAGCAGATATAGGCATAATCTTGCCAGAAAATCTGGAGACACACAAATGAATCCCAAGAACAAGTATGTGTCTGATAAGTCTGTCAGTTTACAGATTTGGTCATTTCGTCTAACTATTATGGGTTCATTGACTATTTCCAACACAGTGTACAAAACAACATCCTTTGTATGTTCTTTATTTCAGACTTCTAATGCTTCTCTGATTTCTGGTAGAGTTATTGTGTTTTGCCTTAGTAGACACGAATTAGGATTTATGGATGAAAAGTGCAAGAATA
This sequence comes from Excalfactoria chinensis, assembly GCF_039878825.1. NCBI lineage: Eukaryota > Metazoa > Chordata > Aves > Galliformes > Phasianidae > Excalfactoria > Excalfactoria chinensis. The sequence goes on from NC_092827.1 coordinate 42,873,487, forward strand.
TGAAAGGATGGCTATTCTTTGAATTTACTTATGCAAAGCTGAATGTTGCGCAGTCATTAATATTTGCCTGTGTTCTACATGCAGCTGAAGGCTATTGCTGTGGCCAGGTCTCTGTCACGCGAGACACTGCACAGGGAATGTCTGCACGTTACTTAGATACAGGCATAAAGCAAACTGGGCCAGGACACTCTTTTAACTATTGCCTTCAGGACTTGATTCCAAGGAAAACACTAAACAATTGAAATGGATTTTTACTGGGATAGATTTAAGAGGGTGACATATTGTTGCTCTTGAATCATCCACAGGATGGCTCCTTGCAAGTTTTATTCTCTCTTTCCTACCCCACACTGCTGCCCTTTGGAGTTCAGAGCTCCCTTAATCCCAGGTTCCCCATATCTGTGGGCAGCCAATGTCAGGGGCACTGCTCTGAAGCCCAGTGGGGTATGGGCAGGGGTTAGTGGAGGCAGGTGGGCCACGCACTGCCAAGTGGCACTGCACAGAGGGCAGCCTGGAGATGTGCTGGAGCCTTGGGACTGCCCATGGGCTGTGGTGGGCAGTGCTTCTCATTACACGCTTTGTGCCTAGAAGGTTAGAAATAACAACTTTCTTTTGCTAAGGAGAAACCAGTTCTTCCAAGTGTTATACTTTTCCTGTTTCTGGCATTACTTCTGCTGCTGAAAGTGGAGGAAGCAGGAAGTTTTGTCTGTGAGCTCACTCATGTAAGCAAAACCAGGTTCTCCCCCTGTCTCTTGAGGGTTTTCTTTCTAACCCAGTCAAAGCTGCAGGTTTTCAGCTATAGCTGTTATCCATCCTGTGACCCTCCTCATGTTTGCAGCTCACTGTGAAAGCCAAGAGGTAATCTGTGGAGTTTGGCTGAAGAGATTTTACTCTCTGTTGCTGTTTTGAGCCTATGCCACGGAGCAGCTGAGCGAAGTGAGGCTCATCCCACCTTGGGACTGGATGAGAGATGCTATAGCAACTGTAAACAAACACCATAAGAAAATTCCCCTTTGCTGAGGAGCCCTGCTTGCAAGTGGAATGGGAAAAAAAACAACACACAGGGAGTAGGTAGCTCAGTAAAAAATAGCTTCAACCTGTTAGCAAGTATTTAGTAGCATTTCCTCGGTGCACTACAGTGGAATTTGCCTGGATGCCTCTCACATAGCACAGACCTCGAGCAAGAGGGAGCTAATAATATGTTGTTCAGATGCTTTACCGATGTGCCACTAGACTTATACTACCTGGCCACAGTTTGTGGTTTTTTGTTTCTTCTGAAGACACAAAATGGATAACCCTGGAGGCCTTTAGCTTGGTCTTGGTTTTCTTTTGGGCTTCAAAGCTTTTAGCCCCTGTGGTACCATAGTGGTACCATACTGGTCACAGTGTCCTCCCACCCTTTCTTTTCAGTTGTGCCCATATTAAGCAGATTCAGACGCTGTTTGCACAGGAGTCTGTCAAGCTATACTTTCTCCTGCTTGATTTTACCCTCCAGAGGTCACAAACTTTTTTTTTTTTTTTTTTGTTGTTGTTGTTGTTGTTGTTGTTTTTTTGTTTGTTTGTTTTTCTTTTTTTCTTGTGATAATTAATGGGAGCCGCTCTTAGTTTTCTCAGTTGGGAAGGGCAGCAATTTTGTCTGCTGCATACAAGCAGGGACTCTTATTCAAGCTTACAAAGGGCTCAGAACAGCACAAATCAAAGCAGAGACTATTTTACATACTTGGCAGCTTCTGGCAGGGGGCAGGGGCAAGGCTGGCAGAATGTGGGTGCTCCTCCAACAACGTCACCAACAAAGCCGTCTGGACATTGCTCACAGTGTTCCCCCGTGGTGTTTCTCTGGCAGTCCTTCAGTGAAAAGAGAGAGAGAGATGAGAGTTAAATGAAGGTGCTGCCTAATTCAGAAAGAAATCATTTATTCAAAAAGCCGACCAAGCAGAATAGGGGCTGATGCCAGACCCCAACCCTTCAAGGCACTGATGGATGAAGCAAAACCCTGCAGTAACTATTGCTGCTGCAAATAAGAATGCTCCATATGATTACATTGGACAGCCAGCAAGTGTTGGCAAGGTACATGACAGGACAAAGCAGATACATGTGTGTGGGGTGCTGCAGCAGAAAGAACACTGGCTATTGTCAGAGTTGTTATGGGCACTCAGGTGTAGCTGACAGCTTTGAGTTGTAAGTGCCAGTAGGAAAGATCTCTTTTTCTGCTACCAAACCGACATGAAAAATATCTTCTGGTAAATGCTGTCAGCAGATTTCAGTGTAGCCATAGGTTTCAGTAAGGCTGCTTCTTAGACCTTATAATTGGAAAAGGGCATTACGGGAATCTGCAGGCAGATGGTTGCTAACACAGTGTGGTTCTGATGATTTTTCTCCTGACATGGAATGTTCTATCACTACACCTACTTAGTCTTAAAGGAGGTCTGTTAAATGGAGAGAAGAAGCAGGAGTTTAACACATTTCTTTCTCATAACAAACTGCATTTGCAATGGCCTTTTCGTAAACTACAGAGCAATGGTACAAAATATCACTCACTTTGTAAGCAAATTTCCTGTCAACAGTTTGATGTTTTTGAGGAAATATGTTTCATCACACAGAGGGTAACTGGCCACTGGTTGATACTGTTGGGGTTCTATGACAGTAAATCAAGCTATGGTAATCTATACAAAGTATTTTTCAAAATTTTTCATCATGTTAGGTACAAAACTTTGCCTCTCAGATAACATTTTCAGTCTCCCTAAAAGGTCAAATTTATCTGCACACAATTATAAATTGAATTCAGAAGTTCTGCAGGACCAAAGAAGCATTTATACATCATTTGACTGAGAAATGGTGACACTCAGATGTGACAGGTTGCGAGGGCCTTCTCCTATGCACATGGTCATGCTCTTCTATCCACTTCAGCCAAAATACCCAGAGACTGTCATTGAGAAAACACACCTCTCTAGATTCTGTCTGTCTTGCTGGATTGTTTTTCAAAGAGTAGAAGTGTGCAGAAGTATTTTTCTTTCTTGCAGCTATTCAATGGGTTTTGCAGTGTCCCTGGATAAGTACTCTCCACTGACAACATTTTTTTACAGCAACTGTGGATACTGGTAAAGTATGAAGTGAAGAGACATCAGCCACAGGCCAGGCTAATGCGCTGTCCCCTAACAAGTCCTTTTTCCACTGAAGTCCCAATATGGGCTGCAGAAACCTTTGCTTAGGCCCTGCAAATGCCTGTGTTGCGTTCAGAGTTCGCATAGGTGGTGTGAAATGACCATGGTGACCCCAGCTTCTCCACTGGCAGTTGTTTAATCCCATCAGCCATCCCTGAGCTTTCAGTAGCTAGCAGTGCCTTGAAGAAGTGGGAAGTTGTGTGTTGGGTTTCAGGACTGCTGGTGAGCCTTCACTTTGGGCTGTCTGTGCCAGAGCTCATTCAGTAGCGCTGGCTGGGGGGGTGGGCTTTGCTCACTGATTTTCTGTTGAGCCAAGATACTACAGATCTGAACCTCACTTTCTACTCCAACTACAGCATGTTCTCAAGAGAAAAAAGTATGAGAAAAAGGGAATGAGATTAGGGAAGATGTTTAATGCAAACAAATAGTTATGTTTGTCTTGTGCTTGCATTGCTAAATTAGTTTCGTCTCTAAATCCTATGAGTTTACTTTAGAAGCAGAGTTTTCTCTTGGCAACACTGATGGGTTGTTTCAGATATCTTTGTGCAGTTATCATCTATCTCCATTGAAAATGCATCATTTCAGTAAAAGACAATTATCCTTGTCAGAGCACAGAGCATATCAGATTTATTTATTTTTTTGCCAATCTTCCTCATTTGAGTCGCATAAATGTCCCTAGGACTCATTAATTTAGATCAGACTCTTTTTTTTTTTTTTTTTTTTTTTTTTTTTTTTTTTGTAGTCATGCGGAACACGTTGCTCAGCAACTATTTATTTCCACAAAGCTGTGATTTGGCCAGAGAGCCCTACAGCAGGTGGAATATGATAAGGAAAACAAAAAAAAAGAGTCAATCTCTTTCTCCATGGGTCTTTAAATATATTAGACACCAAAAGCTGCAGAATTAACTGTTTTTTCACAGTAATATGTGCTATAAAGAGAGTATTTAGCATGCACGAAACCAGAAAGTACTGTTAACAAAATGGCTCTAAGATGAGGGAAGATGGACATTTGATTCTGAGGAGGGGAAGGAAAGAAGCCTGGTGAGAGCAGAGAAGCTGAGAAGAGTAAATGAAGGCAGAGCTATGGGCAGCGCTTGGGAGATGTCCGACCCTTGTTCTTTCCTCTTGTGGGAGCACAGACATTGCATGGCCACTGTGGCATGCAGTGTGAACCAGAAGGAAGCAGAAGGCAAACGCCATGTTAAAAATAGTTTGCATTTGTCCTTCTTCAATGCAAATGCAATTTGGATATACTGCAAGAAAGAGATGAGAGTGTAGGAGCTGAGAGCTCAAAGAGAAACAAAAATCTTGTATCTAAAGTGCTGGCAGAGGCCTCAGGTGGGCTGCATTCATTTTCAGCCTTCATCATGCTCTTCGTTATTGCTCTGAGCCATTCACATCACCTCTTTTGGCCTCAGCTCCCCAAACAACACTGGGGCATTAGCAGAATAAATCCATTAGTGACTTCCAAAGCACAGATTCTATTGTAAGGAACACAGCAGGGCTTCAGGGTAGCTGATGCTGCTCCATACATCTGCAGTACTTTTCATCTTCTAAACTGAAGGGAAATGCTAAAAGGCCCTCTTATCCAAAAGGCCCTGGTTGCTGAATGCTGGAGGCACTTCTGTGGTTTTTCTCTGGTTAGTGATTATGTAAAAGTGGCTTTATCTTATTTAACAAATCAGCACTCTTGTGGGTATTTAGAATTCCATTTTTACAGTGATAAAAAGTGTCCTTATATACTTATATACAAAGCTGCTGACTACAGTAAGCCTGTGAGACATCTCTGAGGCAGGTAGGACACCCTTCCTATAGCCCAAGGGGGATTCTCAGTGTTGAGGTGCACCAGTTTAGTAGTTTGAAAGAATGTTTCACTGCTGAACCAGTTACTTCTAACAGAGAAATAATCCTGAGAGAAAAAATAGGATTTCATTTATAGCCTTCTTTGAGAAAGTGGATTTTAAAGAAGCACTTTACTCTAAGAGTTACTAATTTTCCCAGTATTCATATCTGCTTTAGAATGAAAGGCATCATTTACAGTAGGTGTCATAAATCTGACTGTGTGTGATTGTCCACAGCCTTTCCTGTCTCAGTGGTTCTTTCAAAGGTATTTACAAATCCGTAGAAACATGGTTAGTGATATTGGCATCTACTTTTACAAATGATTAAAACCTATACATGTATATATATATAGGTTTCCTATGAACAGGAAGGAAGACTGAAGTAAAGATCTCTGGAAGATAGTCATTAGATATGTCTCTTAGGAAATCAAGCACTGAAGCTAACAGAAAATAGCTGCCTATCTCTGTACAGAACAGAGTGAGACATGAAACAATTCACAAAAAGAGACACAGCCATGCAGTGAAAAATATTGCAACACTCTTTAAAATGCTCTGGGATTTGTAAACTATGTTTTCAATTTACATGAAATTGGAATTCTAAGCTGAATTCTTTCCAGATGCCCATGTTAGTACAGCCTTTATTTTCATAGAACAAAAATAGGCTGAAGAATTGCCTTCATGGCCAATTCAGTTTCAGAGAAAGTAATTCAATGTAATTGCAGCCTGGCTTCTGAAAGCTTCTATGTGAGATTACAGCCTACCATCATTCACCATCATTGTACCAACAGCAACCTGTAATATGACTGAATGGCTGAAGTGCATTTTCCTGTTAGAAAATGCCTCCACTGGTCTCATGGAGTAACATCAATCAGGATGAACATTTCTACCTCTGGCCCCTACTGTAACCATCTATACTTCACACATCTGCACATGAAAAGGTGCTGTGTGAAGCCATTTGGGATTGGTTGTCAGCACTGAGCTCCTGTGCTCATCTGCCTGGAAAGCAAAGCTGGAATTGCTGTTCTGAGATCACAGAGCACTTAGTGTGATAAAGTTCTGCGCTTGTGCACAAATAATAATGAAGAATTTCCTCATTCTTTTCAGGCAATGCTACACTGACAAGTAAAATTGTAATTTGCCCCAGCAAAAGACAAACATGCTTTTCTGCAAATCAATATTACTAGAAATTGTAGGATTTTCTTCAACTTAAATTAAGATCCTGAAGAGAACAGAGCACTTTTTAATTGTCTCAAAGGCAGTGGATTCATTAAACGTGCCATTTAGACTTAGATTTAGATTTAGAATGTGCTTTGGGAAGGTTATTTCCCCAATTTATTCCAGTGCAATTTAAGCAGGATGTACCTCTTCCACAGGTAAATAAAATAGCCAACAAATTTTCTACTTCTCCTCTAGAGTTAAAGGAAAAAGACAGGACCCATCACAGAATGATATTAGGCACCTAATGCTGGGTGGTATTGAGTCTCTCCAGGACAAAAGAAGTTCATATGGGAATTCTGAATATTAATTTGCAGCTGAAAACAGTCACTGTTACCAGATAGCAGGAACTGGCTTTTTATTTATTTATTAAAATTATTATTTTTTGAGGTAGTCTTGTAATAGTTATAAATGGAGCAATTGTTAAAGCAGAATACATATATATTTGCATACAAATAAATAATTGTACAGATAGAGTGATGACAGTGGCTTACATTGTTGTGCACGCTGTATTTTGTTGCTAGGCCAGTAGAGATTGGCCTGATATCTGGATGTAGATTTAGACTTTTCCAAATATGGGAGATGCCCTCCTATCTGAGGTTACAGATCTACACAGTGTTGCCCACACCAGAATGCCAAAACTCGTTGCTGTCCCAAAATAATAGTAAAATAAATTGCTTTAACATTATGACTTGAAAGCTGTGGTTTTATCTTTTTTATCTTTATGATTTCATCCTTCTCTTTCCAGCAACTGTGGATGAGCTGCAGTGTTAGCTGTAGGAGTTTTATATGGAAGTGATGAGGACTAGAAAGAAATACTAAACATTGTGCAGCTCTGCTAAAGATGACTGAACTTGTAAAATAGTGAGAATAGCAACAAAACCCAGTTTTTGATCTGTTTTAGGTCAAGGTACTCAATCAGTGTCAAAGTTTTTGTTTGTAGAACTTGTTCTATATTTAGTGAAGTGGGAGGGGATGTCTGGCCAAAATACCTGGCCCTCTACTTTTTCCTTTTGCCACTTGTCTTGGCTTAGTGTGGGAAGTGCTGCTGAGCTGGCACGTGAGCAAGGGAAGAGTTCCTTGCAGCCTTGGTTTGGCTTACTACAAGACTCTTGTAGAAGCTGTTCAGGGAAAGAAAACAAAGTGCACACATGTTAGTGGTATTGTAACAAGTCTGCAATAGTGAAACTGCAAAGGCAACAAATACTCTGTGTTAAAAGAGAGCCAAGAGGAAGGGAAACATCTACATCTGAGGCACTGAGACTATTACCTGTGGCATTTCTGACAATTAATGAGTACAAAACTGCTTTGGACAATGGCTGCATTTTGACAGCCATTTTGACTGCTGTAGCTCTCTTTGGCTTTCCAAGCATGTATCATCTCAGACACTTAAAGATGTAGTCCATTGTTAAAGAAGGAAATGATTAACTGTAAGAGCTGAAAGGCTCTTCATGAAGCCTGGAGTATCTACTGAAGGTGAAGACTTTCGCTAGCTCTCTGCTGCTTTGTGCTCATGTTTGATGGATGGTTTTAGATCCACTGGCAGTTCTCCAGACCTGCCTTGGCAATCATGTGGAACAAGTTATCCTCTTGGGCAGAACTGCCAAATCAGTTCCAACTTTTCCACTCAACTGTAAACCCAAACACTAAAACACAAATCACTTACATGACTATATGCTCTATTGTCAAAAATTCCATAAATGTCTGGAAAGAATATCAGCAAATATATACTCTCTGTTGTTACGATCCTTTATCCTTTCTTATTCCCCCAGCAGTCTTATCTATCTATCTATCTATCTATCTATCTATCTATCTATCTATCTATCTATCTGTCTGTCTGTCTGTCTGTTTTCATGTAGTCTTTGGATGCCATCAATGCATACAGATAAAATATATGGAGCAGATAATAACAAAGCACTTTGAGATTTTTAGGTAGGTACCAACAGGCTGACAATGCACCTTCTGCTGTAATGTTCTCTCCAGACTTGCTCTTTCTGATCCATGTGCCTTTATGAAGATCCAGCCACACATTAATATTAACCCTACATTAGTAGAAATAATCACAGAAAGCATACTGATAACTAAAAATACTGATAACAAAACATTGCACTTTGCTGTATTGAACTATTAGATTCACCCAGGCCCTCCTTTCAAGTCTGTTGAAGTCTCTCTGAATGGCATCTCTTCCTCCCACTGTGTCAACCGCACCACTCAGCTTGGTGTCATCAGCAAACTTGCTGAGGGTGCACTCAATTCCAATCATGGCTGCTGTGACATTCTGCTCAGTTACAAAGTCATCATAGAATCACAGAATCCTTAGAGTTGGAAGAGACCTTTAAAGGTCATCTAGTCCAACTGCCCTGCAATGAACAGGGACACCTACAGCTAGATGAGGTTGGTCAGAGCCTGGTCCAGCCTGACCTTGAATGTTTCTAGGGATAAGGTTTCCATCACCTCTCTGGGCCTCTTTGGGTTTGAAACCATTTCCCTTTATCCTGTCACCACAGACCTTAATTAAGAATCTGTCCCCTGCTTTCTTACAGCCCCCTTCAGATACTGAAAGGCCACTATCAGGTCATTTTGAAGCCTTCCCTTCTCCAAGATGAACAGCCCCAACTCTCTCAGCCTGTCATTTGGAAGACATTTGAAGCATACTCCCATGGCTGAATTTTCAGCAGTTGATATCTTAACAGAGGCACTATAAAGAAATAACTTTGCAGTGAACTGCTGGTGTTATAGGATCTGGGGACGGTGACAGAGGCAAAACATTCACTTTACATATTCATATTTTATCGGTAACGAAACCTAATTCCTTAGGCTTTATTCAGGAGGAATGGATACCACTCATGTGGAGACTGCCACTTTTAGCTATTACAGTTTCATCCAATTAACATCACCTATATGCATGTTTCCAAACTGAAAAGCTACGGGGTCCTACAAGTGCCTTCCTTTTCTTCTTTTAGCTAGGACTGAAAAGTTTACATTAAAATATCGAAGTATAACAGCAACATAAAAAATGTGTTTCTTCACCTATTGGCCAGATAATGCATTTGAAATGAAGCACTATTTGACATCTGTAATGTATTTTATCATAAATGGAGTTTATGCTATGCTGACTGCTTTTCTAATACTTGGGTGATTTTCTGCATTAAAAAATGGACTGAGTGGCTTTTCATTTATAATCATGGGACCACATGATTGATTTCTGCACCAGTTTTATGTGGACATCTATGCAATAATGGCTCTCTTTTCACTAATTTCTTCTGTCTGGTTACCTAATGAGATTGTTGATTTATTGATTATGTCATTTGATAAGCTTTTAGAGACTCACGGGTTTGATTTACACTCAATGAATAAGCTAAGAGAGGTTTTAAAACAAGAGCAGAAATTAGATATTAATGTCAGCAGAATTAAGGATGCAAGTACTTTATCATAACACATCACTGATAGGGGTTTAATTTTATTTGATTTCCAATTCAGGGCAAAGGTCAATGAAAATTTCATTAATTTGTATGCAGTGAGTGAGAACTGCATACATATTTGCATAATGTGAAGGTCTCAGAGCATTGTGTGGAATCTGGCCCTTATATTTCATTCCTTTTAAAGTAGAGTACTTTTTCATTTTCATACTGCCTGAGGCTTGGTCATTTATTCTGGTCTTACAACTTAGTTATTAGTTAAACCGCAAAAAAAAATTCACCAACTGAATACAGTGTTACAATTACTTTGTTGTTGTCCTCCATAATTGTTAGCAGTTAAAGTATATATATGTTTTTCATATTTAAATAAATCTACTGTGTGAATAAACATGCAAATGTAGGATCTTTCAGCTTTGCTGAATATCAGTTATTCTAAAGATCTTCTGGTAAGGATGTTCAGTAACTTCTGTAACTCAGGGTTTGGGTAACCTGAGGTGCCAGTGGAGAGTCCGTAAGTGATAAAACTTCAGAACAGAGCTGTATATGAGAAGCAGGGAGATAACAGATTTGTATGGATATAAATGCAGGATGGCAACAACAATAGAGGAAATGTACAGAATCTTTCTCTCTCTCTTTTGTTTTTATCAGTCTTTCAAAAACTAACAATGCAGAGAGTCTTATATCTTATTATCAAGTGTGGTGGTTGCTACTGCAATTTTTATTGGAATAACTTCCTAAAAGTTTGAGGAGGGAGAAACCAACGAACTCTCAATACCACATGGTTCTATCAGTTCCCAGAAATTTCTGGCCATGCTCCTCTCTGTCCCAGCCTCATCCCCTAGAACACTTTGATCAGATCCATGCCTGTGTTTCTCCAGAATGGTCCTTAGGGAAAGCTGCTTTTTCCACTGATTCTGACAAAATCAGAGTCTTAACAATAGAGGCTCCTCTCCTCAATTTACTCACACATATTCATCTAACCTAGTTCTGCCTGCTGCTTTTCCAAATTATATCTTTCTGTAAGCATTTGTTCTCCCAGGCTTTCTCAGTCAGACTTTGTGGTTTACCAGTTTCACCAGTCAGGAGATGGAAGTTCTTTGGAGATTTCTGCATCCTCAGAAAATTCCTGCTGTTGCAGTCCCTATGAGCATCTCTGTTTTCAGCTATCATACCTTTTAAGCCCCTTTTTGTGCTGCTTTTTCCTTGCACCACTCTCTTTCCTTTTACCCTTGACTCTTATTTTGCTTAAGCATTTTTTCTGTTCATCTTTATTGAGAAGTAAATGGCCTGAGTGTAATGACTTACTAAATCATTCAGACCAGCCTTCAAATGGTTTATTTGAACTCAAGCAGTAAGCCAGGCTTTAGCTCTTAGTTTTCTTCTTACTACCTCATCACTTCATGGAATTTAGTATCCCAGAGGGACATCAGTCACAAATACACACACCCTTTCAGATTATTTTCTGCTAATACAGCAACATTTCTTTTTCCTTTTTTTATTTTTTTTTCTTCTTTTTTTTTCTTTTTCTCCTCAGCTCTTGACAATGGCCTCATTTTTGTAGCAGACAGGAAGCAAGTCTTCTGTTGTGTTTGTAAACTGAGGATATAACCACTTTCCTATTGCATATATTCTACTTCAGAGATTCTCTGGTCAACAGAATCATGAGAAGCAGACATTTGAAAAGCTCTTACTCTTGTTCCCAACTCTTCCATTGGAAATTTCCTCTTCTCATTGCCTCATGGCCAAAAACCACGTCCATGTGAAAAAGAATGGCTGGGAATGCTTTACAGTGTAAAACTATTTAAAAAAAAAATGTAATATTTATCCACCAAGTCAATATGTATTCTGCAGAAACTAACCAATCCGATGCGCGCTACACTGCCCAAACCATAATAATTTTCTTGGGCTGAACAGCTGCACCGTGTTCCTCCTGTGGGAATGGAATGGGAAATATGCCATGGAGCATGGAATTATATATAACTGAAAACTTGACAGAGGCTGCAACAATGTAAAGTATGTGAATATTGTAAGGTCATTTTATGGAGAGACAAATGGAGGGCAAAGGTTTATGACTTGTCAAAAGTAACACAGTGAGTCCATTGCAAAACCAGGAGCTCTGGGCTCAGTACAAGCTTGTAAAGCGAACACTAATGTCCACTCCTGCTATGCGGTTCAGATACAATACAGTATTAATTTCCATCCTTTCTCTAGTGTATTACTGCTCAAATTACCCATTAGTAATTGGGGTTAGTTTTACTGCCTTGAATTTTGCTCTGGAGCTACGAATCATCAACAACTAATGCTCACTCACAGCTTTCTGTATGAGCTGATAATGAGTGTGCCTGAACATGTGGGAAACTGTAACACTACCTTGGAGTTCAGCATCTTCTTTTTTTGGTGTATTATTTCAACATCCTAATGTTGTTCCTTCACAGCAGGAGGCTGCCATGCAGCAGAATTACTATGGATAACATATGTATATATGTTCACAGAGGTCACTCACCACTGTAAATTATTTGTATGATATACAGTATTGTATTTATAAAAGGGAGAACGAACTGTGTTTGAATTTATGCATTTTTCTCTGGGGAATACAAAACTCTTCCCATATTTCTTAGGACTGAATTTTTTCCCCAGCATACTGACTTTTGCAAATACTATAAGAAGAAAGTGTTTGGAATCTGCAGGGATAACCTAAGTAAGTGAGAATGAAAGCTGGCTATGTAATCTTATTAATGTTTTGATCTTGGTCCGGCTTATGATTGCCCTTCAGCAAAAAAACTACTGTAGGACAGACACTGTTTTTGCTAGGTACTGAAATTGAGCATTGGTGTTAATAGAACAGTCTCATCATGGCCCACAGTTTCTTGAGTTTGCCTGGGAATATTTTCCTTGTGTGAAGCCCCATGCAAGGGTGAAAGGGTTCATGTTATCACCAATAGAAACCCAAAACCAAATGTGCTGTTGTTCAGGGAGGGAATGACTAAGAAGACAGGAATTCCTTACCACACAGATTCCAGATCCGTCAAGGCATCTGTTTGCATTACCATTACAGTTGCAAGGAGAGCATTTTCCTGAGCTGGTAAGGTAAAATCCTTCTTGGCATCCCTGCAATGAGAAAATAAAAATAAATTATTGCCTATGCTAATGTATTCTGAGGGTTAGCTTTGGCAACAGAAAGCAAGATGCAGGAGAAAGCAAGAATTACAACCACCGGGTTTCCTCTGAGTATACTCCACAGCCCTTTTGCAGAAGACCACACACACTGCTCCAGTCTGTTCTGTTGTTTTCTGCCCTGATTCTTGCATATTGCTTAGTGGTGTTCAAGATGCCAGCATCCCTGCCTGTGTCTAGCCCCTAGTCAGCAGTGAGTGCCTAAAGCAGTGGGGACAAGAAGCTGCATTTTGTGCTAGAGGATGGGTCAGCTAGGAGTGATGACTTATTCAGTAAGGAAGGTATATCCATAAGAATAGTTTTTACTTAGGAAAGCCTTAGGAAACTTATTAAAAGCAGTCTTCATATTGGCTTTTATGAGCTTTGAATGAAGAGCCCTGAGGAGGCAGAGCCGTATCTATAAAGAACAGAATCCATCTGAGTGAGAGCTGGTGGGATATGCCAGCGCTGTATAAGTCCCTAGGAGACACAACAGTTCTTCAGTCATTCTTCATACAGCACAATAAATAAATGGGAGAGATTGCATGAAGGCTAAGATTTTCCTTTTTTTTTTTTTTTCTTCATGAAGGTGTGGCTGTGCTTGACATATACCAGTTAACGTAACTGTGCTTATCAAAATAGAAAAGAAGATTGTAAATATCTAAATTGACTTATTTTAAATACTACTTACTGCAATAGTATAAGCAGGCAGAAACACAAAGCTATTAAGATGCGACTCTAAGACCAGAAGATAAGAAGAAAATGAAAGAGGATTGCTTTTGTGTGGTCTATTATGTGTAACTTATTCTCCACAGAGGACTTTACACCTCATTGTGCAGCTGGTGAGACATTCATGAGCTGGTCTTGGGAGCAACCCCTGCTGCTCAGACAGCGCCTGCTCACCCTGTGTAGCAACCTCCCTGCATTATATAGATGATGTTTGATCCAATGGATTTGTGGTTTTGGATTTTAAAGCTGTTACCATTGTGTAACTCTTGTAGTGTTGTTTCAGAGCTGATGGGAATTATCTCCAGAAATTATTTATCCCACCTTCTTTTAATTGGCACTGAAGAAGACTGTCTCTGATGTGACAGTAAGAGCCGGAGATACACCAGGCTCTCCTGAAATATTTTTTGTAGCTGACTCTTCAGTACTTTCTGTATTCCCTGGTTCCTGATGTCACTTATTCCTGCAAAAAGTGGGACATTCAATTGAATCAGAAGGGTATGATCTTACATAGTTTGCATTTGTATGAAATAAGTATATTGTACTGATATAATCAGGGTTAAATTTCCTCTGGATCTCCCTCTTTCTCATTTTCCTAAGCTGCCCTGAAATAAAGGATGATTTCTTTTCTGCACTGGCCTAATCATTTCTTCTCGTGCCCACTCTGAGCTGGGATGTGAACAGCATGACTACAACATGGGTGCAGGCTGGTGATTCCTCCACTGTCTCAGAAGCCAGCCTGAGCCCTATTCTACTGGTGACTGGAGCTAACCCTGGCACAGCACTACAGCTGAATTGCTTCCAGGGCCATGGATCTTGGATGTCTGCCTGGTTATATAGACACAGTGAGGAGCACCAGATACCAAAAGCGAGTGGTACTGAGGTTCATTTGTGTGTTAGCTTCCATTCTCAAGGGTGGATGAGTGCTTTTATCCAGTTAGATGAGCTGCTTGTTTAGGAAATAACATATCTTACGAGATGACTAACAAGATTTAAAAACGAGACTTACAAATGAATCATTAGTCCAATCTTATCCCAGAGAGCTCCGAGGATCTGAGATGAACATAAATGGAGAACTCAGTTGCCTTTAACTTTCTTACACACAATATTTTATCTGGTTTGCTTTGGAAACACTTTCATAGATAATAGCTCCTGGGAGGAAAAGTCTTCACCTCACCACTTTGGAACAGCAGAAATACTATCCATTTGTGCTGCTTGTTTCTTTCAGTTGTTTAGTCTTAACACAGAACTGTAGACTGACTCCCACCAGACTAAGGTTTTCAGCTGAATGATTACGCCACACACCGTGGAAGGCAGACAATTATTTTCTAAATTGAAAACAGATTCTTTTCCCAGTGTCTTTCTTGGCGATATTTCTCTAGCCATACAGTTTTAAGGCTTGCTATTAGGTTCTCTGATGCCCTGCAATGGGTGGGTGGTCCTAGATGATCCATGAGGGTCTGCCTGAAGCCTGGCTGTGCAGGCCTAAGCAAAATTGTTTGTGACATAAGATGGTGAATGTGGACCATGGAAATGTATGTCCGTGTGCAAAGGTGTCTAAGCAAGTTCTTCAGATGGCCATAAATATTATTTGCTTTAAACTTCAGCTAGGGGTAAGTCTGCCCTGCAGCCAGTTTTCTCACCCAGCAGAAGCAAGTTAGCAGGATAACACAGCATCACTAAAACCAGCTGTGTGGACCTGGTTGCATGGTTTTTGAAGGAGCGTAATAGGAACTGACTACCTCCTACTTTGAGTGGACATACTTCTCAGCTCCCAGAGACATCTATCCCAGCCTGGAGTGTCTGCTATCATGGCTGCTATCAGAGACACTTGAAGATGAGATGCAGGCGCCTAAGTCACCTGGGTAATTTCTGGTAATGTCATCTTCCTAGAACTATTCAGTTCATCACAATATCTTGGGAGATGATATTTTAAACCCTGGGTTGCATCAATTTAAACCAGAAATGAGGTATTGACAATGAGTGCTATGAGGGAGATGGGAATGAGATGAAAATTGGATGCAGATTGTTTCTTTGGGTTTCAGAAATTTTCTCAGGCATTCTCAATTATTCTGACATGTTTGTGTTGTTCCTTGCCCTACTAGTGATAATGGAGTGATCTGTTAGTTGTTCCAGGGCATGAGCCAACGCTGTATTTATAAAAAGAAGTGTCAGAAAGTTGAGCTAATTGAGGGATTCAAATGGCCAAATGTTCTGAGAGCAGAAAATAATGGTATGCAAAGCACAAACAGGTCTGGAACAAAAATGGAAATACCTCCCCATGAAAAACTGTTATGCAGGCAACTGAGTGAGGAACATTTCCATCCACTGGCTGTTTCTGAAGGGTGAAAACAATCAGTAGGCCAGAAAAGCTAGGTCTGCATTAGCAATTACACCTTCACAATTCTTTTTTTTTCTTTTTCCTTTTTTTCTTTTTTTTTTTTGCCCATGGGACAATGTCTATTCCAATTCAAACTGAAAAGTCCCATCTAATGTGGATCTTGCTGAGCTCTTGAAAATCTTCTATACCCC
Source organism: Excalfactoria chinensis (assembly GCF_039878825.1). NCBI lineage: Eukaryota > Metazoa > Chordata > Aves > Galliformes > Phasianidae > Excalfactoria > Excalfactoria chinensis. The sequence continues at coordinate 42,889,531 of NC_092827.1, forward strand.
GTAGTGCATTTAATTTTCTTTTTTTTTCCTTGCATCTGGCTTTAGTTATTACATTTCTTACAAACAAGAACCAGCTGTGGTGCTGCAAGTGCTGTGGAGCCTGTAGCCATGTTCTGTTGCTTTAGGCCTTTCTGATGATATGAGTGTAAGCTGGGACTGAAGACAGCAGTCCCGATACATAGGATATGAGTTTACTGCCATTTCTATCCAAACAGTTTCACCAATTTGATTGCAGCTGCTCTTGGTCTTGATTCCCCATTCCTTCCCTACTCCCAGATAGCAGCCCCGGTGCAGCCATGCTGGGGTAGGTCTGTTTGTTGTGATACTGTCTCTTCTGGCTTGCTTTTCCCAAAAGAAATGTGCTGTGACGTGCACTGAGTGTTCTCTGTGTTTTCATCCATGTTAGCCAACTAAAGAAGGGTAAGGTGTGGTTTCAGGCACTGACATATGAACTGACTGATGGTTCCTTTTCTGCCTTGATTGTGCTTGATGATAGATTGTGCTTTTCCTGACAGTGTCCAGGCTCAGCTCAGAGCATGGCATCTCTTAGGACACACTCCCATGAAGCAGTATGTCTGGGACTGGTCTTTTTAGAGCAAATACAGAGTTTAAGCCCGTGGGTATGGGCTGTGTTATGCTACTTGACAAGGAGGTCCCCAGACTACTTTATTAAGTAATTCAGATGTAGCCATTGACTCTGACATCTAACAGTAAAAAACATAGCATGCTTTTTTAGTTAGTACTGGAACTTTTGACTTTCCTGTGAATATATAAAGCACAAAGGGTCTCTTTCTTTGGCAATAGAACTCTCCTCACCAGTATTTGTTATTTCCAGAGTTTTCTCCTGAGTGCTAGAGTGTATGGAGAGATGTGGATTTCAGGCTAAATGGTCTACATTAAACAACTTCAGCCTTTGATATATTCCTTATACTCACAACTTTCAGTCTTGTACCAGAGACCTCATTGGATCTGACATGGAACAAGTCTGGAAGAAAAAGATGGTGTCTGCCTCCAGAACTGTTGTAAAAGAGGGGGCATATAGGGCACCTGGGGAACTGAAGCTGAAGAACAGCACCCATGTAGCAGTCAAGGCACATTAGCTGCCACGTCACCGGTGTATTTAGTGTCTTGTGAGACTAAGCTGTAGCTGGTTTTGTGCATTTATTGCCTTGGTACTACAGACAGAGTCAAAAGTTATGCTTTCCTCCTGGACTGGGAAGGATCCTCACTGGGCTGCATAGATGTTCAGATATTAGGTGGGCAAGGATCAAATATCATGGTGCTGCTTAGCAGGTTTTCACTTGAAAAGTCAATTCATGGTAGTGAAAGTGAATGCAAGCTGGTCACATTTAAATGGTTAAATTCAGAATGTAGTGATTAAATTAAAATTAGATGGATTAACAAATATCCCAAATATTAAAATACAAATAATTATATTCTGTTGTGAGCACCTGTATTTTCCATAATTTTTGATTCTGTGAAGAAAAAATGAATTTTTTAGTTTCTGGCAACCTCTTTTCTATATGTCTTCATACGTTAAAAGGGTAGAGAACTGTCCATAGCTTAAATTAAGATGTGCTAGCCAACCCATGGTGACTGCTCCTGAGCATGCTCTTAGCTCCTTGCAAAAGTATTTTATTTTCACCTTTACTGAAAGAGAATTAAATTAATTCTCATTAGCAGTCATCTGGTGATGCTCAAGGACATACACAAATATTATGGCTGAGCCCACATACCACAGCTTATTCACCTGTTTTATCTTGATGGTACAAGTACACTGGAGGTGTAATTTTAGTTTCAAAGACTTTTTGTGCATTAGAGTTTCCATTTTTCTGCAGACTGAGCTGTTCTGTAAAAATATTGCCAGAACATGTATTCTTGAAAGTCCCAGTCTGAGAACTGTGACATCTGATATGATAAGTTGTCTACTTACAGAAACATATCTGTGGAGAATTGTGACACATACTGTGAATTATTTGTGTAATAGTATCACTTGACATAGATTGATCAAGGGTTTCAGATCTGCCCTCAGATCTCAAAGTTCTCACTGTACTGAGTGTACAATGCACCGAGTGTAAGAAAAGAAGAAAAAAAAATAATAAAAAAAGAAACCTTCCATTATTAAGCCTCACCTCAGAAACCAGGGAACAGGAAAAGGAAAACAGAAAAATGTTACTCCTGTGATATACCAGGCATCATATTAGCCACTGGAAACTGTCAAAGTCAGATGCGACTAGTAAAGCACACATTTCCAATATGTTGATTAAAAGAATTAGACCCATGGAATAGAGCAATAGATACTTTCCTTCTCGACAGCTTCACATCAAGATATAATGTTTTTCTGGGAGGTATGGTTTAGCTTAACAGAAGTTTAGGACTCAACATAATATTAATTCTCTGAAACTCAGAATCTTTTGCTATGCATGGTGAATGAATGCTCTAAAAATCCTCTACTCATTTTAAAATTGTAGGTCTATGGGAACAACCAGTCTGCTGCAATGCATGGCATTGCCACAGAAACAACAGCCATTTGCTCCCTGGGGATCAACCCTACCCAAACATACTTGCTTTTGTTTATTTATTTTTACTGTACAATATTTGCAATTGGCAGATGCAGTACTGGGGCCTTTTTGAAGATTGTTTGCTTAGGCCAACTTGCCCTTCCTAAAAATAAAGATGTTTTCTTGCTTGGATATCTCCTGTTTTTTTTTTTTTTTTTTTTTTTTTTTTTTTTTTTTTTTTTTTTAAATTATTTAATTATTTATTGGGAATTAGAACATTAAACAAATAGCTCTGAAAAAGCAGTCCTCTACATTTGATGCTAATCCACCTTTCTCTGTTTTCTCCAAAATAGGTAGGATTCCTTTCCAAAGAAATTCCTAGTCTTCATTGCCTACAATGTCATGTTCACATTTGGAAATACTCAATCTCCAACCAAGTACCCACAGGAAAAAATTCAGCGTTTAATAGATATCACTGGCATGCCTATGTCAGCAATGAACACAGGCCTAGACTGAACCTCATAAGACCTCCTTAGCCCAGGTGCACGCTGTACTGACCTATAGGCATCTCAGCTAGCAGCCCTTGCAGCTGGATAGTAGGATACCTGCGTAAGGCAACTAAACCACAGCAGGCTGAGCATCATCAGTGTGGAGATATAAACATGAGAAGAAGCTAATTAGATTTCCTTTGGTTGGCTGAATTCCTTTTATATGCATCTAAAGTAGGTCAGCTGTGCCTATTGCTCATCACTGATTGCAAAGGGAGATTTGCTAGTTCAGGTGTAGGTGAATCGCCCAAGCAGTTGTGCTGCTACACTTGAGTAATCTTGATTCTGGCCACTTTAAAGTCTATGTTTCCCTTCATTCAGACACTGTCTCCTCTGATTTTTACAGCTAGCTTTCAAAGCTTTCTATTATATTGCCCTGCACTGGTGCTACCATCTTCACTGAATTTTCCATTGTGCATTCAAAAATCCAGAAGCCAAATATTTTCAGCCCATTCCCGAGATATATTTTTCTTCTTGAAAGTGAGAGCAGAAAGCATAAGTATACGCTAACGCCTTTAGTAAAGCTGGAATTCTTATGAAGAGTTAAAAAATACTGCTGAGCATTGCTGAGAATTGATCTTATTGCTGATGATAACTCAGTCCCATCTCAGTTTGATGGCTTTGGGCAGCATTGAGAATATTTAGGAGAGGACAAGGGGAAATGGTTTCAAACTGAAAGGAGGGAGATTTAGATTGAATGTAAGGAAAAAGTTTTTTACAATAGGAATGGTGAGGCACTGGAACAGGCTGCTCAGAGAACTGGTAAATGGTCTGGCAAGGAATGAAGACACTGAAGATCAGGCAGAAAGGGGTTTGGAGAAACCTAGCTGTAGGTGTCCCTTGTTCATTGGTGTCCCAGGGTTCATTGCAAGGGAATTAAAGTGGTCTTTAAAGGTCCTTTCCAACTCAAACAATTCTAAGGTTCTGTGACTGTAAGAAAGAAGTGTCATTAGTGATAGGACCAGAGGGAATGGTTTCAAGCTACGGCAGGGGAGATTCAGGCTGGACATTAGGAAGTATTACTTCTCAGAAGGGGTGTTCAGGCACTGGAATGGACTGCCCTGGGAGGTGTTGGAGTCACCAACCCTGGGGGTGCTCAAGGAACAACTGGATGTTGTGTTAAGGGACATGGTTTAGTGGGAGCTATTGGTAATAGGTGAATAGTTGGACTGGATGATCTTTTAGGTCTTTTCTAACCTTGATGATTCTGTGATTCTATGATTCTATGAAAGAAACTTGTAGGCAGTTATTATTAAGACTTTTTATTGTCACCTGAGATACTCTGCTCATTGCAAACAGTGACTTTAGTTCTAACGTGCCTGTGAGATACAAGATTATCTCATTTTACAAGGAGTAAAATTGATCCTTACTATCATATTAGGGTTGCTACGTTTACACCTGGCTCAAGCTGAAACTGAGCACTGCAGATGCGTCCAGGAAGAATTGCTCTGAGTTGTTGTGAGTGACTTGGTCAATCTGCAGAATTTGTGTCTGGCAATTCCTTGAACAGCCATGGAGCAAAGCCTTAGCAAAGAAAGGAGTATAACCCCATTCTGAGGATATATTCTGGTTCCCTCCAAAAAGCATGCCTTTTCTGCACTAAAAATACTGCTTGAGATGTAAGTAAACAAAGTGTTTGACCCCTACTACTGTGACTACACACCATTTTTACAGCTTATCATGTTTGGAGAGTATTAATTACACAGCAAACTTCTTTACTTCCAACAGATACAAGACTTTCTTACAGTGTTTCATTCAGCTAGCAGATACTGGAGGTACCAATGTGAGTTCTACCTCTGCTTCTCAGCTCAAGGGATAATTGGTGTCTAGTACTTTTAAACACAGACTTTTAAAAATCCAGACTGCCAATTGCAGACTGATGGACTTTTGACCATTACTTGCTCCCTGGGAGCAGAGTAACAGATGTCTCAAATTCCTCAAGTCAAAGACATGTTATTCATGAACACAGACACAGAAATTTAGTTCTTCTTCAGTCTGCTGGGAAACTTAATGCAGAAAAAGCTGTAATGACCCTGTACCCCACTGTCCCGACCTTCCTGCCCTCCTCCCCATTTACTCACAAAATATGAAATCTGGCAGATGTACAGTACGCTCTGTGTGCATGAGCGGCTTGGCGCAGTTCTTCTACAGGAGAAGCATGACAGAGAAGTCCTCTATCTCTCAGTAGCAGAAATGGTTGAGGTATCAGATGACTGCATTTAAACACTCTGATTTTTGTTACTCCTCAAACCTGCCAAAAGGATCCATCTTTACAACTACATTTGATGCAACTCTGCATAGGCCATGTGGGCAAAGGATATGATGGAATACAATCCTATGTGAACCATATGATTTGGGATAAAAATTACCTAATGAAATTTTCTCTGCTTTATTTTATTTTATTTTATTTTATTTTATTTTATTTTATTTTATTTTATTTTATTTTATTTTATTTTATTTTATTTTATTTTATTTTATTTTTTGAGGCAGGCCATAGAAAATATTTCTAGAAGTCATCCTTGGGCTCCTTATATAAAAGCACCTGATAACTGTCATTTCATTTTTCTGTCCCTTTTTTTTTTATTTTTTTATTTTTTTACACTTATAACTATAGGTGCAAATAATTTGTATATCAGTTTCTTCTGGCTCTGAAGTCCCTCAAATATGGATGTATTTCAGTTTTCCAAAGGAAAAGGAATACTCTTATTGTTAGGGAACTGTGTTGTTTCAAGTTTCCTCAAAAGCTTAGTGACTACTTGTAGCCTTGAGGGGTTTGTTGCAGACAGCATGTTCCATTAGGTCCATTTATTTATAGTGAGATATTAATTAAATCTGTGGCTCCTCAGTTTATATTCACAACACTCATTCACTCCAGTTGTTATTTATAGGATACCTTTTAGTCCTGTCTGTATTATGTGTCTCTCTCATTGGCAACAAGGCTTGAATGTCATTTAAATGATCTTACAGTAAATGTCATACAGATGAGATGGTTACTCATTGGCCCTTCATGGGGGGAGGCCTCTGTACTTGGGCTGTTTCTATTAGTGGTGCATAAGAGCATTATATTGACAGGTTGTGGATCTCCATTTGTCCCCATTCAGCTCCCACAGCCCTTCTGTTGCTGTCTTGTTCTTTGCTTGTGTCCTCCTGGTCTGGATTTTCATTGGTCCTCTTATCCCTCTTCTCCATTTGGCATTTCCCTGCACCTGGTTCTAGTCACTCATCCACTTCATGACATATCCATCACCTCTAGTCTACTAAAACCTACACAGTCATAGTTTCATTATATTAAGTTTGAAAGTAACATAAGAAAAATATTGCTTTTCACTGAGTAGTTGGGAAAATTATTGCTTTGTTTCTGTACATGGGCTCCATTGTCTCTAACTGTGTTCATAAAGATTCCAAGACCCAAGATACACTACACTATACAGTACACTATTCTGCTTGTCTTTTGTGACTATGCTCATCAGTCTTTCCCTCAGTTTTTCCATCTGTGAAATGGAACAATGTCAGTAGTGGTCTTTGGAAAGGGCTTTGTTGTGTGCTAGTGGAAGTGCTACATAACAGCTTTATTTCCATAATAATTATTAGTATTCACACTCATGGCTTCAGGCCTTTTTAAAACTCTGCTCCCATTCAGACAGATCTCTCTTTTTTTTTTAATCAAGACAGGCTTTCATATTTTTTCATATTTTTTCATATTTTTTCATATTTTTTCATATTTTTTCATATTTTTTCATATTTTTTTCATATTTTTTCATGATTCCCCAAGTTGGTGTCAAATCCAGGAAGACAATAACAAAGGACATGATCTGCAGACCTTCCATTAGCTCTAGTTTTCACAAAAAGAACCCCTGTGTACCCAATGTAATCCACATCAGTGAAACAAAACATTTGAGGTCTTGTGTCCAGTTTTGGGGCCCCCAAAACAAGAATGACATAGAACTGTCAGAGCAAGTCCAGAGGAGGGCCATGAAAATGATTGGAGGGTTGGAGCACCACCACTATGAGGGCAGGCTGAGAGAGCTGGGGCTCTTCAGCCTGGAGAAGAGAAGTCTCCAGTGGGACCTTAGAGCGGCCTTGCAGTACCTAAAGGGGGCCTACAGGAAAGCTGGGGAGGGACTTTTCTTAAGGGCAGGTAGCAACAGGACAAAAGGAAATGGTTTTTAACTGGAAGGGGGTAGATGTAGATTAGATACTAGGAAGAAATTCTTTACTGTGAGGGTGGTGAGATGCTGGAACAGGTTGTCCAGCAAGGTTGTGAGTACCCCCTCCCTGGAAGCATTCAAGACCAAGCTAGATGGGGCTGTGAGCAACCTGGTCTAGAGGGAGGTATCCCTGCCTATAGCAGGGGGGTTGGAACTGCATGATCTTAAGGGTCCCTTCCAACCCAAAGCATTCCATGACTCTATGATGATTCTATGACTTCTTTTAAGAGAACTATTAAAAACAACTGTAAATAATGTATATCCCCATACGACAACCATTTCTGGTAGCCGTTACTTGTTTTCAGTGTCTGCTATGATTATAAAGTTGTTGCTAGTCCCATGACTTCAGTCTTTTTGATCCAGTGCTGAAAGAACTTTTTTGGATTAGTCAGGGAGAAAAAGAATGTGCTAAAATTTCACATGAAAAAGTGAAATTAGCTTTGTAGGAATGGTTTTAAGGTGCTCAAGGGATTTCTGTTTACTTCACTTTGCTGTCTTTGTACTTGAATTTATAAATCCCTATGTAGTGACATTTCAGAAGAATTTTTGTCTTTCCCTGCAGAATGAGGCTCTGAGAAATTAGTAACAGAGCCATTAGCAAGACCCATTGGCCAAACATATTCTGTCAGCAAAGTCATTGTAAAAAGAGATGGGCGGAAGTCCTGTTCTAAACTGTGAGGGGCTCCACAATATTGCACACAGAACCAAACATCGGCTCTTGAAGTTTCTTTCTTTTCTGTTGATATTTGCTAAATTAATCAGAGCTTTGAGACCTTACAAACCTATAGAAGTAAAACCAAATAAGCTTATTCACCAGCTTCCCCTAAGTCTCCCAAGCACTATTTATAATTTCTGTAAGCCTACATTATCTCTGGTCCACAGTATCAAATTCTTCTGGATGACAAAGGTCACATTCTAACTATTATTACTGGAGAAGTGAATTCTCTGTGTGACATCATAGGCAGGCGGTTAATTACCCCATTTACTAGGACACTACAGCTGTTAGATGAATGTTTGCATGCAAAAAGCCACTCCACTGAACTTGCAGTTTGAAGGACAGAAGCCTCCCATAAGTTGGTTATTTGCAATTTCAAACTTATTTCTAAAATATCCATGATAGATTTTATAATAAACAATCTGATGTGGCACATTAAATGTCTGTATTGTTTGCTTCAGTTTCTGACATTGCTAGCTATGAAATACTCATTATTTCCAGTGCTCCATTGATGCTGCAAATCAGGAATTAACCAGAAGTTGATGAAAGTTTTGGACACAATACTGGTAATCTTTTTTTTTATCTGCTTATCTTGACAGGTATCTCAATTCTAATTACATTTAATGAGATTACAAACTAAAGCAATTACTTGAATTACACAATAACAAGCTTTCTATTTTGTTATTCAGCTTACAAATATGAAGGCAAATTATTTCTTGTTGAATGCCATTCAGTGAAAACTCCAGTGTTATTACATATTCTCAAGCTAAATCCCAAGGTAAGATAGTTCAGTGAAAATTAAGGCCTTACTTGGCAAATGAATCTGACAGTGAGTTTTATTTGGCTTTCATGTATATGAAAGAGTCATCAAAACTGCAGTGGTTTGTTTTTATGATCCTTGGCAGTCTGTATCTTTTAACATTACAATCAACCACAAGAACAAAACCTGTCACTGATTTTGAATCCATAATGTTTTTCCGTAAACAAATAGTTCAGTGTGTGATGAAAGAAATAAAGCACTGTCTCCTGTTACTAATCTCCTTTATCTTGTCCCCTGTGTGTGGATCTCAGTATCATCCCTTTTTGTCTGTGTCTCTGATGATGTCTCAGTAAGTGCACAGTACAGTGGCTGCTCTGCAGTCATGTATGCCTTGTCTGGCCAGTCTGCAGCTGCTAAAGGGAATATCTAATGACTGAATTTAATCTGATTCCACCCAAACAAGAAACACCATAAGATCTTCATCATTTTTATATATGGAACAGTTGAGCTCTCCTTGAAACTCACTGAAAAAATTGTATTTTCATTAAGGGAGACAGGACAAGGCCCTAACTTAATAACAGACCAACCTGAAAACCTCACTTGCTGGCTTATCCCTGACAACTGGGAATATATAAGTATCACCTGAAGGGTTATCAACTTGTCAGCTTCCAAAACAGATCTTTATTTCTGATGATAATGAACACCGGATTATGCTGCTGGCAGAAACTGTCGTCACAAAGTTTTGGACAAAACACTCAGTGGTTGCTAAAACTAAAACTAGCAAGATTGAAACCAGTTGCTTTGACTGTAGATAGCATTCTGTTGGCAGAGATGATATGGAAAAAAGTTGTTTCTGTTTTTCCCTGTTGCATAGAGAAGTTTGGAGTCAGAGGGAGAAGGAATATGGCTTGTCATCCATGGGTAATCCCCAAATCAATAAGCAAAGCAGAGAATGGACAACAGGCAAAAGCCACATAGAGATTATCTCCCAGACCACTGTCACAATATTCTTGTTCCTTGGAGGAGTTTGGGAATGCCTCCATTGCAATAGAGACAGAGTAACTGTGACTCCCATAAAAACAATCCAAAGCTGAAAGCCAGATGGCTTTATGTGGAGCAACAACATTATCTATTGCCTTAACAAGGTAATTGTATTTAATTTTCAAAATTTCCTGTGTTGAAAATGTTTCCAGACCGTTACCCCTTCTCCAGTCCAAGTGAAAAACAAAATGCCATTCAGCAACAGAGATGGGGTTGGATCCAACATAAACACTTTTCAGTTACGCATTCTCCATCTAAGTGCATAGTCATTTTTTCCATATACAGTGAGAAAGACAAAGCCTCTGCTTAAAAGGTATTCTTCTCCAATGGGGGGAAGGGCTAAAACGTCTTAGCTGTCTGCAAGCTGGCTAAGGATTAGAGCTTAACACCAGCCTGCATTCGAATGTACTTATTACTACAGCCACTAAGTTAAAATGTTACTATTACAGATGTTCACTACTGCAAATAGAAGATCTGCTGCTGGAAAGGCTGCAATTTGTTCTTCTTCTTTCAAACAAAACACCGAGGTTATTCAAGAAAAACAATTTACAGGAAAACAGATAAATATTTTTGCTTCGTTTCATCATTAACCCCCCTCCACCCAGTCCCCACAAATCACTCACATGAAACGTGCTCTTTGAGCCATACTCCATTCACCTGAGTCCTCCACATAAGGCGGACATAATCAGTTGATGTAGTACAGCATTCCCAGATAAATTTCCAGACAGACACAAAATTTTTGTAGAGATAGACGATAGAAGTGTTTCTTAAAGCATGTACTGCTGTACTTGTGGGACAGCATTAAATTGGATGTGATAAACCTGAGAAAAGTGGTCAGGGGTGACTGAAGCTGCCTTTGACTTTCCTTTTGCCTCAACTGCTTCACCAAGTTTCTATCATTTCCTGGTTTGATTTTACAGCTCTTTGACATTTGGGAATTGCAGTTGAGATATACAGTGATCTTGTCTGGTTGGCAAAGCATCAATTTAAAAGTCTGTTGGTACCAAATGCAAGTGTGAAAAATTTGACCCATCAAGGAAAGGAGCTTTCATCCATTTCTGCTTCCCAAGAGTGGCCTGATGGTGGACAAAACGGGACAGATGATGGAAGGTGCCATGTTTCTGGGCTATATTCTCAGTGCAGTTTCCAGCTTGGTGGTGCTAGTGCCTTACAAATATGTGGGAAGGAAGCAAGGCAGCTGCACATGGTTAATTTTTTGCTAGAAGTCCTGCACCCAGAGATCCCTCTGACCTGGAGGTGGGCAGAGGAAATGTCAGGCTAAAGAAAAGAGATGACCTGTCTTGACCTTTCATTGCCTCTCTACCCATGGCTGGAAAAGGTCTAATAATAATGCAATCTTTTTATTGTCTCAGGGAAGGGAAAAATAGATACATCAGGAAGAAAGAAGAAAGTCATCTCCTTTTCCATCCCTCAGAATAATCCCTTGTTTGAACTCCAGATTTCAGTTGACTTAGAATTAATTAGCTGGTGCCTTAGTAATGCTGTAGAGCCACTGCAGACAGTCTCTTCCATTGATAGGAAAGAAGAAAGACAGAGAAAACCATAAGCCCAAAGAAAGATGAAATCTGCTTATCTCTTGCCAATGAAAAGACTTTTCATTCAAAAGCAACAGGATGCAACTGGATCACTGGGTGGTAACAGGGTACAACATAGCCTAGAAATTATCCGGTTTAGATACTTGTTCCCTATGTATATACATATACGTTCCCTACATCTGGCACTAGAGGTGAAAGGTGAAAAAAAAAATAAAAAATTATTCATTAGTTTTGGGAAGACAGAGCTTAACTATGATTCATTTAGATAAAATGGCTGTGTTTAGAATTATAGAATCATAGAATGGCATAGGTTGGAAGGGACCTTAAAGATTACCTACTTCCAACCACCCAGGTCACTACAAGTTGCTCATACAGGTAGGTTCTTTTTCATTATTTGTTAAACTGTGATTCATTTTAGCACTCATGTGCCAGTTCTTCCCATTCTACCCAGATTCCCTGTGTCAGAGCTTAAGAAATAGCATTTTAGTTCTTTAAAGAATATTTTAAAATTAGAATAGTAACTTATAAAATATTTTTCACTAGCCCCTTGTTATTCTTTGTATCCATATATATGATATCCATACATGTTATCCATATTTCTTTTTTTAGTTTCTCTTGAATGTTGGATTTTTGGCTTTGTTTCTTGTCTATTTGGCATGAAAAAGTTTTAAAGAAAAAAAGGAGTGCTACTGTATTCGAAGTATTTATTTTAAGGAAATAAGCATCTAAAGAGTTATCGCATAGATTTAAAGAGGAAAGACAAACCAGGTCATTTTTACTCAACTTAGATAATCTATACTTACATGGCCAAATATACACTGTATATATACTGACTGGTAGTTAAGAAAGCCTCTCAGAGATCATTTAATGACAAAGAATTAGATTTCAAAATCATTGGAACTCTAACAGCTTTGTACACAGCACTATTCAGCAATTGTTGAATCTTGCATTGTAATGCACAACCCAAACATCCCCAGCTCATGTCAGTGTCTGAAAATGAACTGGGATCAGATCCAAATGTTTGAGAGGACCAATTAAAATATAACAACCAAATGCATCCATGTTTGGAGATTTGAAGTACAAGCCCAAAAGCAAACTGTAGATTATCAGTGGCTGGTTATATCTTAATCAGAAACAAGATCTATTTTCTCTTGACCAGCTCATGAAGGCTAAGAGCTGTAATTAAAATTGTAGATGCATTATCAGATAAAATCAGGGTATGCTTTCTTTCAGCTAGCAATTATTTTGTTGCTTCTCATGACCTCTGGAAAACCTGGAATTTTAGTTCTTAACTTGCTTCCCATATTATGAATAAGAATGGACATGAAATGCCTTTTATTGGTTTTCAAAATCCTGAATAAGCTTTGGTGCACTTTTCTGGTATCAGCCCAAATCTCGGTGGGAATTTGCTACAGTAGAGTTTAAATAGCATTATTTTGGTGGGTGCTTTATGCACCTTCTCAAAATAAAGAATATTTCCCACTATCCATCTGCCCTGTCCTTTGGTTCTGTTCACTTTAGCTTCCTGCAATTTAAAAGGTTTTGGATCTGATGGCTCTGTTCCTAGCAGCTGATTTCCATTAAAGCTTTGATGAGAAACCTAAGCTGGAATCACAAACATCTGCAGTAAAACTTCTTCCCCACTAGTAGAAGCTTCTCAGAACATAACCTCATTGAAAAAATAAAATAAAATCCAAAGTGTCCCTTATGGGAGTTAACCTAATGTGACCCTAAGGATCTGAAATGAATTCACTTAAAGATCTGCTTTTTCAATGGTAGGCACAGTTTTAATTAGCTTAAAAGAATATAAAGATTTCTGTCAAGCTAAAACCCTTTTTGGCTTAGACCTCAGGATTAGGTCTTCAGCTGTTTCTTTTAGAGCTAGTTTGTTTTGAACAGAATAATGCTACAAGTAAGGATCACCCAATGCCTTCTCTAAACAGTCTGCAAGACCTCCCATTCCAATGCTTTTTGGGAAAGCCATGAAGGCAATTTGGTGATAATTTGAGTATTTGTTAACAACTGGCCAGGGCTTTTGCTTATTCTATTTCAGATATTTAACGTAAGCCATTCTTGAGAGGTGAAAACCAGAAAGAAAGATACTGTTTCTTGTTTTTGAAAACTTAGATTAGCAGATGCTGCTAGAAGTCAGGTGGGAAAAGGTGATGGTTAAACATGTCATTTTATTGTGCAACCTCCAACAGCTTACTTCTGCCTCTTACTGTCTTCTATAGTAAATAGCTCATTTTTTGCCTTGGCTATTGCAATAATTTCCTTTAAAGGACCACTCTTATTTTGCCTTCTTCTGTGTGAAAAGCACTGATGCTGGAAGCGGTTTTTAATTTATCCAACAATATCATGCTTTCCTGCACTCTGAGAATTGGCTCTCTGCCTTCTCCCTGCTACTTCAGATTTTTTTTTTTTTTTTTTTTAAATTTTTATTTTATTTTATTTTACCCTTAAGGCTTTGGACTATCTCATTCTTGATATGTTTTTTTTTTTTTTTCTTCTTCTTCTTTTTCAACTATTCGCTTTCTTTTGCACTATATGCTTCAATTCTTTCCAAAGAGCATGTTTCAATTCATCTTTTCTTGCTTAGCAAACATTTCCACAGAATATCTTCTCTTTTCTCCACTAATCCTTTCTCCACAGCTCTCCTATGCTGGGCTTTCTTTGTTATTTTCTGGAACCTCCTGTAGTATGTAAGAATGAAGTGACTCTTCACCCAGATATCACCTTACATTCACTTTGCATTAAAGTGAGTGATACACAATTTGAATCATAGGGAATCTTTTGCCATGTTCTCCAGTATTTGAGGTCTTGCCCCACTGATTACTCTCAACTCAGACTCTGTACTATTCCATTGGTTATGAGCACCTTTGATCCTACTGGGAAATAAAACTGGCATCTATATAATTAAAATAAACATGTCAGTGAAATTTGAAAACATAAATGTTGACAGTGGCAGGTTTTAGATCCAAATGTTGATATACAACCTACCTCTTATTTTAAGGGCATGTTTTAGACAGTGGGATGTAACTTTTCTCAGAAGTTTTCATTCATGTTTCATTCTCTAGTTTTCATTCCTGTCTCTGTGCCTCACTGCCCCCTTTTCTTTCTGTCCTCTTAAATCAAACAGGTTGAACGCAAAGCCAAGTTTTCAATTCACTTGTTTGCTTTCATTTGTGGTTGGGCTGTCAGTCTGAAATCCTTCCATCTCTGATGAACTTTCCCTGCAAAATATTTTAATTCATCCTTATTTGGAAAAAAACAATATTTAACTGAATGCAGTCAGCTGCAATTGGCTTACACTGATGAGCTGGATTTGGAGCTTTGGGCTCATGCTCCCTCAAGATTTCAGCACCATAGCATCTCCCCTGCATGCCTTATTGTGCTCCTATCCCAAGGAATTTACACATCCTAAATTGCACAAGTGAGATGAGTACTTCACAGAGTGCTGTTCACATTGATCTACTTCTTGCTAGGCAACTGGATCCACACTCCATTGCTTAATTACCTTTAAAATTAAAATCTGTAACTATCTTTTAGTATGAACACAGTTACTTTCAGTTTCTACTTGTTGCACATGATTGCACCTTCATGAGTTAGATCAGTGAAACTCTTATTGAAAAACTGTTGCCTGTGTATGTCCTTATGCAATCATATACTTATGAGCTAAGTATGTTGAATTATAGAATCAGTTACCTTCCAATTCCTAGCAATTTAATTCTTTTCATGATACCTTCTTAATAGTGTTCAGCAATTTATAAGAATTCTTGTTGAAACAGTGGCATAGAGCTAGAAGTATTATTTCACAATGTCCAATACCAGTGCTCATTATGCAGATAACATGACCTTACATTGGGTGAAATGTAGTTAATTTAAGTATCTAAATGTTCTCCAATCTTTAGCTAATTAATGGAGCCATCCTGAAGTAAGTCCTTGCAGGGGAAGAGCCTCCTTTGAGGGAAGACCATTAGGAATTAGGGAATTGAAAAACCTGGTGCCTCCATTACTATATGGGAAATTTAGACTTACACTTGAATGCAATACCTGATTCAAATTAAAAAAGTTTACGCATAGGTTACATGCCTAAGTTATATGTACTGAACCCTAGTTGCATATTCATTTATTGCCAGGGCAACAACCTATTTAGATATTGCCTGAAGTCCATCTCATGCTCATGATCCATGTTGTGATGGAGTATGGCAAATTAGCCTAGTATTGAAAATGTAGTTAGTTTCTTATCTTTGCCATGAAGAGATTTTCATTCAACTCTAAGGCACAGGAGAGCTCCACAGTAATATTAAATCTGAATTTTTTAAACTGCTTATCCAAATGCCTCTAAGTTTAAGGTTGCCAAACTTGAGAGAGGACGAGAAATGGAAAACTAAGAAATATGCTCTAATACATACTTGTTTACATTATCTGAGGTTGCCTGTTCTTCTGTTGGTTCATAATATTAGCTCCTACCAGGAATGAAGAACATCACATTGTGCATTAGAAGCTCCCGCCAACACTGTTGTAGGCCTGGATTTCTGAAGACACTATGAAATGCAGAGTCGTGTGGGTCCAGTACTGTCCATCACGTTCTCCACATGCTGAAATGCCATGCATTTCTATCAGCCCTGTGTTCTGCCTTCAGAGCAGCTTGTTTGACTTTGCGGTTGAGTGGCACCACAGACCTCATGAAGGTCTGTACACAGCGAGCCTGTGGCTCCCTTAGCTCTGCTTCGCTAACCAACCCCCTTGTGTAACTTGGCACAGTTCAATGCAACTAACAGCCTCTGTCTGCTCAGGAGAGCTGTGGGCCTGAGTCAATATTTAGATGAGAGAACTGAATCAAGCCATGCTGTGTAAAAGAGTTTATACTGTGGTTCCCTGTGAGCTGTGGGCTAAGAACTCAGGCTTGGAAAAGGCTGATTCAAAACTGCTGGAATGGGCCCTCCTCTCAGGGCTGAATGAGAGGTGATGGGCTTTGGGAGGAGAAAACCATCTAAGAGCTGGAAGAGACACTACCAGGTGTCACTCTTTGGTCCTCAGGTCAACCTCTGGCCTTAGAGTAAGCTCCCAAGCTCCCATTACCAGCTCATGAATCATCACAACAGAGCCATCAGCCCTATCCCAAAAAAACATCCTACTGGGCCTCTCTGGAAGCAGGCATGGAGGTGGACTCTGAAACATAGTTATGGGATACAACTGCATGTAGCAAAAGAGCCTGAGCTTCTTCCTGGTAACATCTTGATGTCAAGAGCCTTGACATAGCTATATACTGCAGGTAGCAGCATTCATTTGGAATATGGGATCTGAACTGTGTGTAAATGTTCCCATTGTAGTGGCTAAAATAAACTGCCGGAAGAATCACCAGTTAGTGAGTCTATTAGGTGAAACTTCAGAGATGACTGAGATGGGTGAATGGGGCTAACGTGTCATTCTTCTGCAAAGTCCAGTGTGTATTCCTTTGTAAAGTCTATTAACATAAATTATTTGAAAACCATATACCAGAATCATACTGAGAATGGCCACAAGAGATTTGTAGCTTTTATCCTAGGAAATCCGGCCACAAAATCCATTCAACTCCAAAATCTGGCATTTCATCCACTTTCCATTTTGTAAGCAACAGGTGGCAATGTGGCTTCCCAGGAAATGATCCCAGGCCGACAGAGCAAAGACATATATCCCATGGCATGGAGCCCATCCAAACCTCTGATGGCTCCTCAGAGTCCCTACACTGAGCAGAGCAGGGGTTAGACTCCAGTTTTCTCACACGGGTCATGTTTCACAGCAAGTCCCTCACAGGGTAGGCAGGCAGGCATTTGGGGAAGCTGCACTGCTGCTTGGAGCCACAGCAATGTGGGGGGTGGGCTCTGCCCACTCCAGCATTAACCCCAACCATCTGAAAAGCTTGTACATTAATTTCCATGGCTATTAGCTCTAATAAGTGGAGTATGGGGGTGGATGGGTAGAATTAGCCTTGTGATATAGGAGACTGAGATCTTGATATTGTCATACTGACTTGGCTGTGCTAATCACACCTCATTTTTGGATGTCATGCTAGAACAACTCTTTCCCTTCCCATGACCTTATGTAACTCAATTTGCCTTTTACTTTGCATCTCCCACGTATGAGACATTACTGTCTCCCCCTCTCTGTGCATGCTGGAGTAATTTATTGTTTTCCCAAGCTGTGTTTTTTTATAGTTCATTCCAGATGTAGTCCTGCTAGCATAAGTATTACTCTATCCTCTAACACAGTGACTGCTGGAAAATTTTCCACAGTAAAAATTCTTCTCAGATCTCTCTAATTTTATTTGTCACTAATCCCAACCCCATATTTTTTGGAAGGCATAAAATCTCTGCAGGTGTTTTCTCTGCAGGCAGTTTCCTACACGTGTTTGATTTATTATCCTTGCTCTCATCACCAAAAGGAACTTTTGGAAGTGGATGGCATTCAGAAACAGAAGCATAAACTTCTACCGCACAGTGTCTTGCCCCCAAAACAGAGAAGCTCTCTGTCAATTTAAGTAAGTTAAAATCCCAAGCACTACATAAGGCAAGCAGAAAAGTGTAGTGACAATTAACCCTTGTAAAACAGCTCTGTTTGGACAAGCCTGATTAGTTATGTTGGCAGAAAAGTTGGAGACGTGCTAGCCTGGTCTCACTGCAAAGCATAGCAGCTGCCTGCTCGCAGCAGGCAGGGCATGTGTGCATTCTGAAGTCCTAAACTGTATCTCTAGTCTCCAAATGCAGCTTCTCAGACCCCCTGCAGAAATCTCCGGCATCGCTTTAAGGATCGAATGATTAAGCTAACGTTAACCAGATGGGAACTTCGACACAGACAGATGAAAGCAGAAAAGCGCAGACACCAGAGAGAGAACGCAGTTACTGTACCTCAGCAAAAGGCACCCAACTTCCAGTAGCTACTGACTGCTGCTGCCCTCTGATAACAGTAGCTTCTTGCGTGCTGACCGCTGAGCTACCTTCAATGTCAAACAGAAAGACGCCTCCCGCGCTCGAGGCTGTGCTGGAGGAGAAGCATCTCGAAAAGAATAATATAGGAAAAACCAGGGGCCAGGCGGAGATCAAAGCCATTTCCTCCCCTTACATCCAGCAGTGGTCTTCTAGCGTCTTAGTAATTGTTTACCCTCTTCTGCAATCAGCCCCCCTTGGCTTAGTGGTGCCTCAGTTATTTTAACTTTCAGCATTCAGTTTCCAGATGTGGCACTTCAAGGCAGTCTAACCAGATCCTTATTTAAAAGGGTGAAAAAAAAAAAAAAAAAAAAAAAAAAAAAAAAAAGCAAAGAAGGGAAGAAAAGCGCTTTTGCTGCCTCCCTCCCTCGTTCACTCTCTGTGCCTGTGGCTCCTCTTTTCCCCAGAGGCTCCAGCTCAATAACACACAGATGGGCAGTGCTTAAGCAGAGAGTGTCAAGCGGAGGTTGTGTTCCAGGAAAGCACCGCTGGCTCCCCAGCCACCTTATCGCCTCCTGTCAGGATGCAGACTGACGCTGTGCGCGGTGCTCTGTCTTCCTTCACATGTTCACATCGTTCCCTTTTTACCTTTTGTGCCTGGACCCTCCCACTCCAACTTTGCCGTTCAGAAGTGAGGTCAGCTTTCCTCCACCCCCACCCCCACCCCACTGCTCTGTTTGGGTACCCTCAGCCCCTCTGCGCAAAACAGGGGCATTTGTGACTACGTTTTATTTATTTATTTATTTAACATCTCGTTTATTCAGTGGAAAGCAGAAAAGTGCCAAATTTATTAAAAACTGCCTAACGACCCTTCTCTTTGGGCAGGGGGAGGGGAGGCTGTGGATGGGGGGAGGAAGAGGAGGCAAGCCTGGCTGTGCCATGGGCTAGTAGGGCAAAGTGGTTGGTCTGACATGCTTCATTCAAACCCTTTTCCTCAAGCCCACCTCTTGGCTTCTCAGAGGCTTGTGAAAAAGAATATCGTTCACTGCAGTTTTGGAAAATGACTTCATCACTCAGACTCATGAACTTTTATTTACAAAGAGCATCTTGTATTCCTTTTTCAAGAGATGCTTTGTGAAGCCCTGCTAACAAGGCCTGCAGTGTATGAAAGCAAGCTTAATATATTGCCCACAGCTGACCTAATTTTATGTCTACAATCCCAAAAAGACAAAGCAAAAGCTTTCTTATATTTTGGGACAAAATGAAGATGTAATTATACTAAAGTGCACTGCTCCTTCTAAGGGTTCAGCACCTTGTCCTTTAGCTGTTCTATTTTCAGGATTTCATGACACCATTGTACTAGAGATTGTCTTTTAGGCCTTTGTTCTAGAAGTGGATTCCCACTTTTTCCCCTCCTTCCCTTCTCCCTTTCCAAACTGATTAAAGAAATTATGAAGTGAGGTTGCTTTCAATAGAGAATTAAGGGTAAAATAAAGTTTTGTGGTGATCTGTGTATTTCACACACCTATAGGTAAAGATCTGTGCCCTTAAATGCTATACAAATGTCATATAGGAACTATAAAGTAGTTACACATCCAGAAACTCTTTGTGTTTCAGAACTGGTGTGGTCAAGGAGAAAAAGCTGTGGAACCCAGGGTTGTGAGGATCAGATCCAGAGAGTGCAGAAGAAAGTAGAACATGGTCAAGGTGGTTGCAAGTAATTCCACCCTCAGCACAATGCAGACATCTCTCTGTGGATGGGACCTGACATGGTGACAAGTATGCTGCCTCCCAGGAGACTGATGGTGAGATATTACTGGGGACTGTCAGGGCTTTTCCAGTGATTTCTGCCAGTGGCAGCTCTGGGATTGGCCTGGAGCACATCCAAAGGCTTATAGAGCAAAAGATGGTGAAGACTCCCAGCCAGGGTCCTAAGTTCCTATTTGGCCTCCTACTATAGGGACAAGTATAGGGTGTGAAGGTAACAGTTAAAAAGAAAGTGCAAAAGAGAGCACAAAACATCTTGAGAGTAAGCGGTAGAATCACTTCTAGTGTGACAGCAGTGGAGATCTGAAACTACCCAATGAACTGTTCAGCAAATTATTAGACTATGTGTGAGAGAATTTTTGAACCTTTTGTTTGTTTGTTTGTTTGTTTGTTTGTTTTGAGGGGGAGGCAATTAGCAGAGAATCTCCTATATCTGTTTCCAGCCATTTGGAAGGAACTGTTGAGAAAGCAATAGAGAATAACAACTTGGGGAAGAGTTACTTAATGTTCATTAACCTATAAATGAGGAGAACTGGAAAGTCAAATCTACATGTTTTCTAGTAGGGGATCTTTAACAAGTTCAGGTACTTGGGCAGAAATTTCTCTTGCCTAATAGAAAAAGGAACTGAAGAATTTAGGTTATCTGGAAAGAAATGACACTGAACAGAAAGACAGAGAATAATACAAGAAGATTTGGTCAGTCTGGGAGTAATTTCTGGAGCTGATGCTCAAGTAAGAAATATGGGAAGTAAAATCTGAGACTACACCTGAGTGGAGAAATATTGAGCCAAAAACTGAAAGCTAAAGGCAGAACATGAGATTATATAATTTTGAATACAATAGATATGAGATGATGATTTAGAGTGGTTAGGCACTGGATCAGGCTGCCCAGAGAGACTGTGGATGCCACCCTGAAGGCATTCAAGGCCAGGCTGGGAGGGATCCTGGGCAGCCCAATCTGTTGCTTGTCAACTCTGTCCATGGCAGGGGGTTAGAACTAGATGATCTTTAAGGTCCCCTCCAATCTAAGCCACTCTATGAGTCATGATTTAGGAGATCCTTGGTTCAATATCCATCACAGAGAAAAAGATACCAGTGGAGAAATCTGAGACATGAAAGTGTTAAAGGGGAAGGAATGGATAAATGCCTTCTTGAGGCTTTTCCTATATCTATGAGCTTTAGTTTTCCTAGGAAGTCATTAGCTGTTATAATTTTGGCTTTGGAGAAAAAGACATATTGTTCTAGTGGAACAAAAAAATAATGTGTGCAACTGTATTTGTAAAATTGCTTGTGTCTATTTATTTTTTTCTTTCTTCTGGCTTGTGTTGCAACAATGATAAAAAAGATTCCTTCCAGTTTCACAGTTTTGCAGCTATGCTTCATTGATACGTAGAACATTTGGGGCTAACTTCAGTAAACACATTTGCAGAATAAAAGACTTTAAAAACATTCCTTTTATAACAGCGTTCTTTAGAGTCTCTTTGTGTCTTTTCATCTGTCTAATAAGGTGATACCGGTACAGTTTAAGACTAAGAATGTCACAACAAGTACCAGTATGTAAGAGACCAATTTTAGGTATCAATCATAATGTTGACTGTTCCTATTTTGAGAAATTAATGTATTTGAGGAACTTAAATTAAATGAATTATTACACTTTGACAACATGATTTTTAAAATAGTTGATTTAATTGATTTTAAATAGAGATGGCTAAGGAAAGCTGAGCATTGCATGCATGCACACTTGGTTTTGGCTGAGATCCTGCTGTTGTGTATATTGGCTAAATAATGCATTTGGAGTGTTAAGTGCTTCAAAAAAGTTTGGTTCAACTGAGTAATTGTATTGAGAATAAATGACAGGAATCGGGAGCAGGATCTGTGGGGTACCCTGTGCAGGAAGCAGCCATGGATTGCTGTTTTGGCTCAGAAATGGCTAGAAACAGTATTCCAAACCATGGTCCTTTTGCTCAGACACTTTCAAGATAAGGCAGTGCTGCTGGGGCAGGAGATACTGAAGAAGATATGAGGGCTAACAGTAAATGCACTAAAGGAAAGATATGAAGATGCTAAAATGGAGTGCATGAGGAAAAGTGTGAAGGGATACCTTTGGAGAAATGAAATTGAAGGGATACCTTTAAAAAAATCTGACTGGCTCCAGGCATTCAAAATCTGAAAAATCTCATGTGATGAAACCAGATAGGGAAGGAAATACAGATATCTAAAAATGATAAAATTATTAAAAAATAATGATTTATTCTTATGAAATACCAGGAACCAAAGACTACACAGTTCATCACTGCTCACAAGATCTTAATCTGTCAAGCACATATTAGTCCCACGCCAGCATAATTATAGCTATTTTTTCTGAGCGGAAAAAATATATATGAAAATCACTGAATATTTCTATACTTTGCATTCTTGGGATAGCTGATTCAGATCATGTATAAGCAACATCTGCATACAAAAGTTGCTTCCTGCAATTACTTTTAAGTCTTTAAAAATATTGTATTTCTTTTCCAGAACTGACAATTTTTGTAGAAATAAAGAAAAACATAAATGGTGCATAGGATATGTATTAAAAGACAGGCTTCTGAATGCAAATTTCTGCTATGATGAACTTCCCATTTCTTTATACTTGGCAGAGATGACATGGGTTTGTTGCGTGAGCAATCTCAGATTTGGAAGAGGGATTGTTCAGTATGGCAGGGTATGGAAACAGCAGTTTATCCTTCTGCTTTCACAGTATCATCTTCTTTTTTTTCTACCACTTCCCCTGACTTAACATTTGATTTTGATTCCAAGTGTGATAGATGCTAGGATTAATTTGACAGAAATGAAGAATCCAGTGAAAGACTTATCAGAAATAACAAATTCTAAATTAACTAATATCAAGCTGTTGTGTGTGGGCCACTGGTGGCTTATCAGGTCCCAGTGGGAGATCTGCAAGCAGTCAAGCTCCAGTGCAAATATTACCAGTTAAACATTTGATGGTGTGTTGTGGCCCAATAGACATGTTGACAAATGACTGGTGTTAGTAATATAAAATATTCTGGAAACAGTTTTTGAGTACTTTTGTAAAGGTTAGAAGACATTGGCAGTATATCCATGTATCATCAACTGAAAAAGAATTCTACGGTCTGCATTAGGGACCTGTGTCAGGTGAGGGGCAATAAGGAATGATTTGTCAGCCACAGTTTGTGTCATAGATATGCAAATAAAATGCCAGTTATGTAAACAAAGCCACTTTTGTTATTTCAAGTGTTTTGGATTATATCATGTTAGTTGAAAAGTCAAAGTTTTCAGGTAAAAGATAGAATTCTCAAGGGGAGAGTACCTTTAAAGGCTTCAAGTTTTAGATCTAGTGCAAGAATGCACAATCATGTTCTTCTTGGTTGTCCTGGTTAAAGGCATTATGTAATAAATTTCCCATGTGACAACATTTTCAAGCCAACAACTCTTGTTCTTGGTATTATTAGTTAGTAGCAACCATAGGATATGGCTGATCCCAAACTACTTTCAACTATCTTCACAGCATTTCTTTTCTGCCTTGATACATTATTACTGCTTATTTTTTCCCCTCTGTAAAAATCTTCAAATTCAATTAAGCATGTCAAAGTCTTGCAAGTCTGATGAAAAAGCCCCAGTTCTTTACTACTGTACTATTAAAGGCAAGCTTATGTACTGAGAAAGATTTCTCAGGGTTTCCATCTCTAGACTGCAACTAGATGGGAAACAGCTGTCTGCCTGCCTTGCTGAGAGTGTTGTACCAGGGAACTAAATGGACCTAGCAAGACTTGAACCATGGTATCACATAGTACTGTATACTTGAAAAATCCAACCTATTCTGGTTGCTAAAGTCAGTCAGATTCAGATGGTGGATTTCCCAATCCATTATCCTCTTCTGGTGGTAGCCAGTAATAACATTTCCACATTGTCTTCTTTGGATGAACTGTTAAATCTGATTATCTTTTACAATTCTCATGCCATCTCACCTGTGAAAGAGTAATATTCCAGTAATATTCCAGTCCATTCAGCTTTCTGTGACCCAGTATTTGGCTCTAGCACCTTGGCTTGCACCTCTGACACTTGATATTTCCATACGGTCTTTCATATAAATTCTGGGATTCTCTGTGACTGCTTACTTTTCAGTATCAAATAAGCCAAAGCAAATCAATTCAGTATGTTGAAGCCACTAAAATAAAAAGGAAGGAAGGAAGGAAGGAAGGAAGGAAGGAAGGAAGGAAGGAAGGAAGGAAGGAAGGAAGGAAGGAAGGAAGGAAGGAAGGAAGGAAGGAAGGAAGGAAGGAAGGAAGGAAGGAAGGAAGGAAGGAAGGAAGGAAGGAAGGAAGGAAGGAAGGAAGGAAGACACAAGATGTTATTTCTGCAAAGGAAAAAGGCATTTTTTTTTTCAAATATATTTGTAGATTTCTGTGATTCTGGAGTGAATACAGTTAGTACAGTAGGACAGAAATATTTTGCTCATAGGTGACAATGTCTAATATCAATGGATGAAGTTATGGAGGAAGAATTATTGCACTCAAGTATCTGTTTACTGGGATTGTTAATATCTCCTATTTGATAGCAGTAATGTGTTATACAAAAGAAAGATATAGCCCTTGAAACTAAAGAGTGTCAACAAGTTCTTTTGAAATCAATAGGAATAGGCTTCAAAGTCAGACCCATAGGACAGATTAATCATAGTCAGCACTCATGTTGACCCTATTCATAGTCTAGGCTGCAGATGATGGATTTTTTCCTGCTGTTAATTGTATACTCAATTTATTTCTGAAAAAGTTTGCATTGTGGAAGATAAATCATTTTCAGCACTTTAGCCGTATTCAGAGTAACAACAGATCGATACTGATCCAGTTCAGACTAAATGGAGGCCTATCCCAACAATAAATTTCCTTACATTTTCCCTCTTTTTGCTATATTCCTTGCCAATCTTCTCCAAATCTCCAAGAAAATATTTCTTAAATTGCCCACTCTTCATGATTTCAGTGGTGTTCAGTGGTGTTTCAGTGGTGACTCTGGAAACCTCTCTACAGGAGAGGTCTCAAAGCTGCATTTCTTTCATGAAGCCACACTCTTCATCTAATCCTCTCCGACTTTAGTTTGTGTCCTTCACAGTAATAAGTGCAAAGGGCTGACCATTCTTTTGAGTTCAGTCAGGAATAGTTTACTCTAACAAAAACAAAGATTAAAGGAAAAATCTTTTTATTTGTAATCAGTCATCCTCAACCTGTTTTTTGTACTCACAGCCTGATAAAGTGGCATATTTAATTATTGTGTTTTTATGCAGTGCAACATTTCCCTTTATACTTCCCATTTCATTATGCTTTGAACCACAGTGACCATTTTCCTCTTTGCCTGGAGTCTTCAGATATTTCCCTTCCTCTCCCAGCTTGTTTGTCTAAGTCAAGCTACATACTTTGATTTATTTATTTATTTTTTAATTCTCTGTTCTCTCTCTAGGGAAATTTCCCCACCCTTCCTCATTAGTAGTTGTTTCATCATGATAATGGAACATTGGCTAAAGAATTGCATTGCATAAAAATCCACACTGAACTCTATATCCCCTCTAGAAGTGCCCATAAAATTGCTTGCCAAAAGTGGGGGTGGGAGGAGGAAAAAATAACAACCCCAAACCTAAATCCCATAAAACTGACAAAGAACCCTCCCAAATCCTACAATGCTTAACACAGACTTGGACATAAAGGTGAACAGAAGTAGGTATTCCAGCTCCCACAGTTAAAATGCTTTTGCTGGATTCTGTGCTATCAGCACAAAGACAAAATTGCCTCAGATCTCTTCATGTTTATCCCTCCAAAAGGTGTGTTGGAGGTCAGAAGGGTGCATGTCACCTATAGCTAATAGCAAAAATGGAGTTCGACACAACTAGCTGAACGAACACTGAAACCACTAACAGTCCAACTAAGGCAGCAAACAACTCAGTGCAGCTGTTTCCCTGTATATTGAGTGGGTTTTGTAGCCTCTAATGAGATCTGAACGTAGCCAGACGTGCTGGATGTAGGCAGATAACAGTTTGGACTTGTGAGAGTGATGTTTTCCAACCCTACTTGTCCCATGGGCAGGCATCCCAACACCCTCCAGCTCTGTCTGCTCAGTCATTCCCTTTTTAAGCATTTCACAGGTTTTAAACTTGCTCTGTGCCAGCAGAGCATGAAAACAGTCTCATTTGGCTTGCATAGCAAGCCTAAAATGCATTCAAAACCTTCTGTACAGTGATGGGACAGAGAAATACTGCCCTGTAACATGAACACTTCAGCAAGGCAGATTCGGAGCATTCATAAATGACCAGATTTTTCTACAGTATCTACTGCTGTATGATCTGATGGAGAATTTTCAAATCCTGTTTTCTATACTACTCTTCTGCATTTGTTTACGAGGAGAGATGTCCAGTAAGCAAGACAGAGGAATAGACATCTATTTCACTGTGCCACCTGCATTCCTGACACCTTAATTTGGTAACATCAAGTCTACAGGCATTAAATGAATGCACATGAAGTCTTGACTATCTGATGAAGGGCACTAGCTGGTATGATGCAATTAGCTGAGCTCATCGATGTATGTGATGGGCAGCTGGAGCTCTCTGGGATTTTCTAAAGAGCTTAATCAAAGTCATGAGAATGACAGAAGCTCTTTAAATGAGAAAGGCAGTGAACTAAGACAGTTAATATTTTAATTCTAGTGTTTATTTTACTTTCCATTTGTCCTTGACCACAAATGGGCTTAACTACATTGGTGATTTCACTTTAACCAAAAAAAGTTTCAATTTGCATAATAAACACAAAGTATTTGTATAAAACAAACCTGTAAGGAGGTGGAAAAAAAAGTATTGCTCACTCTATTTTGCATGGTTCCCTTGGTCTGTCTTGTCAACAAATGGGTTTGAAAGTCATTCACAGAGTTCACATGGTTTCACATTTGTGTAATTTTTTGTGATTTTCACCTTGGACAGCCAATGGATTCAGTACAAAAACAAAGCAATTCTCTTTGACAGGAGGCACAATACCAGCTAACTCAGCCTGTCTGCTAGCAACAGGACTGGCTGAGCAGCTGGTCCCTGTCTCATTGCCAGAAACCACTGACAGCAACAGCTACAAAATCTCAGCTGTTAACCTGCTCCATAGCATGTCTTGATGGCTTATGAACTGTGTAAGTGCTATCCTCATCTGTCCAGAATGAAGGAAAAAGAGCAGCAGCTCTGTGACGTCAGCTGCCTTGAGAGAATTCCCGCACCCTGGAAAGTTTCATTACAAATGTACAGGACATGTTCTTCATGCAGTGACATCCCCTAGCGTGTAACGCACATGAAAGATGGTGCATAGTGAACAAGAGTTTGGGAGACAGCAGCATCTTTGAGCTGGCACAAAATGTTTTGCTATGACAGCAGCCAGCCAGCCAGCCACAGTGGAGCCAACAGACAGAGCAGTGTGCATGCAAGTTGAAAATTGGCTGATTTAGTTCCTTCTCCGCACGTACAAATGAATCCTGGTAGCTCCCTAATTGCCAAGCTGTTAGCGATGCAGTCAGACAGCTACAGATTAAACCAGCCCCTTCCATTTTAGACATTTGCTTTCATAGCTGTGAGAGAATCCACTGTGTAAAACCCTAAAGAGTTCTGCGCTGTGAGGCAACTGCCCTTAGGTACACATCCCCTGTAAGGACTAGAGGCAGTTGTTTCTTCTCTGGTGTTTTAGGCAGACTATATCTCAAACATGCAAAGTCTTCTGCCTTTAACAATAATCAGAAGTTTACTGTGGTGGCCTGTTCCAATAGAAAGGTGTTAACTTAAACGGGATGATCACAAGCAAGATGTGAGGAGCATTAAACAGATCTGCTGTGTGTTGCTAACGGCACAAACTACTCTGAGGAAAAACTACTCAATTCTTAGTTTGAAGATTAGACATCCCGAGAAAATCCCACTGTTAGATATCTGACATTTGGAGGATGGGTGGACTGTTCAGATACATTTGGAGATATTTATTTTGATTTCTCTAAACATTGCACTAAACCCAGATTAATATTTTTTTTTTTTTTTTTTGCTAAGCTGAGAGTATCGTTTTTGAGAAACTACTCTTCCTCCTTAGGGTGATGGATGTAACAAGACTTGGTTTCTGAGTTGAAAGTGATCAACAACCCTAATAATGGGTCAGTCCTGTGGGTGTGTAACTGCAGGTTACCTGGTCTGCTGTGATAACAGCATTATGATCTATAATCTGTGTGGATGGAAGCCGTGTGGGCTCCAGCCTCGGTGCTCCACTCAGTTCCCAGAATTCCTTGTCCTGTGTGAAGGGAGCAAGCCAGGCAAGCTACTGTGTGCAGCATCTGTGCAGTCAGGACCAGCTGACTGATCCATACAGAGGCAGGGAAATATCAAAACAGTCACCTCACCAGTAGTTAAATTCTACATGGTAAGGCATACTCAGACTTTTTGGGATCTATATTTATTTTAAAAGCACTGCCAGTGAATGAATCCAAGTTCTCCTGACTCAGTGTCTGCTATACCCTTCCAGTACATATACCATGTCTCAATAGCATCACTCATTACCCTCATTATGAAGAAGTCCAGATGAGGCTTACAAAGCTAACATCATTCTAAGAACTCCTGCCAAAGCTGCAGGAAAAAAAAACAAAACACTTTATGTATTTTTGCTTACCACTAACCTAGTGGCAAAAAAAAATATGTACGCTTTCAGAATTCCTGGTACTGAGACAACATTAAACCCACTAACACTTTGACACCATTCCCATTGTGGTTTCCAAGGAAACCAACCACTTTCTTTACTGACTATCACTGGTTTCTGTAAACTAGGAATTACTGCTAGCTGCCAGGAAGTTTTCTTCACTTCCCAGCTAGGTTTTACTCAAAGCTGCACAAGCTGTATTTAACCTCTTCTTTTCTGTTTTTATTGTTACTTAGTTGATGAGCATATGTAGAGGTGAATTAATATTGCTATTTATGATGATCTTTCACATCACTCTTTCCCCAGCTCTAGACCTTATTGCAGTTGGCAAAATGCTTGAATCAGATGATACAGTGGGATCTTATTATTGTGATGGGAAAATTCATGGCTGTCACAGTGACTGCACATAATGTAACCTTAGCAGCCAACATCACACTCAGCAACACCTCATGAGTACCGGATTTGCATGAAAGACTCAACTATTCTTACAGACCATCAAATTAAACAGAAGATATTTCCCTTCTTGGTTGAGTTTAAAGACAGAAATAGTTGCTGTGGGCCTCATTTGAATCCTCAGTACTTGCTGGGCTGGGTACAAATTTGTGGATAAAATAAAGATGTCTAAAAATGTTTTGTTTGCCAGGTTTCAGAGTTGACAGTCCAGACTCACTCCTCTCTCAGAGTAGATGGTTTTAACATTATTCATCATATGTGATATCCTGCCATTTCTGATTCTTTACCTTCCTTTTATGCCAGTAGTACCTCTCCTTTCACCTCCACAGCTATCAATGTGTGACTGTTTTGATCTATGGATGTTATTTTGTGCCTAGAAGTTCCCTTAGCTCTCTTTTTTTGTGTGTGTGTGTGTGTGTTTTGTAGCAACACTAGAAATTTTAAATATTTTTAGATTGTAAGGTTGGGATGTTGGGAATGTCACAGTCTGGTATGAGTTGTCCAATTTTTTAACACTGGATTTTTAAGTCTGTGTTTGTGGGTTTATCATTGCGGAATTACTTTAGGTTAGATTTCACAGCTTTAGGGACTATGGATTAACACTGGAAGGTCAGCTCTGGAACTTCTTGCTTCTGACCACTTGTTGATTGATGGTGAATACAGGCTATCCTGGGAGCGGCTGCATGAGCCTAACATTACTGCTCTAACTAACAGCAAAAAAAGTGAGCAAACTCAGACCAGCAGCAATTAAAAGTTTCATTGCAGATTTGGTGTGTAGAATTGAGTTTTAATGGTGATGTCTGGAATAGACAATGGTATAATGAAAGCCAAACAGAATCTTGCCATAGGCTGTGTTAGAATCTCATAGATTTAAATACAGAACTATACTCCATTTATGAATTAAATGAAATAGTAAAATTTGCAAGAATTGATTATACAAAGAGGGAAATTGCTCTGCCAGGTCTTTTCATTAGTAATTTCTGGACAGTCCTACCTATTTATTTGCATCGGTCTATTGAGGGTTTCTTTCTGTTTTACTTTAGAACTGCTGTCTAAAACCATCAATATGATAAGCAAACTAGTAAACATTGACCATAGTCATTAAGTATGAATTTGGTAAGACTGATTAAGCACTTACTGTGCTATTTTCACTCTTTTATCTACGTACCTTTAAGCCTTGTTTTTCAACTTCCTGGCAATTTATTTTGTTCTAATTTATTCTCATGTGCTAGAGCTGGCATTTTTCTCATCCTGGGAGAGCCAGTTCAGGGAACTACAGAAAATGGAGCTTACAAAACAAATCACATTGTTTTCAGCTAGTTTGACTTCTGGCATTGCTTGCTTGAATATCAGTAAGCACCAGTGCTTGTGCAGGCTTAATGAATACTCTAAGGAGGAAACTTTACTTCACAAGCTGGGTATCCTTCATCTTATCTGGTCCCTGTCTTCTAAATGGAGTTTGTTAACATAAACTAGGATTAAGCAGTTTACTTACTAGGATAACTTGTTTATCTCTATTTTCCTGTGCTATATGTTTCCACATGTTAAATTTGTTGTGATTTATTAAAACACACCTTGATGAAATCAAATGCAAAATAAATAACTGAACTTAGTGAAACTAGAAGTTACCCACACACCTTAAAAAATGTAAGTAGTACACTTCAAAATATAACAAGATTGCAATCTTCTGGCCAAATTATTTTCAGAATTTCATAGTTTTTCTAAAGAAGTTGATAAGATGAATTCTTGACTCCACTGAAGGTGATAGGAGTTTTTTATTTACTTGAACCATGCCTTGACCCAGAAGATTGTTCTCTTAGAGTGGAAAGGAGAAAATCTTAATCTATTTTCTTTGCATCTGCATTGGTCACATATTTTTATATTCAATTACAGATGTTTATATAAAAGGAAGCTCATAAGTGAAGAAAAACAATATAGACTTAAAACAGAAAAAAGGGAGTAAACCTTTAGAAGCAAAGCAGAAAATCTTCAACTGTCCATATATGTTTATTATTGCAATATCAAGTCCAAGAAAGCAGTTGATGATTAGGAGAAAAGGAACACCTTAGTGAACCTTTCTTTTAAGTTTTTAGAGTGTAGTGAATGACACTATTTGCTGTAGTGGAATATCTGAAGTTGCAACACTGAAACATCCAGTGTTGTTCTTTACAAGATAAATCAAATGTCTGTTTCCATGAGATACTTTTCTTAGGTGATTTGTTGGATTGCAGAACCAAACAGGTTAGAAGGGTCAGAAGTTGATTTCTTGTATTTTTCATTGTTTCTCTCTATTTATTTGTGAATAATATCACTAAACAAGTGTAATGAGGTTACAAGCAAACAGTGCAGATATTGTGGCTGATTCTCACGTGGCACATTGTCAAGGTTGGGCTGTTTTTTTGGTATAGCATTGTTTGTTTGGGCAGATAGAAAACAACTTTTTCAGTGTATCTGACAATTTGAATGCAATTAGTATTTCTCAACACTAAAACCAAGCAAAGGTCTCAAAGGTCAAAGCTATAACTTGAAATAAAAGAGGAAGACTGAAAACTATGCACAGATGCTCAGAACACAACTAAACTGCAGCATACATGGGATTCTAGTAAAAAAGAAAAAAATGAAAAACAAAACAAACAAATAAAAAGCAGAGACAATTTCTCCCTGGCTCTACTTAGCACCGTGTACTGTTGCTCTCCGCCCTTACTAAGTCACTCTAGAGACACAACATTGCAGTTTTAAAAGGCTTAGTGCTTGGCAGCTGTTTTTCTTTCACAGTAGGCTCCGTGAACAGAAACATGGAGATTTGGGAGTATATCTTTCACTCCCCTCCACCCAAATGAGTTCACTTCCTTAAAACAGTATTGTGAATTAATTCCTCCAGATAGGGGAGGGGGGAAAGAAGAAAGAGGAAGAAGAGGAAAAGTCAGCACATAAAAATAGTATGGATTCAATTTGGATAAGAAAGAAACTTTCCATGTCTGGAAGCACAAAGGCTCTTTCAAGGCCCAAATTATCCCTGCGCGACAACCTTTGAAACATTTTCTGAAGTTTTTTAAGAGGGATCACATCATGCCTTGGATTGCAGATGCATTTTCAAGTGCAAGGATAGTTCCATTGTTAGCACTTTTTCTGTTACTCCTCTCTGGTCGCAGAGAATTCATAGAAAGTAGAACTACAATGAAATTGGAATTGGGCACATTTAGTGAAGATATCCTCCTCACTGGTTGTCATTAAATACACATCGTGTTGTGGGATGTGGTATGGTGGGTTCCAGTGCAATCAGTATAGCTGTACTGCTTTATGCCTATAATGAGTGGCAGTAACTGTTTGGAAATACCTTTCTCTCTGGCAAAGGGAATCCATCACACTCTAGACCATGGGAGATAGAGAGTTTATTTCTTCTAAGACACCAGCCTTCTGCATTTGTTCCCCACTGTTGAACAGAGGGATTTGGAAGGGGAGTGTTGACCCATTCATAAAGACTACTGGTATGGTAAAGTAATCTAGAAGTGACTGTATCCAAGGTAGTATAAATATTTTCAAGCTCCAAGATGATGCGATTCTATACATACATGTTTTAATACGTTAAATGCAGTTTGGCATATTTGTGCCTCTGCTTGGCAAAGGAGTCCTAATATTATTCTTTACAAGATCCCCATTTGCAATAATCTATAGTAAGAAGAGTGAATTGAAGACTGTGTTGACAACTGTTTCCTTAAGTATTTACCTTGTGAGAGAAGGAAAGAACAACACAAACTCCAGCACATTGACTTTCATATCCTACTAAAGTAT
Organism: Excalfactoria chinensis; assembly: GCF_039878825.1. Lineage (NCBI taxonomy): Eukaryota > Metazoa > Chordata > Aves > Galliformes > Phasianidae > Excalfactoria > Excalfactoria chinensis. The sequence goes on from NC_092827.1 coordinate 42,922,488, forward strand.
AAAAAAAAGTGTTCGTTTTTTCTTCTGCCATGTAAGAAGCAAAGTTTGGAAAATTTGACACAAATGTATTGACAACAGACATCTAAATATTTGCGAAAACACTGCATTTTGCACTGAGGAGGGCAGTCAGGGGAGGAAAGAAGCTCACACACATACAAATGTAGCACATTCTGACTGTCAGAGAGACATCTCCCAGTCTCTCTGTGAAGAGCTGCCTTAGCAAAGTCACCATAATTTCAGTACCATTTCCACCCCCTCTCTCCCCCCCCCCCCCCCCACCTTCCCCTCCAGATGAGTCTTTATCTGAATTCCTGTGGTGCTCACTTTCCAATTTCAGCAAGTGGTCTGTGAGTGCTTGTAATCCCCGCTAATATGTTTCTGGGCAAGGTCCTTAATAAAAGCAAATCTGGTGGCTTTTGGTGTTGAAGAGCAGAATCTGTGTCAGTCATTTCCTCCTCCAAATGTTGGAAGGTCTTTTCTCCACATTTCTCTCTCTCTCTCTCTCTCTCTCTCTCTCTCTCTTTTTTCATCTTACTTTCCCAGATCAGCCTCACAATTTGAGCAGCCCTAAAGTCATGCATCATGTTCTGATGAGCAACATGAAACTTGAACATGCCAGTTGGAGAAATACATGCAGATGAACTCCAGCAGCCACACTGTTCACCCAGAGGTAGCAACAAAGGAATTTCCACACTATGTTTCCCTGTTTTAGCTTAGCAGGCTTTGAACTGGTTCTTCACTTCTCTTTCCTGTGTTGCTAGAGAGCTTCTTATTTTGTAAATGTTCAAACTCTGGGGGTTATGTGCACAAAGATTCCATTAGCTTCATGCAGGAGGGAGACTTCAGCACTGAGATGGCTGTCTGCTCCTGGAGGAGGGGCTGCCTTCAGTCTCAACTATGGGCAGAGGTCAGACACAAACAAACAAAGGGTAAATTCCTTCTGTGGATGTGATGTACTCCTAGTCAAAGGGCAAATACTTCCCAGCTAACTGAAAGCTGTCACTTTGTGTCACTGACTCCCAGGTCATACATAATAATATGAAAAGATTGCACTTTTCTCATAAATGCTGCTGGCATGGGTTGCTGTGCAGTCCCCCAAGGAACCCATGGCTGCTTGCTGTGTCTGTGCCTTGCACGGTAGCTCTGCTGGCTGCCCACCCATGCAGCTGTCTGTGAAGCTGTTGTGTCCAAAATAACAAGCTCTGAGCCATGTGACAAACACACCTCTGTGAATGATTGCCCAAGCCATACCCTACGTCACTGTTGGATCCTTGCAGACAAGCTATCCCTTCCACCTCAGCAGATAGCAGAAGTGGAATGATGCTGATTTCCCCTTCTTATTTCCTTTTGGTGCTAATGAGAAAACCAGTATTTCCAAATCGGGAGTAGCTCTTGCTCTGAATACACATAATTGGGGAGCAGAGGGGCTGACTCTGAACTGGTGATGTTATTACTAAGACAGGTCAACAACTCTGATCTTCTAGTCAGCAAGAAGAACTGAAGACTTAGAGAAAAAAAAGAGCTTGAATTGATACTATAGCCCACTTATTTGCTCTTTTCTCTCATTATTTAGGGGTTCAGAGGTGACCTACTATGAGGGCTGCTCCAAAAGTAATGCCTTCTATTTTTATGATGTTGACCTATGACATCAGATGCAGATGATGATGGTGTGGCAGTAGAGGTTGGACGTTCTCACCAGTATTCCATTACGTGTTGTTTCTATGTGACAGATGGTAGCAGAGAGGCAGTCTGTGACACAATGGCATCTGAAGTGTGTGTGAAGCAAAGGTGTGTCATTGAATTCCTTTGTGGAAAAAAGTGGAACCGATGACATTCATCAATACTTGCTGAACGTTTATAGAGACCAAACAGTGGATATGAGGCACAGTAAAGTGGTGGATGGTTTGTTTCAGCAGTGACAACAGTAGGTTACCTCTACTATGGTGAGTGCAGCATGTAGGCTCTTGTTCATCACTGGCAAAAATTCATAGCTAATGATGGTGACTATGATGAAAAACAATGTTTTGTATCTGGAAATTTCCTTGATCAAACAGTGCTATTGTGCTCTTTGTATCTGTTGCAGTTTCCATGAAAATACATAGGAGGCATTTCTTTCAGTGCAACCTGTGCATATTAGTGTTCCGTTGACATTCTTAATGGATCAGACAATATCAGCTCTATAAAAAAATAATTTTGGAAGCATTCAACATCTGTCTTTAAACTCTGTATGATTTTCCTTTATTGGTTACTACTGATAATTCAAGTGGCATGAAAGTCAGAAGTGATTTAAAGAGATTGATTTGAGATTCTGGGAAGTCAGTCCCTCCTATGTTGATATGAGGAACTTCTAGATCAGTGCTACAGAAATAATATTGCTTCCTATGAGCTTTCCAACATCTACAGTAAGGCATTATGGTCTCCTGCTGAAGGAAGCATTTTCATTGGCTTCTCCTGTGATTCTGCTCACAGTGCAGGAAGAAATGAGACGTGCTTTTCACTTTGCCCCTTTTCCAGGCTCTGTCACTCAAACTTCCCTTGATGTCAAGGAGATGGGACTGCAGTTTGCTGTGGCATTTACTCCTAAATATGATGTCTCCAGAACTCCTTTCAATACTAAATCACTCTGTGACTGTGTGATGCTTAAGTGATGTTGTGGAACTGCACTCCTGAAGACACACAAAAAAGATAAGGTGTGGGAAGGGTCTTTGCAGTGATCAGATTCAGGACCTAGCTTTTATTTTAGGAATAGTAAATAGTATCTAAGTACTGTCCCAGCAGGGCAGTGACCATAGCAGGTGCAGAATGGCAAGAAAAACCCACAGACGCTCAAGTAAACATTTCCTTCCTGTAGCTACACTGCATCTAGTCTTCCTCTCTTCAGAACAAAAAGACCCTCTTCATGCTGAAAATCACTCACTCAATCGCTTACTCAGAAATAATGAATGGGTTCTTATTTTCCATTGGCTGCAGTACATGCATCTATTTTGAAGTAAGCCAGAGCCTCTTCACAGATGGCTTACAATACTAGGAAGAAGGACAAAGCTCTAGAGATCAGCTTTTGAATTTAAGTGTGTATATCATTAAGTGTTGTTGTTCTTGTAAGCCTGGTGTCTATGGCAGCTTGACAAAGACAGACAAATACAAAGATGGGAAAGCAGATGGCAAAAGGACAAATAGGGAACAATAAAATAAATGTGTTTTTATATAATTACCCTGACCAAGCTTTCTCAGATGCTTACATCTACCTCTCCACAGTGCGGAACTAGCTCAATTTATTTTTTAAATGCTGTGTGTAACATTTTGTAAAGATGGGTTTATGTGAGACTTCTGGGAAGACAAAAATTTCATAAAGTGGCAGCATTACCACTTATTTCCATGAGTTTGACATAATTCGGAAAATAAGGAGAAGATTGTCAGCTTGTCAAAATAACTTCCAAAAATGAGAAGCAGTTTGCCAAACTGAATAAAATCTGATGACATCTGCTCTTTCAGTCAGACTGATGCTGTTGGATGCTTTAAATTGCACCTTATTCTCAGTCACGTAAAGGCTTCTGTGTGCACTCGGCTTCAGCTATTTATTTCAATAACTGTATTGATAATGAAGGACAAAGATAAAGATGCACATTTAAGTTATACAGTATCAAAATCTTATTCTGAGAATTTTCTTCTTGCTCCTAGTGAAATGTATTGGAGATAAGGATGTCACCAACATAAATAATTTGAATTGCTTTATCAGCAGTTCAGCATTTCAGTAAATTGTCATTTTGTAAAACAAATCCCCATTGACTACTTTTTGATTCTGTATGCTGATACTTTAATGAGAGTTACTTGCTAGAGTTACTAGCATGAAATACTGTCACTAAAAAAGTCAGAATGAATATTTTAATTTATTTACAATATTTTACAGCAGGAGGCTATTCCACCATCATTATCTCTTCAATTAGGCAAGCCTGCTGTACTCCTCATACTTGCAGAGTGGATTATTGTGCCAACACAGAGAAAGTTCTCCAATATGTACACGAGAGTATAACAGGTGGGGGAATTACGCTGACAGCTTGTGTCTTCCTAATTTATAAATGTCATCTTTCAGCAACATCATGATATTCAGGCTGTGTTGCCAAGTATTAAGATAAACTGAGGAAGAATGGCCATATATTTCACAAGCAGAGCTGTAGTGTGCTCCATCTTAGCACTCCACTCTGATGTCCATCGGGGACAAAAAATTAAATGATTGTCTGAGATTGTCCAGTCATAATGGAACAGCATTGTGCTCCAGTATCAATAAAGATTTGATTTCACAGACAGTAAAATTGAGCCATATATATATGCTAATATTTCTCAGACTTCATGGCAGATCTGCATGCACTATTCTCAAGCTGCCTGTCCCAGAAGTAACTGCTTGTCAAACCCTGTATTCTCAGGCTCAACATGGTGAGATCCAATGCAGATGGTGTGACTGCAGGACACCTGAGATGAAGCCATGGTCTGTACATGCACAGGCTTCATGCCTTGTTCGGAGAATTTATCTCCACAGCAGAGTTAAGTTTAAATCTTTCCTGTGTCTGATGAGACTCATATCTGATGATCCTTCCTTATAGGAAAATGCCCTAACTATCTGATAGTACACAAATTTTAGTATTTACTAAGACTGCCATTCTCCTCACCTCAAATCACATGAATCAACAGGATATCTTGAAAAAGATCAGTGCTGGGCTTAGTCTTTGTCCCTAAAGCAAAGCTCTACAAGAAAGAGTTTGCATTCATAGGGAAGGAATGGGAAAGCTGGCAAAAGAGAAGGCGGGGCGATGGGAGAGTTTTCTGTTGTACCACAGAACTTCCTGTGGTTTCTGAACCGTTGCCATTCAGAAGAATAAAACAGAAACATTTCAGATTCTTTTAAAAGTTGAAAGAAAACAACACTTCCCAACCCTATGAACTGCTGAGTTCAGGTCCTTGCTCTAGATTTCCCTTTTGTGACCTGAAAGTGGGACTTACTAGGGGTTCTCCAAGCAAGCTGTCAAGTCTGTTTCCCTCACTGTTCCCATCCTTATTCAGTGACTCTTAGAGTATGGAGCTACTCCAATAAGCAGTAATAACATCCACGTTCTCACCCAGGATGTGGGACCCTTCATGTTACTTCTGACTGTCCTTAAAGTCTCCTTACTGTCTTCTTCTCACTCCCAGGAGAGTATTATTCTGAGTGGGGTACTTCTCAGAACTGAAATCCCACTCTGAATCTCATAGATCCTTTCTAACTTTTTCAAAGACAGCAAATCCTTACATCATCATGCATTTGATAGTGATGTTTTGCAGAAATGACAGAAACAGCACTGAGTAATTGAAAAATCTCCTCTCACTTCAAGTCAGTTATTTAATGTACTAAATGTATAAATCTGCAGTGAGTAGAGAGCTGTTTGTGGGAGATTTACCCAGTGTCCTTATTTTTCAGTCTCTAAGGATATATAATGAAGAAACACACATGCTTTTCCTAGATGTATCTGTGTCAAATTGGATTAGGAGATTGAGTATCAAAATGATCTCTCCCTAAACACAAGGTAGCACAATGAAATGCTAGGAAAGTGGAAGCAGATCACTGTAGATGCACATGTCTGTTCATGACTGGATTCTTCATTCAGTGCATGTTTCATGCTGATAGCTAGATGACAAGTCTTCATTGTGCATAAATGAAGAGACAAAAAAATCTAGCCAATGGTGATGGGAAAAATCATAGACAAGGACAGCGTGCCTAAGAGAAGCTACGAATGTTGCATCCATACACTTCTTTGAAGCACTGAGTTGCTGACATTAACATGTATACATTTTTTGTTTTCATTTTCCTGTTATGTGGTTGAAAGTTACTTTATGGGATTATATAGGAATCTAAAGGCTAGCATTTTCAAAAGCAGCAGTATCACTGAGGAAACTGAGCAACTGTGAAAGTCAAAGTAAGTTAATCACCTACATCATTTAGGCCAAGACCTTAACAAGCAGAAACATTTGGCTGTCTCTTTGAATTTCCAGTGACATCTTAAAATATACTATCTACCTCTTGCCAAACATTGCTACTGGGTATGTTAAAATTCCCCTACATATTGATATAGCTCCATGGAGCCATGTGGATTCTTATGCCAAACTCAGAACTGCTGTTATGCTGGGTTATATTTAAGAGGAGACTTAGGAATGGCTGTGCCAGACCAGGACCAATACATAATCCATCTCCCCCACATCCTGTCTCTGACAGTGGCCAATAGCAGGCTTAATGGAAAGAGTGTAGGAACAAGACTATCATGTCGTAATACTTCCTTTGGGTATTTTGCCAGTCTCCAAAAATGAGTCCTCAACAGCTTTCTGAGCTAGTTGTCATTGTATCAAACAGTCCTTAATGGGTTTTTCTTCCTCAAGTTTTTTTTTTTTTTTTTTCTAGTCATATTTTGAACCCACCTTAATTATTTACTTCCGCAGTGCCCTGTGCCAAAGAGCAGCTGCTGCCAGACAGAGACATTTGATTCCTACTGGTTCTTAGGGGATTTTTTCTTTAAAAAGTTATTTACACAACTACCCTTCCATCACAGGAGCTGTAAAATCAGTGAATACTTTCCCCATGGATATGTCTATTTCAGTTTACTCTTTGTAAAATACAGCCACGTTCCCACAACATGAAAGGAGGCTGTTTGTGAATCACTAAGATTCTGTGCCAAGTCTGTGGAAAAATCCATGGGGAAAATGAACAGCTGAACAGTGTGCTGTACATGAAACTGAGGCACAGATACTGAATAATGAAGAGAAAACAAATTATCAGTGGGATGCTCGTTAAGTGAACACCATCCTCTAGTGTACTGGACAAGCATAGACAAGCTTGTTATCCACTTCTGTAATTAGAAGCAATGTTCTAATGAGTATACAGAAAAACACTGAGTGCAGGTGACTCTTGCTTGACTTTGCAGTCTCTGAAAGTTGTTTCAGTGCATTTTGCACATGTGTGAGTCCCATGTCAGGGGCAATGCCTCTCACTTAAAGTGAGACAGCTGCTTATTGAAAATCTGTATTGGAGTTTTTAAATTCTAGAACACCCAAGAGATTTGGTTTTGAGAACAGCTGAGTTGGCTTTGCTGAGACTTTCATGTCACATCCTACCCAATGAATTCTGGCTGTGCCAGTGCAAATATTATTTTTGCAAATGAAAAAGACCACCAATAATTACTATGACCTACGCAGATCACATGTGCTGGGGTTAACTGGAGTATTTTTCAGGCTCATGTGGGTTATGAAAACCAGCTGTTCTTCACTCACACCAAATTGTTCATAGTAGTTTCCATGCACAATTAAATTGTATAGGGAGAGGTGAATACGAAAGGGATAGATTTAGGAATGTCTTTGGAAGCTGTATCCTGGGATATTTATAATCAAGAAATATTTGTGTAACTGTTAAAGAAAGGGTCAAACTCTGAGTCCAGTTGCCCAGCTGTCTTAGCAGAGCCAGGAGTGAACTTATTCTGGAGAGGTCTAAGTGGATTTCTAACATAAACTTTTCTTGCTCCGTTAGCTGTTTTACCTCTGGGTTACAGCTGACATAAAGTTCCTAGCCTTGTTTGAAAGCTTGCCTTTCTGCTCCCAAATCTAACTCTCCTGTGGGTAAAAGCAGTTTCCCAGCTGTCGGTTCAGTGCCTTTCAAAAACACAGGATCTCACAGAAGAGAAACTGAGAAAGCTGCTTTTAGTGAAGGTGGAAGTGAAATGCATAGGTAGGTGAGCACTATGTTCTACAAGGCGTACCTTGTGGCATATAACTGGGATGGGTTCCTCTGCAACTTGGTGCAATCACAATGAAAAAAGGCTTAAAATGAACCCTTCTGATTTCAAATTTAAAAACAAAGAAATATAAAATTAAAACTGAAAAAGAGTGAAGCAAACAAGTAGAAACTGAAAAATTATTTTGTTTCAAGTTTTCTGGCTAAAGAGTATTCTGTAGACATTCTGCCCATCATGAGCAAAAAGAACACTCTATGTCTGGCATGGCAAAAGTAAGGAATAGGAGGTGTGTAGGTGACTTTTTGACTGTGAATTTGCACCACAGCCAAAAAAATCACTGTGATTACTCTTTGACCACAACACAGAGCTGAAGATGTGGTACAGATACTTTCTTAGTGACAGAAGGTGACCTTCTCTACAACAGGGAACACACTGAGGAAAAGCTGATGTGAGCCAAAGCTAAGTCTTCCACCTTTGTTTTTTTAGCTGTTAATATAAATAGTCATTGCAACATAACTGCTTTCTTGCAGGAAGAAATCCTCCCTATCTGCTGCTGGAGACAGAAGTGAGGCACAACACAGCTGGTAAATTCAGGTATACCATGCTACACTGTTACTGATGCACAAAGCTGCAGCTCTGTGCAGTACATCCATGCATTCTATACAATTACTTAGAAGGCAAGGGGTAACGCATGCAGACAAAAGTAGAATTTACTTACAGAACTTTTATTTATTTATTTATTTATTTATTTATGATCTCCTGGGTTAGGGCCTCAGCACTGTGGTTGCTCTCAGCTTCTTCTTACCCCTTTGTTCAACCTGTCTTCAGGAAGGCTCCCAATCTACTTGTTAGCTCCAGGGTTTGGCCACCCCTCAGTATGGGACACTCCTCATGGTTGGCCAGTGACACCCAGGGCAGGCCTGGGCACAAAGAAATGTTCCTATCTTGCATGTCTAGGCAGGGGTACGCAGATACTTGGGGTTGTATCCTCCCTCTGAGGAGCCTAATTCTGCCAAGTGGCAGTTGCTTACACACCCTCTCCTAGACATTAGGCATCCAAACTTTGGCCCAAAGCGTGTAAGACATTCCTGCCCTCAGCAGTTTCCACTGCCCAGCTTTGACTATAGCACTCTGACTCTGGTTTTGGCAGCGAGATGGTAATAATTTTACCGTGGATGTCTGAGAACTGATGGCAACTGCAAAAGTTTGAGGTTGCCAGAGTCTGGTTGGACCACTGTGTTGATCTCCCAGCAGCTTTGCATGCATGACACTGTAGGAGCACCCCTTGGCAGCTGAGCTGTGAACATACCAGAGTTGCTAAAATTGCTGAGGAGCAGAGATCTGTGGGCACCCAGGTCTACAAGGCGTGCTCTGGGAGTAACCAGCAATTTGGCTGTGAACCTTATTGAGAGGAGAATCAAACCTTTAACAAACAGCCAACTAACTGCCAACACTGCAGAGATTTGCAAATTCTTGCATTTGTTGCATTTACCAAAGATGTCCTCCTCATCATCACATCTCAAGTTCTAGAGGTGCTTTTACCAGTGCATTATTTGGTATTGCAACCCATCTGGGCTTGTGTGATTAACAACTTAGATGCAGGCTGCTTGAAAATTCTTCACTATTTCCTTATCTTTTATTATTTCTCCTCCTCTCTCCTCCCCAAATACTGAGCATTTCAAAGAATGATCTAATTAACGAGGAAAGCATATTTGCTAGATTTAAAATGCCCGAGTCGAGGGAGAAACAGATGCATGATAAAAATTTCAAATTCAGCATTCTTTCTATTCACATGGGGAAAGAAAAGGAAGAAATGTTGGGTTATTTATTTCCTGGAAACATAGAAAATTCCCTACCCAACCCTGCAGAGTATTTTGTTTTGTTTAATATTGCTAATACTCTGTATTATGATCATCGCTTGGTGAAGAATAAAAGAAGACTTTTTAGTCATGGGAATAAAGATATGTTTATTTCCACTTCGGGAGTACAACATACTTTAAAAAAAAATCAGCTGTTTCCTGCATTAGTTACTGAAACACCTGGTATCCCACGCTCCACCCAAGATTGCAAAAATATTTGAAACTGCAGGAAGGCAATACAGCTGTGCTAGTTTATATGGAGAGCTCACAATTTCATTAAGTTCAGGAAAAGCAGCAATACCCATAAAAGTGTAGTTGCTTGAAAGAGAGAGATGCTATTTGCTAAAATAAAGTTTCACTCCTTAATTATCCACTACGAATTTATCAACATAGCCTCCTATCCATGTGCCTAAAAAAAAATCTGTTCCCTTTGAAACCGTGTTAGCTTATTTTTTAAGGGTGAAAAAAGACACAATGAGGAGAAATTCATGTCTAGCTATTGCTGCTGTTTGTCATAGTGCAAGAGAGTTGAAAAAAAACAAGCCAAATTCAATCTTCATCCTTTGTGAATTCTAACTGTGGCCATAAATGAATCTCCTGTATGAAAACCTTTCTTGCCTTGACTGGAGAATGCCATACATGTAGGGAAAAGAGCAGTGAGCACTTCAGAGGATGGAATTCAATTGCCGGAAGGGCCGGATGTGTCCCCTCCCATTGGACCAGCTGGGGGAAAACTCCAACCAGCATCATGGAGACAGCAAAAATGACATCATGCTCACACTAAATGTGAGGTAAAGGGATGTGTATCATTCAGGGATAAATGAAGATGTAGAAAATGGTACTAGGTACAAAAATTCTCTATTTCTGAAAGACAAAAACCCCAATCCAAAAGAAATGTTATTTTTTTACAAGAGTTTTTCTGATAATCCTAGCTCAGAATTCCCCAAATGCTTGGAAGAATAGCCACAAACCTATATAGGAATTTTTTCTAATTTTCTGCTACATACCATTACTGACATTTAAGTATAACAACCATAAATTGGTATATAAATCAGGAATAAATGCACAATATGCAGGACAAAGAGTGTCAGTACACTCACTTACCTAGTTTCTCACTTGAAAATCAGTGGATTGTTTGGCTACATAAAACACTGATAGACAGGAAATTGTTTTCCTGTATTTGATCTGCATTCTGCTTGATTTGTAACAATGCTTTTGCCTGTAGTCAGGGGAAAGCTCTGAAACTTGAGATATCTTCTAAGTGATGATTTAATATAAGAGAACATTGACAACATTTTTGGAAACAGGAAGCACCAATGACAGAAAAAGTGGCAGCAGTTAGGATGTGCAAACAGAGGAAAGAGGAGTATAATTGCCCTTTTATTACATGTTTTTGCTTACTAGAGATGCAGTTATACTTGAGGTGTACTGAACTGTGTTTCATTTGAAACACAGATAAGGCTAATACTTCAGAAGGACAGTCCACAGTGCTTTCCAATCTGGAAAGCATACTATGTGGATGAATACAAAACACTCTTCTGGCTTACATATGATACATGTGACTATTGAAGATGTCACTGACACATATACGACAGACTATGTCCTATCACTCCAAATCTTTAAGTTTAAGGTGGTTATGAGAATCATTTTTTTTTTTTTTTTTCTCCTTATATTCTCTAGAAAAATGTGAAGGGAAGCAGATGCTTCATCTAATACGGAGCATCATAATACAGAGTTTAAGTCAAGTGTCCAAAGTGGAGGAAGCAGACCCTGATGGACCTCTGCTGATGGCAGTGGGGGAAAACTGGATAGTTCAGTCTACCTGCCTCACATTTTGAGTGCTGTATTATGTGAGATGACAGAAGTTTTGTCATAGTGTTTTTCCAGAGCTGAATTCAGTTCACATGTGCTGGGTACCAAAAGGTAGGTACCTTTTCATAGGCAAATAGGTACCATTTCATAGGCAAAAAGCTGAGGTGGGCACCTTCTGAGACTGGTTCTGGTCAGGGAGACCAGATGAATTACCTTCTGGAAGTGCTTGTTTATCTTCATTGAATCTAGAGGGAATCCAGACTCACTGTCTAAGCCTGAGGAAGGATAAAATCAGCTGGGAGTGAGAATCCCTCCTACAGAACTCTGCACAGTGTAGTTCTGCTCCTAGTTAGCCCTCCAGAGCACTGTTGTAATAGAAATCATGGCACGCCAACCCATTGCAGCACTCAAATGTGTTCTGCACATTTATTAAGCACTAGAATTCTCCAGGGCTTTCTGGAGATCATACTCAAACAACTGGGTTTTTCAGAGTTAATAACTTTATTTTTGTAACAAGCTGGCTAGATGAAATAAATCAGCTATAAATAGGAAACAGCTAGAGATATTAAGATGAAAATGTTTCTGATTTTGAGTGGCCAGTCTCTCTGTTTAATTTTCCAGTGACCTCGCTTGTAAGTTCTGCTCTCTGATCCTTTCACAATAAACATTTTCCTCAAGATGTTTCTGCATCATGGTGCTTTTTCTTTCTTCTCTTTAGCCTAGACCCATTCTGGGGACCAGTAAAAATCTGTGGAAATCTCCTGACTCTCAGATGAAGTGCCTGGACCAAACCTAGAGAAAGTTAACATCATAGAATCATAGAATCACTCAGGTTGGAAAAGACCTTAAAGATCATTACGTCCAACCACAACCTAACTATACTACCCTAACTCTAACAGCCCTCTGCTAAATCATGTCCCTGAGCACCACATTCAAATGGTTTTTAAACACATCCAGGGATGGTGACTCAAACACCTCCCTGGGGAGCCCATTCCAGTGCTTAACAACCCTTTCTGTAAAGTTTTTCCTGATAACCAACCTAAACCTATCCTGGTGCAACTTAAGGACATTTCCCCTTGTCCTGTCACCTGTCAACAGTGAGAAGAGACCAACCCCACTCTCACTGTGGTACGTTTCAGATACTGGAAGAGAGCAGTAAGATCTCCCCTCAGCCTCCTTTTCCTCAGACTAAACAGCCCCAGTTCCTTCAGCCTCTTCTTGTAGAACATATTCTCCAAGCCCTTCACAGGCTTTATTGCCCTTCTTTGGACCTGCTCCAGTACCTCCATGTCCTTTCTGTACTGAGGTGCCAAAAACTGAACACAGTACTCAAGGTGAGGCCTCACCAATGCTGAGTCCAGGGGCAGGATGATTTCCCTAATCCTGCTCACCACGCCATTCCTGATACAAGCCAGGATGCCACTGACCTTCTTGGCCACCTGAGCACACTGCTGGCTCATATGCAGCTGACTGTCCATCAGTACACCAAGGTCCCTTTCCAACAGGCAGCTTTCCAGCCACACTTCCCCAAGACTGTAGGGTTGCCTGGGGTTGTTGTGACCAAAATGCAGGACTCAACACTTGGCCCTATTGAAACTCATACAGTCATAGTTTTGTGTCCTATTGCATAGAGACTTCTGAAGTTTTGGCTGCAAAAGTGAACTTGATTTCTATTGAACCTGCATGAGCTGTACTGTCAAAGATTCTTCAGCTTGGTAAAAATTGTTTAAATTTTCACTGGGTAGGAAAACCATTTGCAGACAGACAAGCCATCATGAATGCCCGATGTAAAGTTTGTGCTCTGCGGTTTTAATTTTCATGGAAACACAGGCAGGATTTATCAGGACGAAAACTGTTTTTCTTTCCTTGGTCTAATAGGGACAGAAAGGGTCAAATCTTAAAGGATGTGAAATGTGAAACTCATTCAGTAAGAATTAGGCAAAGCCATACTCCAAAATAAAGGCTGCAGAACGTGAAAGGTGGCTACAGTCTGGGCTTCCATCCCTCTGACAATTTTATTATGTGCTTCAACAAAGTTATTTTCTTTTATTTACTATGCTTTTGCCAAGAATGCAGTTACTGATCTATGGTTTTCCATTAAAAATCTGATTTATTTGGGTAAATATGCAATGAGGAGAGATGGAATATATGCCAGTGTTACCTTTTAAAATAAATAAATAAATAAATATACACACATATATTTGCACTCTGAAGCAAATCCATTCTGTTTACTCAGATATTTTCAGGTGCATGAGGAAAAAAAAAAAGTATTTACTTGTTGTTTGGAGTAAGCATGGATGTAAAACCCAGAGCCGTAAATTCCTTACATGCACCCTTATTAATTAATAAAACGTTTTAACTGTGGGGTAGACATCCATGAAAACGTTTTCATAATAAATTTAAGCATGGGCCAAGAGCACGTCAGCCAGCAGTCCCTCCCCACATGCGGCCTTCATCTCTGACTTGACTCCTGACCTTTTCTGTGAAGATGTGTAGGCTGGGGACAGCTTCAAAGTGCTTGTATTCTATTCGGTTCAAAGGAGATGGATTTAATTACAAGGGCTATAATTTGAAAAGATTTTGTAATTCAGAAAAGCTTTTAAAAATCCTTTCAGGCTGACTAAATAAATGATCCTTTATTGCATTTCTTCATCTTTGCATGGCTGCAGGGAGTTTAACAAGGACCTCTGCTGTTCGTTTAATTTATTACACCACCTCATGCCTTACATACCTCTAAGTTCTCTTTTTACGGCTCCTCGTTTTGTTGGTCTTTCACAACATTTTTTCATGCTCTTTGTGTGCTTGCACGTACCAATTATGTGTCACATAAAAATCGTAAATCCTACAATAGCAGCTGGTGTAGTTAATAAACTTGTAACTTTACCCTTGTTGATCTGTGTCAAATCCCTGTAACATCTGGTGTGTTTTAATTTCTATGCTATCAAGGGTTGAATTCTCGTTTAAGAGCTCTCAGATTCAAGCTTGTCAAGAATTTTCTTGCCTTGTAGCTTCTTTAGTCTTTAAACTGTGTAAGTGTGAAGACTTTCCAATGACAACCACTAAATATTTATAGGCTTTTCCTATATTTCATTTGTGTAAAGGATTTTTTAAAGCTAGTTTATAAATTCGTCATGTTTTCTGATCTGTTGTGTAGCCCAGTAAAATGAATTGTCTTTGCTACTCTGTCTGCACTACTGCCTCTGTACACATGTTGTCTCCTTGAATGGGGTGGTTATGTTAGGAAGCAGTTTTCTCTTTTGCTGTCTTCTGATATTTTAGTAGTGTACCTGTTAATATTGCTTAATATCTCTGAATTTATGCCCTTTGCTACTTAACAGTGCTGTAATTAATGCAACTGGTTCTCAGTATTTCTTTCCTTCCTGTTGCACTGAGCTGGACACACGGATCAGAATAAAACATCCCAAGGTTTTGCTTGTATTGCTTTTGGTCTCAAATTCCTGGCCTCTCACTTTCTCACAATCCCACCTGCCTCTTTATTTTTTAAATGAAAGGCAGTAGTTTTGTTGAGGAAGGTTTGGAGAGTGTCAAAGGGTTACTACTTCCTTCTCTAGCTGGTATTTAATGGATCATTTGTGTCTTCCATATTAGCTCTTCTGTGACTACCTCGAATGATATATGATCTGTTTAGGCGCTTTCAGACAAACCATACCATTAAGAATGCTTCCACAGCATCCCCTCAGCTGTGTGAAGAAATCTTTGAAAAGACAGGCTAGAGGATGTTACCTCTTTCACAAGAGAGATGAATGATGAGCTGCTGAGGGAGAGGAAAATAAAACAAAGTGATACTCAGCTGGGGCCTGTCTCTGTCACCATCTTTTCTCCTTGGTTCAAGGTTATGGGTCTGCACATCCGCTCACATTTGAAGTCTGTCATGTATTTTCTCTCTTGGCTAGATAGCTATAGTAGTTTAATATGAAAAGAAATCACTTCGCTTGGGGGAGTCAATGAAGTCCTTAGCCTGGAATAGATAACACTTTAAATAAGCTCCTAAAGTAACAAAGGGAAAAGTCTCACATACATAAAGAGCCATTAAGGCAGCTGTTATCCTGTGCAGACTGGAAACCTGCTGAAAAGGAGTGGATAGTTTTTTGAAAGATTCAGCCAGAAGCTGCAGCTGGAGGGCTGTCTGTCAGCTGGAGAGATGCTCTGCTTCTTGGAAACATCCCTTTTAGTCAGACTGAGAGAGGGCTTTTGGGATGTGCGTGATTTACCTTCTGTGGTGTAACTCAGGCCAAAGCACAGCTTTACTGGAGGGAGAAGGGTATCCCTACAATTATCTCTGTCTGGTGCTTCCTAGGCAGAAAGCTGTGTGGTGTAGCCCATGTACAGTCTACAGAGCACTTCCAGAGGGTGCGGTGAGTTCTAAGTTGTGCACAAGAAGTGCACTAACACACTTATTGGGAGAGACTCTGCAGCATCATTCAGAGTGTTCCGCTCTTTGTGGAAGGCTGCACTGCTATATTCATTCTGTAAATATGATATTTGGTATTTTGTATCTGATCTGCAAGAGTGACCAGCTTACCAGTGTTTTGCCTGGAGCAGCAGGTTGCCAAGAAATCGCAAGCCCAGTAATGCCATCTCCTCTGACCTTGCTGAAGAAAATCTGGACACGTGGTAATTTCTACTGAGGCCAGGCAAGTCCTGTACAGTACAAAGACTGTGTCTGCATCGCCCTGGATTAGAGCTGAATTAGGTTATTTTCCCTTCTACAGATTCTAAAGGAAGCAATTTGTCATCTATAAATACAGTAATACTCAGTAGAATATCAATATGTCATTACTTTCAACAGTATATTTTACTTGTTTTACATAGTACCTTTTTGCTCAATCATACCAGTTATCAGTGGTGTCAGTATGCCCTGAGGGTGGCGGTGGACTCAGAACAGGTTGCTGATGAGGCTGAACTCCCCCTGCTGACTTACAGTGAGCATCCCAGCTGCACGGAGGACCAAGGAATAGGGCTACTGAGAGAAGTGGGGGAAAGGAAGGAGTGCTACTGATTATTTATAGCTGGAATTTGAGTTTAGGGAGCCCCCCGGTTAGCCAGTAAGGGAAAAGTGGTCATGTAGCCACTTGAGCAAACCAACGACATGCCTGCAAAAACAAACACTGTTAAGTATGGAAACCTTTCATTTATTTAGCTATTTTTATATTTTACATCAGTCGTATATATTTTCAGACTTTAAAATATGCACATTGCATATTCCTGAAGCAAATATCAAAGTTCTATTTTACTGTATTTTATTAAGTTATCAATTAATTAACACTGTGGAAATCACTAACATGATTCAGAATTTGCTCTTTCTCTCTGTTTTCTCTCGTCTGCACACACTGAAGTCTGAATTGGGAATATGATGTGGACCTTTCAAACTTACAGTTGTTGTTCTTTGTGTGTCTACAGCCCCCAGACCCTGCTTCAGTCTTAGAGTTGATGCACACTCAGGAGGTGGTAATGAGCTATAAAGCCTTTCACATTCGGCTTATCAATCTAAAGCCAACTCAGGCTCATAATGGTTGAACAGTTTGTGTACAACTTGTATGGGGATTTGTGTGTGTGAAGATCGGTCTAATTTCTTCACCTACTTCCACAGTTTCTCAGCTTTTCCACCTAATTCCATGGTTTCTCAGCTTTTTGCTAAGGCAGGGAGACAGAGTGGTGACTGAAACCCTTCCTGTTTTTGTCCAGGGGATAAGGCACAAAGATCAGTTCCCTGGTTTCTCTTATGAACTCTGCTTTCTCTTTTACAAAAGCATCCAGTGCTTTAGAACTCTGAAGCACTAGAATGGTGTGGATGTGCAGGTGGGAGAAGAGCCTCTTCTTTCCTCACACTGACATTCCAGCATGGTGTATGCCTCCATATCACTGGTGCAACTTGGCATGGAAGAATGCCCCAGTTCAGCAGGTGCACATTTTTGGTTCAGCCCCAAACAGTAGTGAAATTACAATGTGCATTCTGACTCTTTGCAATACTGTGCTTCACTAAGCATTGAGCTGGCACTAGTGTATTACAGCTAAATCAAGTACAGTACTATTATGGGAACTGGGGGTGTTGGTTGATGCTTGGCTAAACATGAGCCAGCAGTGTGCCCAGGTGGCCATGAAAGCCAAAGGCATTCAGGTTTGTATTAGAAACAGTGCTGTCAGTAGGAGCAGGGAAGTGATTGTCCCCCTGTACTCAGCACTGGCGAGGCCACACCTGGAGTACTGCATCCAGTTTTGGACCCCTCACTACAAGAAAAACATCAAGGCCCTGGAGAGTGTCCAGAGAAAGGTAATGAAGTTGGTGGGGGGTCTGGGGAACAAGTCTTATGAGGAACAGCTGAGAGAACTGGAATTAGTTAGTCTGGGAGGAGGCTCAAGGGTGACCTTAGTGCTCTCTACTATCTCTGAAAAGAAGTGAGATGGCGATTGGCCTCTTCTCTTGTGTAACTAAGCAATAGGACTAGAGAAAATTACCCCAGATTGTGCCAGCAGAGATTCAGGAGATGTTAGGAAAAATTTCTTTGAAAGGGTGGTCAGGCACTGGAATGGGCTGCTCAGGAGGTGGTTGAGTCACCACCTCTGGAGGTGTTCAAGAAACATTTAGATATTGTACTAAAGAACATGGTTTAGTGTGGAGGCGCTGGTGGTGAATGGTTGGACTAGCTGATCTTGGAGATCTTTTCCAACCTTGGTAATTCTATGATTCTGTAATTATCCAAATCAGTTGTGACTATGTAGCTTACGGCTACTATCTTTAATGAAGCTTTTAGGACACTTCAGTTGTCCTAAAAGTCTATCTGATGTAACATTTTAGGAATGGAAGAAAACTGTACTATGACATTATTTTACAAGAAAATGATTATTTGTCTTGTGCCTTTGGAACTGCATGGTATTACTTAATTTTCTTACTGTTGAATTTTATGTCTCCAAATAAATGTTACCTTAAGTGCTTGCTAAATTAATTAAGCTTTTGTTTGCATACATGAATGAGGTTCCTGTCTAAATAGTTCTAGCATAGCTAGAATTTCTGTCAGTGAAAGAGAAAATTACACAGTGAAAATGCTTTTCCTTATATCAGTTGCTCAGTTTCAGCATATTTTCACATTTTTTCAAATTGTGACAGTTCAAAAAGATAACCAGTCTTGAGATGTAGATGTGAACGGATGGAGAGATTTTCATAATAATAGTAATAATAATAAAATGTATCTGATTGGAATTTTTTATCATCTAACTTCCCATTTTTAATTCTTGCCATTCCTTTATTTCTGTTGTTTTATATGACTCTTCAGTATCCTGTCAAAGTACATGCCATGATCGAGCTAACTCAGTCTTCTGAAGCATTTTTATTACCTCCATAAATTCAGCTTCTTAGAATTCTTACTAGAAATATTTTTTTAGTTCTTTGATTATTATTTTTAATTTTTAGCCCTTTCAGTTTTCCTCCATCATGTGCCAAATATAGGTACCAGCATTACATGCAGTAGTTCTGTGCATGATGTGTGCAAACATAAAATCACTTAACTATTCACTGCTCTATTTAAACAAAGGAATCACATGACTCACGTCCACCCATTTGCTAGTCTCATGCTGAGAATTCATGTTCTGTCACTTTTCACATTTTGGTATTGAAAAATTTATGTCATCTTGACAGTGTTTTCTTTCCAGTGCCTCAAAATGCTTTTTTATTTTTTATTTTTTTAATATATTTTCCAATATTTACCAGTATTTTTTTTGGTGACAAGCCTACAGTTTGAGGGTGGAGAAGTGTGGGAATGTAGAACAAATTATGCCTTTCCCAAAGATGAGGACCCTAATGGGCTTTTCCCATCCTTCTGGAACTTCTCTTGTTCTCCTTGAATTCTGAATAGTGTAAAGATTGGTTCATTCAAGTCCCTAAGTACACTAGTGTGGATGGGACTGGGACCAGGTGCTTGTCTAATATATGGAAGGAATCTCGGACTTTTCTTTGTTCTAGCCTGAGCCATTATCACTTTATCACAGATGTTAATTCTGTCAGCCATCTGAGCCCAGTTTACTTTCTTAATGAAGACAGAAGCAGAAAGTCTGAAGCAAAAAGGCACTAAATGAATTGCCCTTCCCAAAGCCATCTGCTACCAGCTTTCTCTGTAATTCAGCAGAGGACCAGGTCATCCACTCTGTTCTGATTTATCATAGTTAATCCACCATAACCCTTCATTTCTCTGCTTCAAGTCAGCAAACGTTTTCCAAATGTGTTGTTTTCAGAGTATTGTTCCCTCTCTGTTGGATTATGTTTTGCTCACAGTTGGGAGCCTCTCAAACATTTCCCATTTCTGGATGAAAACCCATTATTTTGTTATTGCAGTGCAGTGGCATTTCACTGAGTTACGGCTTATGGTCATTCCTCTTAGGTGAACTGCTCACAGCCATGCTTCAGGAGTGCCGTCAAATGCAACTCATGCAGTTCAAAATAGTCTCATTTGATTTGAATCTGATATTGAATCTTCTTCCTTTATTTTCCTTTGATGAAATGGCCTCAAACTATTTCAAAGAAATTAATTCCTCACTCATTGGAATTCCTAATGACTTTTTACAAATACCTCAGTATAAAACATCTCATTTCTCCTGAAAAACTTACACCTTACACATTCACAAATGTAGTTGTTGCTCTTTAGAGATACATTGGAATCTGAATAAAATTTGTTAGGAAACAATCTCTTATTCAAAAGCATCTTTGCAAACTCAGTATGTATCTCAGTGCTACTTCTATCAGCAAATCTGGACAGTTAACACTGTTAACCTAGCACAAAATGAGTGTTAGGATAAATCACTTAGGTATCACAGCACAAGATAATGTGGCTGTACTCTTAAAAAATAGGGAAGTGGGAACAGAAGCCACATCACATAAACTAAGATTGGTTTCCTGTTAATTATTTTGTAGAGGACTGATTAATCCCCCCTGATTTAATGGGTGACTGATCTCAAATTAGCCCTAGGTTTCACTGCTGAGCACTAAGATTTGCAACTCTGAGTGTGGTGCTCAAGAATCATGACTAATGTTACAAGTACAAAATTCCTGAACCTCCAAAATAAAATTTCCAATGTAATGCTAAAGTAATCTCCAACCCTATTACTACTTGAGTGTTCCTCCTGGTTGAAAAGATGTGACACGTGAGTTTTACTGTTTAATTTACTAGAGCACAGTATGTCAATCTGGTCTGCTATTGTATTCTCCTACAGCACTATTCAATCTTTTAAGAAAATATTCCTCCTTTGAACTCATCTGTAAGTTTGACTTCATTCTCTGACAATTGGGAACAAGATTTATTGCCTCACAGGAGATCTTTCTTAAGTGGGGTTGGTTGCATATCCCAAGGTGATTTCCTTCACCATCTTCATTTGGGGGTGTTCTGCCTTTACTAAATGCTCACTACTGTACCAAATGTAAGCCAGGATTCTGATAAACATATTCAACACTGAGCTCTAGGTTGCATTTCAGTCAGTGAGTATTCAACAATCAAGACTGTGTAGCAGTATGAGCACTAACAGGAGTTAGGGAAGAAAAAGATAAGAAAACTGAGATTTTATTTTATTGCAGAAGTTTTATAGTTTTCTTTGTTTTGTGTCAGTGCTTTCATAACAGGTTTGTTAAACAGAAAGAATGGTCAACAGTGCACGGTGCGTGTTGCGGGCATTTCCCAATGACTGGTCAGACTCTGAAAAGGCTGAAGGCTGTTGCAATATTTCAGTGCTTAGGCAGCAGCTAATACTAGTTTTGAAATCTTGGATACAGCCAACTAAATTAGGATTTTAACCTTTTTTGTGGATCCCACGTAGGATCAGAAAAAAAATAATGTGTATACTTTGTAGTGAGTACAGAAGCAAAGATTTTCCAAACATAGCATCTGTTCTTCTAGTTCCACCAGTTCTGAAAATCCTGTTAGAGACTTTGATCTTCTGTTTTGTTTCCTTCAGCAAAGGCATAGTCCACCTTGAAAGAACTCTAAAGACTTATTCTTTTTTTTTTTTTTTTTTTTTTTTCCTCTTTGGAATAGTAAGGTTAAACAAACCAATGATAATCTTTAAATAATAATAATAATAATAATTATTTGGCTGATGTATTACCTTCAGCAGGGTGACAGATCTAACTTCTACTCAGAAGCAGACTTCCATGCCTCTGACCTGAACTGCAGATTGTGCATAATTTAATAGCAAGTAAAACATGGTGGGAGGAATGCCTTTCAAATGTTTACTGCCATTAGCTTAGGGAAGAGAAAACTAGAGGAATCCAGAAGTTTTCATTTCCAAATGAAACAAACCACTCAGCTCAGCAAAAGACCTTTTGAATTGCAATATGGCATCGTATTAAACAGAAGCCATCTGTGTTTCCTTTGGCTTTCTATCAGTTTACATTTTTTCTTAGACGTAGTAGTAGTAAATGTTAAGAGTTTTTTCATCCTCTCCCATAATGCAAAATTATATGTGACTACCCATGTAACTGCAGCCCTCAGGTGACCCATTGCTGCCAGACCTAAATTGCATAGAGCTGCTCATCTTCACAGAAGTACCACCAGTGAACTTAAATGGCTCTTCACATGAATTGTGACCTAGATCTTCCAAAATATTAAAACACTGAAGTAATCTACTAGAAGGGAGTTTTAAATTAGTTGTTATTTTCAAATGAGGACCATAAGGTTTTGCAATAGCAGGTGTGGTTCCTGAGTATCTTCTTAAACAACACTGTAGTCTCTCTGGCTTCCAGGGCAGCTGTGCTAAATCTGGCTAAGATGATTAAAAATACTGTAGTATCCAACTATCTCCCTGTCACTCTGCTGGAAGTGACTGCCTCTGTGGCAGGGACAGACAGCTGTCTAACTTGTGCAGTTCACATCTTGGGTTATTAACTTCTACTCAGTCAGAGATAAGATGGTGTGTAAACAGTGATGGCTTGAGGTGTAAGGCCAGACTGGTCTACTCTAACAGCAAAGGACAGCAGTGGAAAGGGAAAGACAGTCACTGGGAGATAAGGATCTATTATTTTTCCCCGGCATAGCTTATTAATGCTTGTGAAACTTCAGTAACTTTGTCTTCTCCAAGAATTTGGCAAAACTGACACAGTATAATGTGACCTTATCAAAGTGTTTTCCTGCTGTTAATAAAATAAAAGCAACTAGTATGAAATGATGCCTGAAAATGGGAGGAAAGCATTACCATTAATGCTGGAAAGCATTATCATTAATGCTGGACTTTACTATCAGATGAGCCATTACCAAAGCATGTGGGCACATCCTGGTATATAGATGTATGGGCTGCACCTGTGCCATAAAATAGTTCCATTAGCACAAGAAAGGTGGCTAAGGCTGCTGAGATTGCCTGGGTTGAGCACAGGCAGCAGGGCTTCAGCCCCCAGACTTGCTTCCAGAAAGAAGGAGCAAGAAGAACTAATTACAGGGGATTTCTGGCAATGAGGCTAAGAGATTGATGCATTGCATTCAGTCTGTGCTCTTTGGTGTGGCCTTCCTTCTCCCCATCCCTTGTCTTCCTGAGGATGGATGATGTTTGGACCAGGTGAGGCACTTGGGGGCTGGCAGGGACACCTGCAGGGATGATTGAGATGTCTTTGAACTACATTCTACAGGGAGCTAAGATGAAGAGCTGAGTCCTGGAAAGGTGAGATTTTGAAGGCTCCTGCTACTAAATGGACTGCATACTGGGCATGCTGTGAGTGAGCCTTTGATTTGGAGGATTTTCTGCCATGCAGAGAGGAGGAGAATGCTTTTGATAGCTCTGAGGGGTGGTGTGGAAAGAGAAGATCTGGCTCTTAGCATCACTGTGTTAAGCTTATCAGGAGTCTAGGAGTGATAATACTGGGTGATAATGCTGTTGGTGTGTCCTAGTTGGGATGACGTAAGGATTGCTGGGAGCACTGGGATCCTTTATCAGATGACAGGATACAGCAAGAAAAAGAGTGCAAGGTTTAGATACATGTATTACTTTTACTCAACGGAAGCAATTCATCTCTTCCTAAAACCAACATACAAGCTGGTTCAGGTTAATTATTCTCTGGAGGCACACAGACATTTTTTGGGTTATGAGTCTTAAGTGAGCTATGGGAGCTCACTCTGCCCCACCAGCAGCCTGTGGAAGTGACTTGAGTGTGTTTGCATCACGTTTTTCTTTTTCTTCTGGTCTATTTCACAGTCTTGAGATTGTCTGAAAGTGTAAAGTCTTTTTACACTGAGGAGATGTAATGGAAGCTTAGGAATAATGGCATATTCTAATTTCTTCTTAATGAAGTAATGTGCAGTTGAGTAACTCTTCTCTCATCACAGAACAAGCCAGCCAACTCCAGTGGAACTCATTTTACACACACACATTTATATACAAAATTTGTGATTTCCTCCCCTCACCCTGATTTATTTATTTATTTATTTTGTGGCCTTGGGGAAAAAAAAGCAAAAATAAAAGAATAAAAACACTCAACAGAATTAGAGCATCATGGTTTTCTGGGTCAAAACTATAATTACTGCAGGAAAAAAATGAATAGTTTTCCTATTGAAGAGCTTAGTAACAGACTGAAGACTAATTAAAGTTGACCTTTGTTTTTTTGTGCAAGGAGGAGACTCTTTGATTCCTTGTGGGCAGCTGATGGAGCTGGAGAACTGGCAAAAGGATTCCTGGAAGAGTTGCAGACTTTTCTCCTAATAATAGTGCAGCCAAATACTTATGTAGTATGTGCCATCTTTTATGCATTAAAAGGTATATGATTGTATTGGTAGTAAGGAGGGGCAGAGAGCCATTCTGGAGACACTCAAACTCTGCATCAAGTAATAAGCTGGTTGATATCAAAAGGGTCTGTCTGCTCATTTGAGATACTTACATCCCATTGAGATTTCATACTTATTACAGGCCTCTGTTTGCAAACTTGAGGTGGGAAATCTGCTGAGCAAAGGCCATGGCAAGCCATTTCTGAAAGCAGCCTGAAACTTCACACTAGTCAAACCATTAGGGCACTCTTTCTGTATTTTAGAACAGTTGAATTTCTTGCTGAAGCATGAAGAACTGGGGAAGCAAAAGTAATGCTAACTCAAACATGCCCCAAATAGCTTTGTGCTGGGAAGATCTGGCTTTTGTAAAACCTTGTACTGTAACTCAAGGTGCTTCATCTATCACTACAACATGCTGTGCTCATACCTACAATCTGTTCCTGTGTATCACAGTAACAGAGGTTCCAGGTGTTACAGAAGGTACATGTGGTCTACATAATGCCTGGCAGCATAGGAAATGTGGCCTAGATTCATACAAGAGTAGCACTGCTGGCAACTCTCCCATTTTTCCTTGGGAGCTGTGTTTAAGCTGGTCCTTGCCTGAGATGTGTTGTGGCTATGCCAGTGCCTGGCCTTATGTCTTGACCTGGACCTACAAGCTTGATGTCTTGACTTGATCAAGTGTGATGTCTGTTCACCTGTTTGCTTTGTCTGTGGTTTAACTTTGGTGTTCTTCCATTGCAGTCTGAGATACATCAAATAACTGTTTTCTATCTGTTCAGAGCATGCACAAGGAAAACCAATTGCCAGTTGGTGACCTTACTTTTTGAAGCCATCCACTGAAAACTGAATTAGTCTTTTCTGGTGTATTTCTGCTGTCATCATCTATTTTCACTTCTAGAAACTGCCTTCTTTTGTTCTGATCATATTGCTCATGATAAACATATGTTGGCTATTAATAATGAACAACCATAATATCAGTAATGTTATAGTTTTGAAATTTATTTGCAAATATGTCAAGTGGATTTTTTATGCACACTTTGATATTTTCCTTCCCTTTTCTCCAATGGCATCTCCATAATTTCAAATGCTCTGTGGTATACATCATCGTAATTATAGTGTAAAAAGACACGAACAATGCTAAAAAGTAGGCTATTCATCAGAAATCTACTCAGTCTGCTCTGTTAGTTTAAAATAACCACATGAGTATTATGCAATTTGGCAGCAACTATTTTACCTCAGAGAGGTAAACAGCCAGGCCATTGCACTCATGCCGAGGACAGTTTAAATAAGTCCAGTGACAAAACTATGAGCTGTGGTTCTTTCTTTTTTTCATAGTTCAGCACAGCATCACATGGTAACATGCCCTGACTTGCTAAGAATGCAAGAGTTCAGCTGTAGCTCGTATGTTAGGAAAGGACCTGCAGGGTATAATTCCTAACTAATGGGCTTAAGCAGAACAAGGTGGGATGAAGAGGCGATATTAGAAGAGGGATTTCTCTTTCCTTTTTTAAAAAAGTCCTGGCATCAGAGTGACTACGTAAATAAATGGAGAATGGTTTCCTTACTCAGATATAAAACAGCTGAGGGATGATCTAAAGGAGCATTTTTGACTTTGCTTTTTGTTTTGAAAGTATAATGATGCCTTTTTTGTTGTTCTTGGCTTTAGAGAGGGTGTTATCTTTCTGTTGTAACCAAAGTATTTCTGCATTTTGTCGCTAATTTATAGTGTGGCCTTGAAGATTTAATTTATTTTTTGCAGATTCTGATAAGACCTGTTTGAGAGCTTGACTGATGTAGTAGGCTATATTTACTGGGACATGTATATCCTCTCGTGAATGGTGTCCTATATGTTGTAGATAGATCTTTTAGTTGCACTTATTCTTGCCGTTTTGTAAGTATCTAATCAACAGTTAGAGCAGGAGCATAGTGTGGTCTCTGGGTCTTTCTATTCTTGATCTTAAAACACGTGCATCTTCAACTTACTTGTGGTGTAAATACCATTGTATAGTTGCCTTTCTTTCTTCATTAGCATAAAAGTAGGCTACAGTGACTATGTACTATAGGTGAATGTAAGGATGTTGACCTGTAGGAGCTATGGAGGAAGTTTATAAAGCAATTTTTGACTGGCTTTTTTCATTACTACTCTCCATTATTTTTTTTTTCCCCCTTTAGTTGACTTATGGTATAGTAGTTGGTATGCTTAAAATTCTTTCCCAGATTTTTTTTTTTTTTTTTTTTTTTTTTTTTCTTAAACATGCACAACACATTAAAACAGTGAAATACAATCTCTGTGGAATCCCTTTGGAATTTTTTTGAAGCTGTGAACATTTAGCTTCCTTCCCTGTTTTCTAGCTACATTTTCGTTTTTGCCCTATAACAAAGTACATTAATAAAGCTCCCAGATCTGCAGTATAGAACCTTACACCCTATAAAAAGGGATTTTGCAATGGAGGAAAGGAAATGATATCAGAAATATCTCTGAAAACA
This sequence comes from Excalfactoria chinensis, assembly GCF_039878825.1. Taxonomy (NCBI): domain Eukaryota; kingdom Metazoa; phylum Chordata; class Aves; order Galliformes; family Phasianidae; genus Excalfactoria; species Excalfactoria chinensis. The sequence continues at coordinate 42,949,146 of NC_092827.1, forward strand.
GCTTACCGCAGAGTTAAAGAGATGGTGTCAAGGCTGGCATAATGCCATTACCAGGCAAACACTGTTTTTGGCTATTTTCTGGGAGTTGATTTAATCCTTCACGTATGTTCTTTCCTCAGCCTCCAAAGAAATACTTTTGCAATGCTCTTAAAACAACAACAACAAAAAACAACACCCCACAACACACACATCAATTCCAGCTGTTGAGTCCTTAGAAGAAACTTTTAACAAGAAGGAATTCAGCATGCACGATGCAATTAAATACTGTGGGTACAAGAAACAGATTTGTTTTAAGGTAAAGGTTTTATCAGTGGTAAATGAGACAAAGTAGAGCTTTTTCCACAGAAAGAACTTGAAGGGAGTAAAAAAGTAGAATAAAATCCAAGGTTTGCACCTACAGACCAAAGCAGAGGTTCCATCCCTGCTATGGTTAATTTTTGCCTTGGGTACAAATAAGGGCGTACTGGCACTGCCTTCAGTGCTTTCAATAAAGCCCCTATCTGGGCTGTGGCTGTAGCTACTGTTTGCATATATCACACTCTATAATTTGATACAAATCCCTTGCAAACACTGCTGTACTACAGCAGTTGCTTTTGCCCCCAGAGATTTTTTATTTTCAACAATCAAAAGCAAACAACCACCTACTTTGCACATAAAAATTATAATCCCACAAACAAACAAATAAGGAAAACAACAACAACAAAAAACCCTAAAACTCAGAGAGACCTTTCTTCCACCATTCAGCAGTGTTTTGAAGCTGCTGGAACTAACTGCTGACTCAGATCTTTGTTCAGTCAAGTGTTGAAAATCTTCATGAGTAGAAAATTTCTCAGCATTACCTAGCACCTGTGCTAGTGTTTAACAAGCATTACTGTGTAACATTTATTTCACTGTATTTATGTTATTGGAATTTCCCTTGATTGAGCCTGTGCTTTTTGCCTATTTATTGTTGCTGGGTCCCTCTACTTTCTAAGTCTATTTAAGCTGTGGAAAGGCTTAAATCACCTGTCAGTTTCCTTCTTTCCAGGCTTAAGCAGACTCAATTCTCTTAGCCCCTTAACTATCATAGCAGCAGATTACCTTCTGTAAATTAGCAAATAATGTTTCCCACCCTTTTGCAGGTTGCTACTTGTAGGCCAAATTTATTTTAGGGTCAGTAGTGTTTGCTCCTCCACAATATGTGGAAGAATGAGGCTTCACATGGAAATGATTACTTACTTTTCTGCACTTTCTTTATTGTTTTTATTTTTTTCTTCTAATGGATAGTCAGCACTGCTGCTTTCTTTTATTATTTTTTCAATAATCTTCTTGAGCTACTACCAAAGAACTTAAAGGAACTTCAAGATTCATGTCATCCAGTTTGCTGATTTGAGGAAACATTATCTACTATACTAATGCCATTTCTAACCAAGATTTGATTTGCCTCACTTCTTTTTTAAGGATTTCCAAGGATAAAGACTCCAGAATTCTATTATGGTCTTTTTTTTTTTTTTTTTTTTTTTTTTTTTTGTTTTGTTTTGTTTTTGATTTTTGTTTTTTGTTTTTTAATATATATTTTCAATTCTGTGCTGTAAAATCTTTTTCATTAAAATTTTATCCCGTTACTTCCTACTTCCTTCACAATGGGTACCAGGAACAGATTTATCTCTTTTTAAGAGCAGAGTTCTACGTATGCAGACTGTTCTCATTGATCCCTCTCAGTCTTTCCTGATGTAAGTTAACAAGGTGAAACATTCTCCATCTTTCTTCCTAGATTGCTTTCTAGACTTTAATCAATCATTAATCTCTTCAAGACTTTCCAGCAAGCTTATTGTTTTCCTCAAGAAGAGAAAACTGTAGGTGAAATTTGACCAGTATTATGTAGGATGCAGTGATGATCCTGCCCATCTTAGAGATTACATTTCTATTTCTTTTCACATCGGTACGTATCTCTCTTTTGTAGTAGCAAGATGTTATTGATTCATGGTCAGCTTGCAGAACCATCATAAGCACCAGTTTCTTTTCATTCAGAGTTCCTGCTTAGTCAACTGCACACCAGTACCTTTGTGGCTTACTGTCCTTGTCTAACTTCAGCAAATTGTGCATACTACCTTTGTGTAATTTGTATTTCTAGTGGGCCATTTCTCTGATTTATTATGATCACTTTGAATTCTATATCTGTCTCTCAGTGTATTCCTTTTTCTGCAAATATGATGAGCCGCACCAAAAACAATGAAAATGCTGTGTTGCATGGGTCTCTGGGTATGCCTTATGGGACTTTGTATGTGTAGCTTCAACCTGATAGTAAATAGCATATTACTCCTTTTAATCCTTTAGTTTAATAGTGAAAATAGGTTACACAATCTCAAAAAAAAAAAAAAAAAAAAAAAAAAAAGTAACAATATGCAGTGAAGGAAATAAAAAGCCTCCCTACTAACTTACACCCTTGTAAACATGGTAAATAATTCAAAGTAATACAGGACTTCAGGCAGCAAAATACCAAGGTGTAATGCAATATTAGAAAGAAGGGTGAAACTAAAATAGCCCGAGATTTGTAATTCATTCTGACTTCATACATTTCTGAGTGTGTGGTTATTCACCTCTAACCTGGGCACATGCTGTAGCTACTTGCATCACTTAACCTTTTATGCCTTTAAGCAAAATATATTAATGATTGAGGACTGATAGAATCAAGAAGAATGAGTAGTGCAGGCAAATAAGTTTTTACCAGTAGCAATTCTTCCTCTTTGTGTATTATTGCAGTGTTCAGACAGAGAAAAATACCATGGAAAAAAACAAAACAAGCGAACAAAGAGGTGAAGACACAAGCAGTGTTATGGAATATACCCATGAAGTCATGCATGGACAGGATATAGCATCAAAATGGAAAACTGTCCTGAGTTTGTAGGTGAATAGATCTCACAGCCTTTTCCGAAGGTTTCTTTTGGAGAACAGTCTTTCTCAGTGTTTTTATAAATGGATAAATGGATGCAGGATTCAAATACATACTAAGTAAGTTTATAGATGTTGTGAAGCTGGGAGGAGCTGTTGACTCCCTCAAGGGTAGAGAGGTCCTGTAGGAAAAGCCTGAGAAATGAAAGGGCCGTACATTCACCAACCACAGCAAGTTTAATAAGAACAAATTCTGGCTTCTGTACCTGGGACAGGGCAACCCTGGCTGGGGAACAAGGGGATGAAGAGCAGCCCCACATAAAGGGATCTGGGGGTTCTGATTGATGGCAATCTGAACATGAGGCAGCAGTATGCCCCAGCAGCCCAAAGGGCCAACTGGATCCAGGGGGAACCAGCCCAGCACTGCCACTGTGCTGTGCGGCCTCACCTCCATTGCTGGGTGAGTTGGGTGCCATGATGTAAGAAGGATCTAAAGCTATTAGAGTGTTTAAAGGAGAGATGTGAAAATGGAAAAGGGATCAGGTTGGGGGAAGAGGTTCTGCTCCAGAGTGTGGTGGCATGGAACATGCTTCCTCGGGCAGTGGGCACAGCTGCAGATGTTCAAGGAGCACTGGGACAATACCCTCAGACATAGGGTTTGAATTTTGGTCTTGTGTGGAGCCAGGAGCTGGACTTGATGATTATTGCAGGTCTCTTCTAATTCAGGATGCTCTATGATTCCGTGATACAGTGCATTAACGAACCACTTCATTATACCTTGTTTATAGAGAAGAGTGTGATGCTATGACTTATCCTTGACTAAAAACATCCCCAAGGTTTCCAGGAAAAGTCGCGTGCTTTCTTCACAAAATCCTGGTGCTGCACTTCATCTGTTTATTTTCTCACTCTGTGATTTCCAGGTATCACTTTGTGGTCCACTCCTAGCACTTCAAAAGGCCAGCTGTTTCTTCAGATTACCAGTCAGCTGGTTATCTCTAAATAGGGTATGTCTACTGCCCTGGGGATGTTCTGGGCCGGAATATGAGTAAATGTATTTGACAAGTCTTCTGAAGCTTGCTCTTGGGTGTTAACATAAATTTTCACTTAGGATGAAAGTCAGGAATATATCCATAATTGTTATAAGACACAGGACAATGTTCTAGTTTATATGTATAGGCAATCACTTGTTAACATGATAATATAAATCAAATTCTTTCTTTCAAAATGAACAAATATGTGACCTCCTTCACTGTGCAAAGCTTGTGATCTTTAGAATCAACATGTCATTTATATTTATTTGTGCCTTGATAAGAATTTGTTTTCCATTCCTTTGTGCAATCCTCTCTGGAAGCACAATAGGATTGACACACCGTGATATATATATTTTTTGAAGCTCCATGTTCTCTAGGCTTGCATTTCATGTTGTAGTTTGAGCAGAGACACAGTAGATGGCAGTGCATAACATAAATTACTTCTTTGCCACACGCTTCTATTCCCTGCAGCAGCTGCCCACAGCCAGCGAGATCACTCTGGCAGGCATTACTTGTTCCCTGGCTCAATGCAGAAAAAAAGGAGAAGGCTTCTGCAAAGCAACCAACCTGCTCCAAAGCGTCGCTTTTGTTCGGTGGATCAAGACTACAGCAAAGGCAACTGCCACTCATTTAGCCAGCTGAATGACCAGTAGGCGTTTCTGAAGGCCTTCCACCTTCTGACAGTGTGTGACTTTCAGTAGATTCCAGTCCCAAAGTATTTTTATTTTCACCCATGATTTTGTCTTCCACTTAGAATGTTATTAAGAAATTTAAATAAGCCCCCGATTCAAGTTCCTGATGCTTCAAAATTTGGTCAGTTTGTCCATCAAACACACTTCTTCCCATTCACACTCATAGCTCTCTTTTTCTGTAGATGGTGTAACATTCTTGGTGCTTTGTGATATTTGAACTTATATCTGATACTGAAATAGTAATGGCATTACATGAAAGTTTGCTTCCTAGCTCATGAGATGTGTTTTGATTTCATCTGGTGCAAGGGTCAGTCTGAAATAGGTGAAAAATGAGGAAAGAAAGGTAACCTGACTTTCCTGAATATATAGGAAACTAAGATGGTACTTCCAGGGTACTAAATACTGGCAAAACAAGGAAGAAAGACTCAAAATTAGAGAGTCTTAAGGGTTGTAACATAGTTTTTAGATCAACCATTTAGTTCTGGGGCTACCAGGAGAATCCATTAAAAGGTCATGGAGATGATTTCAGAATTATATTTATCAGGTGGATCATAAAATGCCAGAAACACCAGGATAGGTCCAGGAGATTGACTCTTCTTTTTTTTCCAGGTTGGGAAAGCTGCTGTCAGGTCATGTCATATATGCATTTCCTGAGATTCATAGAAGGGAAGATCTTTTCAATTTAATTGAATCCTCTTATGTTAAACAAAGAAGAGAGACATAAAGTTCCTTTATTTTGTCTGCTACCGGACTGTAAAATTGCAAAGATAGATCGCATGGTATAGCAAATAGTCTAATGACCAAAAGTGGAAATTTCTGAAATATGCAAAAAGTTCTAAATAACAAAATGTATTATTTAGAACAACAATCTGAGGAAAACATTAATTGGTTTCAATAAGCTAAGGTGCTGTCAATCTTTTAATGAAAATGAAAAATAAATAAATCTGCAAGTTGATATCTTGAAAAAAACACTTTTGTTTTAAACAAAGGCATGATTGAAATGTATAAACTTGCATGTGAAACCAAGTAATAATAGCAATTATTCCTGTCAGTGATCTTACTCGGCATGTACTATTTACTCTCTAGGCTGTATCTTTTTACATCAGAAAGCGTAGAAAGGAATTGTATTGATTCTTTACATTAAGACAAGATGTTTTTAGGATCTTGCTAATGAGAGACAAAGAGATTCACTTAGGATCTATTTTTTAGTATGTATACTCTCTTGTGCATACGTGAGTAATGAAGAGGAAAAGCCTTGAAGAGACAGTTCTCTTCAGGGAATTCTTGTTGGGAAGGAAGTTGGGAATCCCTCCCAGAAGAGTGCATGTAGCAAAGCTTGTCCTGTGCTCAAACTGGTATGGAGACAATGTTCCAGGTGGACAGCTCTCCTCTCCTCTCCTCTCCTCTCCTCTCCTCTCCTCTCCTCTCCTCTCCTCTCCTCTCCTCTCCTCTCCTCTCCTCTCCTCTCCTCTCCTCTCCTCTCCTCTCCTCTCCTCTCCTCTCCTCTCCTCTCCTCTCCTCTCCTCTCCTCTCCTCTCCTCTCCTCTCCTCTCCTCTCCTCTCCTCTCCTCCCCCCGGATGCTGCTCTTCCAGAGGAAGAGATATTTGCACAACTGCAAACCTGTGAAGAATCCCATCAGTCAGAATAGCTGATCTGGGAAGCAGGAATACTGCCGTTAATGCCTGTTTCAAATTCTCTTTATAGAATTAGCTTAGAATTGTATAATGTGTAACATTAGCACTTCAGAAACGCTCATCACTTTTTAGAGACAAAGATCAAATTTTGACTGTAATATTTCTACTGTTTATCTCAGAAGAAGAACAGTTATTAAACAACAGCTGACTTTTACCAGTTTTCACATCACAGTCACCACTCTTGTGAATTTTCTACAGCAGACAATTACTCGTCCTCATATTTAAGAAAAGGAAAAACAGTATCAGCAAGAAATCTTTACAAAGTCACAAGAGTATCCCACAGAGGTCTTAGTTTTCAACAAGGTCTGACTTCGTCTGGAGCAGTTTAATACCTCTGACACCATTTCTTCAAGCTTTGAAATGGGATGAGTTGTGATTCGTTTGCAAGACACGCTGCTTCCTTATGCTCATTTGGAAACAAGATAGCCAGAAGAAAAGACCTGAGCTGATAGTGCCAAAACCCAACACATCTGTTAGTGAGAGAAAACAGACTACTTCAAGACTGAAATCTTTACTGTACAACTGAGATAAATTAGAAAATCCATTTCTTTTCTTCCACTTAGATGAGCTGCTACTTCTTTCTTACCCAGCCTTTCTTCTTTTGTTTCAGTCTACATTTTGTTCACTGCTTTGTGACACATCAGGCCACATAAATCCTTTCAGAGCTTTGCTTTTCCACTGTAACTCTCACAGAAAACTGTGATTTTCCTTCCAGCCTGTGCCAAGGAACATGTGCAATTTGCCTTGTTTTCCTGGAACATGCTGCTATTGGTTGCTATTGGTCTACTGATGGTTTGCTCTGGCATGCCAGGTGCTGGTTAATTATGAAGACATGTAGTGATACCAGCAAAAAACTCAATAAAAAAGGAATAAGTGAAACTCTCATCTCTACTGATGTACTATAAAGGTGGAATTACAGATCTGGAGTAGTCTATATACCTGTAGAAAAAACTCTTGCCTGATCCTGCTGCCTATTGTGAGACTCAGTAAAATTTGCTTCTTACATTAGACTATTTTTATTAAGTACACCTTTAGTTGTGTCTCTCTGGAGTTTTCCAGTCTTGACTATATCTTCCTTGAGCAAGGGCATCCAAACCTGAACAGATGCTTCCCCCACAATCATCTTTGTTCATAACAGGCATTCAGAGAGTATTGCTGAAATATTCATAAGCCTTAAGAGATAACAGTGCATGAATACTAATGAATAGTAAGTTACATTGTGCTTTGAAACAGTGAACAATGACAGAGTAAGGCAAGTTCAAGCTAAAACATCACACGTTTAAACATTTGCAGAGATACAAACTCTAATGTAAAGACTTCACATGTATTGCTTCCTCTAATCTGGCAATATGTATCTTGAATCAAAGAGTTAATGAGAGGTTTTTTAATAGTCTGATCATTATTATTACTCCTAAATAAACATTTGTGGGGTACCTTTAAGGCTAATTTGAACTGTTTTCTATTTGTTTATTTAAATTGAAGATTATTTAGGAATTTACAGTGCACGCATATGATCACCACCAGTATGAGCTGGAAATCATGAATTTGCAAAGAAAATATCTAGTATTAATTAACTGCCACTTTTTAATTTCAACATTTTTATCAAAAAGCAGAGATTTTGGTGGTATTTTCAGATCTGAAGTCCATGCTCACATAACATATCGAGTGGGCAAGAACCAGAGGTGGACAACAGCAGCATGAGCTGAGGTGAAGAACCAGCAGTGCACAGCCCATCAACCTCCAACACTTGTTTTCTGGTTTCTCCATAGACTTGTGCCTTTGGCCTGCTGACACTGTAGCACTGTGCAGTGCCAGTGGTAAGAGATGCTTTCTCGCACTTTCAATCTTTTTGATGTCCTCTGGCTTCAGCTGAAGATGGCTGCTTTATGCAAATGCTGCATTTTCATTCCTGCATGGTGCATGTTTCCCTGTGCTAATAAAGGAACTGCTTTGGCCAAGTGCTGAGATGAGAATATCCTCTCAAATATTCTACAATTTATCCCATTTTACACAGTTTTTTAAATTACGAATTATATTATTCCACCTCCCTGCTGCCAGTTTAAAGACTTGTTACCATGGAATTTGAGATGAAATAGAAAGAATGATGTCGAGAGACGTTAGCTGACATTAGCTGACATGATGAGTTCCAGTGCTTATCAAGACAATCCCTTTCACAGTGTGATCAAATGCTGAAAACGCTGACATTTCACACCCGGAGATGAGAAGTCTTAAATGTTTTTTAGGGAGGGGCTCAGGTAGTCAAAATATCATAAATGATAACATCTGTGATTTATAGCACAATGGCTAATTCAGAACAATGGCTTGTCATGTTTTTATCAGGAAAATTATGTGAGATCGTGTAAGGGAAGAAGTAATGCAAAAAGAAAGTGAAAGGTAATTATAAAAGGAAAGGTTAGCTGTCATACTGATAGTGGTGTTTGATATCTATCTGTTTAATTATTAGAGGGATAGCACATAGGGCTGCCAATAAAAGTGGTAGGGTCTCTTCTGTCTACTTTAACTCCTTGACTTTCCCTGGACTTCACTGCATAGGAAAACTTGTGTGGCATGTTCTTTTTGGAGTTTCTCCAAGCAGAAAAGGACTCAGTGAGGTGCAATGCAGCCAGCATAAGAGAGAGGCTGATCACCATCAATGGCCCTCTGTCACTGTGGGAATCATAGTGGGCTACAGATCAATAAGGAGGAAGAAAGCATTAGTGGTGAAGCAGAAATGCCCTCCAAACTCTGACAGAGTGGTCTCTTATCTTTCCTGCTTATGGTTCATAGATGTAATGTAGTCTACTGCTGTATAATAATACATGGTAATTTGTTGAGGAAAGTCTTCACTTTTATTTGTGTTGTGTGTTCAGGATTATACATGTGGCAGGAGCTTCTCTCTAGCTTTGAGCCAAAGAAAGGCAGTGTGATAAAAAATGTGAATAGCTCTGGGGCAAGGGGAAGCTGGGGCAAAGCTTAGCAGATAATTGACGATAACCATGTGGGTCCACTGGACAACATGGTGAAGGGAGGGACACAGCTGTTTAGGTGTTGCCAGAGAAATGAAGTTGAGATAATGCTTCCCAATGTGTATTTGCATAATGTGTTTCCTCCATGGGTTTGTGAAACTTTAGGGCAACATCTATAACAGAGCAGTTGAGTTGCTAGACATGGGATCTTTTCCGTGGTTTCCTTCAATCTCACTTTTGTAAGGACTCAGGGCTCTTTCTCCCAACTTCTCCTTTTCTCTCAGCATCACATTCCTCAACCACTGGCAGTGCTAAAGGGGAAAGAATAGGGCTATTTTTTTTTTATTTTTTTTTTTTTAATATTGATATATTATTGCTCCATAACTGTAAGAAAATAAAACTTTTGTACAACTGAAGCTGGACTCAAATTCTTCCTCTTGACACAAAGCATAGAAAAATGTTCAACAGGACCTTCTTACTGCATAACCTGAAGGTCAACATGGACTTCTATTAGAAGACAAAGTGTTGTCTTAAAAAGCAAGATTGCATTCCCTCAGGTCTGCAAGCAATGGAGAAAGTAAAACAGAGTCCTTACTTCTCCTTCTTCTTGTCAGAGATCTTCTGTTGTTCTTCTCAGGCAAAGATGCAAGTTTCCTGAGCAGGTACAAATGTTTTACCACTAGTATGGGAGTGAACGCTATAGTTCCTTTGAGGGACTGCTGCCTCCTTCTCAGTTGAAACACAGTTCCAGAAACTACAGGGTAAATATATTTAATAAGAAGATGGTAATGAGCTTCCATAGATGGACATGGTAAAGTAGAACTAATGCAGAGTCCATCTGGAAATTACTTTATTTTATACTTTCACACAGAGGATGAATGTGTGAGTCCAATTGGAACTTGATGATCCGTCCAACTCAAGCCATCTATGATTTTATGATTCTGTGATTATTACTAGTGGAAATAATAGAGAAGAGTAATTATTCTGCATTACTTATTACAATAGAAGTCACTTGGAAATAAATATTTCCAAGTGTCCAGCCTAAGGAAGTGATTGTATGACTATTATTATCTTTACATCTTTACATCTATTCCAGGATTAGACAAAATATTTGTAAAATTTCATTCGTTGCTGTAAAATACGTTTTACAGAATTGCCAGAATCTTACTAGGACAGCCTTTGAGACCTTCATAGAAAAAGGTTTGGAGTTGTATGTATTGCAAATTCGATTTTGAAATGCATAGGAAATCATGATAAGATTTGAACCTTCTTTTTTTTTTACTATGTATTTCCAATATTTTTATGTCTCTCTGCTTATGATAACTTCCACATTTCATTGCCTTTTCCTCAATATTCACAGCTTCACATCCATGTTTTAATAGAGGTGTCTTCTAGGAGTGAAATTTATGGAATGAACTCATTTTTATTTTTTTTTTTCTGCTGTTCTGAAGTCTCTAGGTATGTTTTTTCTTCTTTCACTTCTGATGAATTATATAATCTGCTTGAACCACATGTAGCTCTGTGGGATACCTCAGGAAGTGGGAAGTAGAGTGGAAGGAAAACAGCAGTTAAAAAAAAATCAACATCTTTAAAAAGATATTTCATCCTTAAAATCTGGTGTAGACTAGGATATTGCTGGGAGGTATAACTTGCTTCTCACACAGGTATCCTGACCTCCTGCTTAGGAAGCAATTTAATGAGGATAGTGCAAGTGGGAAAAGGACTGAGATATTCCCATGCATACTGTCTACAAATGCCCGGATAGTCCATCCTCTCTCCAGTCTGCAAGTTTAGATACAGCATCACGAGGGATATCATTCTAGATCACTGATGAGACTGTAGCCAACTTGCTTGGATATATACTGGTTAGCACCTAGTCCAGAAATATTTATAGAATATTCTTGTTCTGTATTGGAATATTGATTTATGAAAATATATATTTTAAAGTCTGCAGGCAGGATGGAAACTGGTTAACAATACCTGAGGTGATAATAGAATAGGAGGGGCTCCTCAGAGGATTCACTGCCGCAGTAGCCTGTTTTTTTTAATACATATATATATGTATATATTACATATATTTTTTTAATTTTAATTTTATTCTATTTTATTTTATTTTTTGGGGGTCAAAGAAGCTTCAATTAAATGAGAACTGCCAAGTGGATACGCATGGTGACCTAACAGGTCTGACATGAATAGAACTGACACAATGTCTTTATTTTTACCAGTGGTGTAGTGCTTCATTTTAAAATGATAACGTATCAATACATTGCTTTATTTCCTTTTAATCAGACTTATTTGGAGAACAACAAATAGTCTAACCAGCTGGCAAGTAAGAGATGTAGATCAAAGCTTTGTTATTTTATGTACAATTGGGTTAGCACTGTTTACTTGCACATGACCTGATTACCCCACTGGCTGTTTTAGACAGGAACTAGCAGCTGAGGTTAAGTGAGGAACAGCCCCATCAAATCCTGCTGATATCTCAAGTAGTCCAAAACATGACTCTCCACTCTGCTTGGGTTGTCAGGATGCATTATATGTACCTTGACTGTCTTGCTTATTCTGCCAGAAGTAGCTGCTTAACGTCACAGCTCTGATTTTCCCCTTTGATAAGAGTCCTTTTCTTCTGATTACAGAAAGAGCCTAAATGATGCCTTTGAGCTGGACACCAACCAAGAGCACTGAAGTTAGGGAAAAGAAATCAACCCCACATAACACTCCAGCTGAGTTTTATGCTAGTTTCACAGTAGAACTGGGCAGAAGACTCCCATTTTGTCTCTGTTCTGGTATGCTGAAGGAAAGCCTGTGGCCAATTGCAGACACTTGAAGTGCAGAATTGGAAATAACCACAGTTACCAACAAAATATATATGCATATATTTCCTTTGAGATCGCAATAAGGAACTACCAAATAACTTAATGCTAATAGTATCTATGAAAACAGTGAATAGCCCTAATGATTCTTGCATCTATATATACATATTTTCACAGGTAATGAGTTCATCTCAGCTGAAAACAGAAATGTTTTCAAATGATCATCATATCCGTTTTAGGGAATGGTATCAAGAATATTTCCTTTTTCATTGTCTCTTTTATGGTCATAAATATTCACTCAGTAGTGTTAAACTGAATAACTGAATTTTATCACTTTTCTAATTGAAAAGAACAGCATTACAGAAGTAGATGTGAACTACGTATTTATTGCCTCTTAAATCCATAATCAAATTGAATATATCAAAAGAAATTAGATTATTCACTTGGTTAATCTCATTGTGGCCTTCAAATGTGCACCAGATGCTGGGGACACTAATTTAATGTTTAGTTTAAAATTAATATTTTTATATTTTAAGCTTTTTGTATGTCTTCTTAGTGAATAAATTAAAATGTGATGTTGCCATTTCCTTTAAACCAGAAGTGCAATTATTTTTCCAGATATGATATAAATGTTTCTGATGAGATTTAATGAAATATTACTTCTGAGTTTTATTAAAACTGTAATGCATTTTTTCCATATATATGGCACAACACACTGCCTTTTGAGCTGATGTCACAGTGTGAGTTACACAGTGTCCCCTATGCAAAAAGTGCTCTATGTTACCAGACTGCAGAGAAAGACAACTAGCAGTTAGTAAAAGTGCACTGCTGGACCTTGTACTAACAGACAAGGAAGAACTGGTTGGAGATATGAACGTTGGGGCAGCTTTGGCTACAATGAAAGGGAGATCTTGGAGTTCAGTATCCAACTAGGAGGAATCCAGGCAAGATGTAAGATTGCAAACTTGAATTTCAGGAGGGCTAACTTTAGCCTTTTCAGGGACCCAAAGAGCGTAGAGGGGTCCAAGAGAGACGATTCAGGGAGAAGAAAGGTGTTAGAGTATGCAAAAGTGACAAGAAAGGGCTGCTAAAGGCTGACAAAGGGACTGGAGACCCTCTTATTATGAGGAAAGGGAGCTGGGCCTGTTCAGCTGCTTCAGAGAAGAGAAGGCTCATGAGGGATCTGATAAATGTGTGTGAGTATCTGAAGGGAGGTTTTCAAGAGGATGGATCCAGATTTTTCTCAGTGGTGCCCAGAGACAGAACAAGAGGGAAAAGGTGCAAACAGAATCATGAGGAAAAACTTATTGACTGTGAGGGTTACAGAGCATTGGAACAGTTTGCACACAGATGTTTGTGGAGTCTCACAACAACTTACCTGTATGTATATACCCATATATACCTATTATGAAGTGGTTCACCTATGTATTAAGATTTCAGAAAAAAAATAAATAAAGATGTACAAATTCCCCTTTTCTATTCTGAAATCTGAGTATGGACTCCTACACCGCTTTAACACTGTAATATCATACAAAAAATGGAATCTTTTTTTCAGTACTAAAGAGTATGCATTTATTATTATTTTTAAAGAAGCAGAATAGATAGAACTTTTTGTACTGCTGAACACGTTATCTTCTGCTGCGATACGATTGAGGCCTTAAAAGCATTGGTTAAACATTTACAAGCATTTATAATGTTGACCAAATTTATTTGTTGCTTTCAATGTCAAAATGAATAATTATTTTGCAAAAATGTCAAACAACAGTTAACTATGTGACTATAATGCTCAAGATCACACTATGCATTTACTCAAAGCATTTCTAAAATCCAGATACTAAAAGGCATGGATTTCTTTTCTGTTTTGAACAATGTCAGGAATTTAGTTGAGCTGAAATAGAAATACAGTATAAACAGTCTCTCACTTCCCATCATAGCATTTGTATGAGTATTAATTTATATGTTTATTGATACATTAGGAAAAATGCAAACATATCACATGAAAGTCACCAATGATGTAAGCACTGAATGATGATCAACTTTACTAGAAATTCTGTGAAAGGACACAGGGGGGTAGTTAATTTAGCTGCAGGGCAGCTCACCTTCTGGAAAGCTTTTAAAATAGTATATTTTCAAAACTTATTACTAGCAAGTATATCTGATTAGAGGCTAAAGTAATGTTTTTGCCCATTTCCTTTGTTGACAATAAAGCCCTTCCACTCTATCAGGACCTGTCTCTGTATGGCATGTGAGCTGTAGGCCTTAATTATTGTGCTGATCTTATTTTTGAATGAATGAGTACTGCTTGACAGCAGTCCTTCTGACTGGACTGTAAATATAACATGCATGGAAAAAGCACAATTTCACCAGTGTTGGGATACATATTTCCTTTATCTGCTTACAGAGCATTTTTTCAAGGGTTGCCAATTCCAAAGCTCAAGCAGCTGTTAACTACTTTGGTACTATTCAAGTGAAGTACAATCACAGCAGCCTGCAGTCAAAATGATGCCTGTGTAGAATTTTCATACCTCACGAACACTGGACTGTGATTATCTGCAGGCCAGCATAAACCACTGAGAAGGAGTCAGAAGCCAACATTTGGGCCAAATCAGGAGCTGACTGTAATCAAGGAGAAAATCCTGTTCTCATAGCTAGCAAATGGTGAAGCTGCTGGGTCCACAACAAATCCTGGAGCCTTCAGTATTGCCAAAGACATGAGGTGTTTTACCTGACATGAGTGGTCATTTATACGTGCTCCCCTTGTTTTCATTTCATTGCAGTATTTGAGGATAGGTGACTGTATCTCTGGAAAACATGGAAAGTCAGACAGACTGCAGACTTCTATTAAGTTTTAGCATGCAAAAAAGAATAAAAGAACCACAGTAATTACGGGTTTCTGTTCATATTAGATTTTCCCTTATTTTCTCTTTTTGACCCAAGCATATCTCAGGTTAGTTAAGGAGTACTCTGAGACCAGCTAAAAGATGGGTTTGATTTTCCAGACAGAATACTGCAAAGAATGATATATTGTTAAGGGTAGCTTTGCTAATTTGGTAAGATACCGTGGAGTTGCTGCTGAAAATCAATGATTTCTCTCTAGCCTGTTTAAGATGTCTGGGTTGTCTTTTATTTTACAAACAAGTCCAGTGAATGTTGAATTACGTGCCTTTATCAGTGTGCAAGCAACAAAATAAACTTTTAATGTGTGCATTAAATATACAACATTGAAAGTAGTTTTTAGTGACAGAAACAAGTTTGGGTTTGTTTTTTTTTTTTGCTGCCTATGGGGTGGAGGCTGAAATACAATATGAATCAATTTTCAAGGCCATTTCAATGGTCAGTGAGAATGCCCACTTTATTGATATTTTCATTTTCTGATTGACGTTCCACTATCTATGTGGCAGGGTCAACAGAATTTGTACATTTTAATCCCACCCCAGAAGAAAACATTACACACTATTCTGTAACCTGCAGCTGAAGGTACTGAAATGACTCATATGTTGCTCACATATGATGAACAGCACATCAGAGGCAAGGACAGTTGTCAGGCCAGGACATCTTGAATTGCTAACTGACTGCGCGTATATCTGCACCAGGTTAATAATGTTTCTCACCAGCCCAGGCTTTGTGGTTCCCTTCAGATTTCATCCCAGGAGAACTTAATAGAGCATTTATTTTTCTATTTTCTGGCAAAACATGGGCCATATGAGGGGACTGGAGGTATCTGACAAGCACAAGGACAGTGCTCTTGGCCAGTGGGAGGAGTTGCACAACGGGAGGATCCAGATCTTGTTTAACTCTGCTTCAGATCCTTTGCTGTAAGGGTCTCTGCCCATAAAAGTAAAGAAAGAGCTTGCTGTATGCTCACCTAAACATTTCCTATTTCTGCATGAAAGTTGAATATCTAGAACTAGCAACTTGGTGCTAATCTTTTTTGGCCTAAATGAAAGAGATGAAATCTCTTTCAGTGTAAATGGAAAAAGAGTTTTTATTACTCTTCTGCTTTGGTTCATGGGGAATTATTTCATTTGTCTCACAGCACTACTGACTCAGAAGTAGAATAATCTCTTTATACTGACTAACTTTTCAGGTATAGGTATCTTGAATTTTTAGAAAACACATGGAAATGTTTTCATTTTGACCTAGAATCACTACTTTTTTCATCCTATATTTCCTTTAATGTGATTAAATGCTTGCCTAGTTGTGCTGTCATAACTGCTAAGCTACTGTCATAACTTACTGTCATGCTGTCATAGCTATTACGATTGTGCCATCTGTACTTAACAACTGCCAACAGCGTGCATTGATGATTCTTCTGTAGCAAATTGTTATTATTTTGACCAGATGTTTAATTTAGTCAAATACATTAAATACAAATACTATATCTTACTTATGAAAAGATTCAAGGATGCTTTCGTTTCAATAAAACTGATGACAGCCTCTTATTTCTCAAGTATGTGTCACAAAATACTTCTTTCATTTACTTTAATGATGTGCTGCTGTAGCCAGTACTATCTGACATGTTCAGCTTCTTTCTTAAGAGCATCATATTCTCTTTCTTTCCCTCTCTCTGGCTTTTCCAACGACATCCCAGTGCACACCCCAGGCCACTGGGGCACTTTCTGCAGTCTTAGGAATTGTGTGTCAAATGTGGACCAATCGTTGGTCTAATTCTTGTCAGCATTCAAACTTCAGAAATTCGTAGAGGCCAGTTTGCAGAGGTACTTAGGTACCTAGAAATGTGAAAAGGTCTTTGTAGGATTTACTAAATCCTAAACGGATTATATACTTAACTCCTATTGACCTCCTTTCAAATGGTTTTGATTCTTTTGTCTGCAAAACAAGCTGAAATATCTAAAACAATCTGCTTCTGAAGACACTGAGCACTTGCTGATTTTGGTCAAGACACAAATGACATATGGCAAACTCTCCCATGGAATGTAAGCAGCAGCGTTGCAGAAGCCAGAAGATGCAGAAGGAAGTGAAGGGACCCTTCTCCCAGCTCTGCCTCCTTTCCCCTCTCTTACTTGCACCATTACAAAGTTGATATGTCAGTTGAGAACTGCTGGGTTTCTTTCCAGAGCTCTGCTTCTTGCCTGTGCTGGCTGGGAAAGGCAGACTGATCTTTACTGTTATTCCTTTTTAGCCACACTACAATCTGCATCACTGAACAATTAGATCCAAATAATCTCTGTGAGCAAAAAAATGTATGTGCCGCTTGTTTTCTCTTGCTTGCATTATTTCTTTATTTTAAATTAGGGATGGCTGAAGCATGGCAAGGTTGAACTTCTATTCAGATTGTGATATTCCCTCTGTTGCTCACAGACAACAGTGCCTACCTTAAAAAACTCCAGGAAATGAAGGTGTGGCAATTAGGCAGATTAAGATGTGATTCGCAAGAATGGCAGGGAATGGTGGCAAGGGCTGATTGTTTCTATTGATGAGACCTTCTCAGATGAAGGTGCTTGAGAGGAGGAAAACAAATCTCCAGGGACAGCTGGAGTCTTTATCTGTACCTTGCTGCAGCCTTTATCTGCTTACCTCCCGCAGTGCAAAGGTTGTTCTGTGCAAGGCAGGAACAAAGCACACAGGAAAAAGCCATGAAGGCAGGCATTTAAAAATGGCCTAACTGTGCTAGGTTCTTTCAGGCTAAGGGCAGCACATGCTGGTGAGAAATGTGAATCATACTGAGAAAGTGCCAGAAACCTGAGGTTTGTTCCTATCTAATTGGCTTGTTAAGCTGTTACATCTGAAACAACCAAATACTTGGATATCTCTTGCCTGTATATTTATTTATTTTTTCACATTCACAGCTGTGAAGACACATGTGCATGGCTAAGACCTGATAAGAAACTGTTTTTGCTGTGTTTCACCTCCTGTGTGAATGCCTTATTGTGCTTTATTCTGTGCTTGTGCAGCACTCAGCACAATAGGGTCTTGATCTGTGCCTGGGGTTTCTTCTAACAAGCGTCATCTCTGCCACCACATATGGAACATCCATAAAAGTATGAATTGTGTCCAGCTAGCTTTTCTCTTTGAGAAGTAATGTTGTTCTCTACACCACATCAATTCTGTGTACTGCCAGTTAGCTATTATGTTTTGGAATTCAACAGCACTAATAATAACCTGTGCATAATAGGCATAAGCAATTAACTATAAAGAGATAATTTATTAGCATGCAGTACCCACACAATGTATTGACTTAGTGCAATTACCTCATTCTTTCTTGGCCTGTCATCTAAAATTATGTTAAATTTTGAAATCTCAGAACAATTCCCACCTGCAAAAAAGGCAAATCAACCTTTAAATAAACCTTTGTCAAGGATTTAACCACCCCACAACTTCAGATTGAGCTCAGACTTGATGTGTGTTCGCAGAGGATTCTTCTTACTCAATTACAATGCAAAATGCTACTGTTTTTCTGTTTTAGCACTGTTCAGGTTCATTAATGTTTGGTCATTATAGCTTGTGATATGGACACTGTATTTTTAATTGACCCAGAGACTTACTTTCTCTGAACTTTGACAGGAATGCGTCTATTTCCACTACTGGCACTTTCACTGATTGATCACTGCCTTGTGAACCGTTTACGGTATCTTGAATCAAAACAGACTGGTATTCTGTGTGCTTCCAGAATCTTGATTTTCTCATGCATTTGGGGCATTAACAACTGCCATTTCTAGTAGTGTGAAAGAAGAGGAGATGGGAGAACGGGTGCAAAATGCCTAATACTGTAATGAAAATGTGACATTCAGTGTGTTGTGCTTGGAATTGGGTCTCTGTTAAACATCAAAGAACCAAAAGTGACAGAAAAAAATAGAACTAGAAAATAATTTGCTTTTTTTTTTTTAAAATTATTTCAGAAACAAATCTTATAGCCTTTTCAAATGATTTATCATCTGCTTACTGAGGCTGTCCCTGATGCTGTTCTTCAGCATCTGCTTTTTATGAGCCTTATTACTGGTTTCTAGGTCACCAAGCCCAGAGGCAGCTCACAATTGTTTGTTGCTTCATATGTGGGGGAAATTTTGCTCTTCATCTATTAATGTGCAGTTAATGCAATCAAATGACAAGACAAATCTATAGCCTTCCTTTTTTATAAGCATATTTACTGTATGTAGGCAATTAGGCCTGAATGCAGAACAGTAAATAAGTACAAGCCAAGTCAGAGAGGAATCAATAAGTGATGCTGTTTTATAAGCCAAGTATTTGATTTTTCCTTTTGGTGCTTTGCTGGAGAGGCAGATTTCTTTTTTCTTTCTTTTTTCTTTTCTTCTTTTTTTTTCTCCACTAGGTAATGAATTAACAACAATTGCAAAACAGCACATTTCTGACACATATATCAAGATTTAGCAAAGTATTGTACAATCAGTACTGTATTCTTTCACCCCTCCAAACAAAGGTTCTGGAGCCCAAAGATTTTCATGCTAATGAATGACAATGTGACATGCAACACAATCTTTTGGAGGCAATGGTATCTATATAAAGATTCAGTAATCAAAAAGGAAATTCAAAAAAAGACTTGGAAATTCTTACTTCTGTTTATTACCACACGTTAATGTTTTCTGTCTGCTTTTGCAACACATGCAAGAGAATTTTGTGTACACAGAACCAATATCTGCTCATACAAACCCTTATTTTACAGATTCAGATAAATAAAATAAGGCATTGTCATGGTCAAAAGTATACCCAATTAAAATGTATTAAATTTTAGTAATTTATATTCATACATAGGATGGAAGTTGTTGCACAAAGCAATTCTGTCAATGTTTGCTTGAGCATAAATGAGAGCTTGTAGGGACTTTTTAGTATTCACTTCTTTCGAGCATTTTGTGACTGAATTTAATGAACATGAATAATCATAGAAAGCCAGTTTTATGCTTCTGTGATCATAGGGATAATGTGACTAATGTGACTTAGAGAAAAAGAGTGTACTTATTAAATCCAGTGTTTCCCAAAACCTAAGAATAAATGTGTTTTTCATAGAACAAGAGAACACAGATAATTACAGCCAGACAATGAAGCGGATTTTCATAGCATCAGGTATAAGGTACAAAATAAATGATCTGAAGTAATGAATACACAAGAGAAACTGGAGATCTTTGTGGAAAAGCTATATGCAAAAAGAGATAAAATGTCAGGTATGATTCACTGTGGACTTCCCCAAGCTGCAGTGCTGAGTTTTTAAATTGTTTACCATTACAGAATTTAAAGTAAGTAATGATACCCCATGAAGAGATCTTTCTTAATGCATATTTATTTAAGTGTACTTTTATACATTTACTTGTATTCCTTGAGCATTCACTAAAAATTCTGTATGCTCCTAGAGGTGCATTTCTGGAGATAAATAATGATTTGGTGTGCGCTTCGGGACAGTGCAAAAGGACATTTTTTTTAGATGATAAAATCAGCTCTCATATTTTCAGGTTTGAGTATGAGGGTTGTGCAGCTTTTTGTTTAAGACATTGGACATGTATATACTGAGGACTGTGGCAGAGACCTGTTCAGAAGTACTGCACTGGAAACCATGGAAATGGTAGCCAGGACTACATCTGACTCTTGGGGTATCAGGGTTGTGATGTCTCACCAACAAAAGACATCACAAAACCAGTTCTTAAATCTTATGCTGCTGAGTAGGCTGAGTTGGTTTTACTGTGAACAAGATGTTACCCTCTGTATTTACAAAACTGTTTTCAAAATTACCTATTTCATCCTGAAAGAAATATCCCATCTCCAATAGGATGAGCTGCTGGATAGTCTTTCTCCAAAGCCCTTTAATTAACTAAGCTATTCTGATTGTTGTCACCCTGCTGCTAGTTAGTGTTTCTAACCTTAGTGCCTGATGGGATATGAGACCTTGAAGACATATGACTTTTCCCAAGACAGAGGCTGGCTGCTTGCCGTGGAGAACTGCTACACATTATTTATTCCCAGTGGAAAGCTGAGCTGTCTTGACATGGATGTCACGCGAGGAGTGGCTACAGATCTGTATTGTTTGGGGCATTAGTACTTCCTCAGCCCTGCTGAAATGGCTCTGAAGGGCCAGCCATTATCATGGCTGTTGGGTACTGTCATCACCTGACACAGATGAGGTTCTGAGTTTCTCCAAGATGTAATGGGGCGAACCAGAGGTCTTGTCAGCTCCAGGGCTGAAGGGCTTCTTTTCTCTCCCTTTTTGCTCCACACTGTTTTATGCCTTGCGGAGCAGTGTGTGGAAGGTACTGAGACAGCTAGACTGGCTCCTCAGGCCTTAGTCATTGGTGGAAAGAAATGGTAGGCGTTCCATTGCCCTCAGCAGCTTTCTGCCATGCCTGAACTTGGCCCAGGTACTGGGGGAGAAATTCCTTTCCTCGCAGGACTGAATCAACTCTCCTTCTGGCTCAGTTTTAGCAAATTCATATCTTTGTAGTGAAATCTACACTCGTGATTCAACTGCAGTGATAATCTCCTAATCATCATTTCTTTTGGCATGTCAGCAAGCATTTACTATATGTGATTTTCACGGTACTCGGATCTGTAGCTTTCTTATGGGAATTAAGAAAAAAGAAACAAAAATCCTCTATCAGTCAAACTCAATTCCTGCTATGCAGAAATATTTGACCTTAGTAAAACTTTGTATAATACGCTAAAATACTCCTTACAAGGGAATAAAGCAGAATCTACCTTCAAAATTCGTTCCCCAGACTTCTGATTCTGTCTAGATTGGAAGGAGACACAATGGCAGCACATGTAAGGAAAACTTTTCTAGGTTCATGTTTTCACTGAGTGATTCCCATCATTCATTCACAGTTTGAGAACACATGGGATATATTAGCTTATTTCAGTTTCTGCAAAGCAATGGCCAAAGCCCTTGCCACTTCAGAGAACTGATCCTATGGAGAGATGTTCAGTTCACTGAAGTGTTTGTTTTAACGGCAGCTAGACTGTGGAGACAAACTGGATAGTTTTATTCATGGAAGCATTGCAAATCTTAGCATATGCATTTGTGAGCATGATTTCCTATCACACATCACATCAGTGAAATTGTTTCTAAAACCAAATATACAGTATTTGCTGTGTGACGCCCAGAAAAAAAATAAACAACCTCTAGTAGTATTTGTTACTTTGCATTCCATTCAATTGCAAGCACAAAGATTATCTGGAATATATCAGAGTGAATGTAATCAAAGTAAAGTACACAGACAGAAAGAAGGCAGCAAAAAAAACTTGGTATTTTTGATCTAAATTCAAACTAGTTATCTGCTCATTAATTTTTTTCCTGTAGTTGTGGATTGTAAAGAGTACGTGGTTGCCTATTTTATTAGTAATGGTCACAACATGATATCTTATATATAAGTAGACCAGCCATTTTGCAGTATCTCTGTTAACAGTGAAATGTGTAAACAAAAAACAGATGTTTTCATTTTGTATAAGCTGATATTTAGTGGGCATAGGTTGACTAACCACTGCCCATCCTTGACCACAACGTATGCAGGTGTGATCATAAAATATGTTCTTGCCATTCAGTGAGTAGAAATTTCAAATGCTAACTCAACTAATTAAAAAGCTTTCTTAAATAAAACTGTAGCGTGGACTCGGATGGATGTGATTTCTCCTGGATTTGAGTTTTTCAGAGGAGAGCTGAAGCCAGTTAGACGTAATCTGTCCTAGTAATTCAAGGGCATAGTACAGAATGAACATTGCATTTTGGTTTACAATTTTTGATTTGCTTTTACAATGAAAACTAATATGACGGTGAGACTTTGGGAGAAGAATGAAGTGTGAATGTGTATGTTCTGCATTTTTTATTCCTTTCTGTTTTCAGTAGTGGGACAGTAGACTGCAAGGCAAACTAACATCTGTACCCAAATTTCCTCAAACCATTTTGTCAGTGAGTTTCAGTTTGAACAATGAGCTTGATGAAATCTGTGGTCAACAGAAGATCCTACTCTTTGCCAGTGTGCATTTCCTGAGCCTCATTGGTGTAATTTCTGTGAAGCCTGAGAGAGTTGCTTTTCCACTCAACTTAATCTAACTTCAAACAACACTGGTGTTGTTAAACATTGTTGAGTCACATGCAAGAAGCTCAACAGCTACCATAAAGAGGTGATTTGGAACAGAGGAGCAACATATACAAGTGAACAGAAAGATCTGTTTAGTTATTTGTGTCTGTGAAGAAATGAACAGCCCTTGGAGATGGGAACATAGGGACTATTGCCCCATTGCCTGCCCTTAGCAAATCTGAGCAGAGAGGTGGGGATAGCTGTCTCTTAGCGACCTCAAATATCTTTTCCTTTATTAAAAAGGTGTGGATTATTATCTAGTCTGAGACACCACAGAATGAAAGAGTTCATTTCTCGTAATGTCTGAAATAGTTTTAGAAAATGTACTTCCTTTTGTCAACAATACACTCATTTCAGAAACCTTTTTTCACTACAAAAACGAAACAAAAGAAAAAACAAACTAGCAAAAAAAAACCTGAGAGAGTGGGAGAAAAAACAGGTATTTTCACTTCACTTTATCTTGCATTGTAATCTATTTAAGCTATTTTCTTTCTTTGTCCTGAACACACTTTCACACACACCCCCCTTGCCGCCCCACCACTCTGTATGTGAAACTCAGGGAAAAGACGAGATGTATTATTCAACACACCTGCAATAGTTTTTAAGTGGGCATTTTTCACTTCATATTTTTTCTTTAACTATTGAAAAAATCTGCTAAAATATGAAATCAATGTCTGTTTTGACTTGAAGGAATAAAAAAAATTCAATAGGAAAAGAAGTATTTTACCTACAAGAATATTATTGCACACAGAGTTGTGTCAGAAAGCACCTACCTATAAGAAATGTATGGAGACAAATTAGAGATTGAAGTGAGCAGTATAATGGAAAGGAAGAGGCAGCTGACTGATGGAAGAATGAGTAGGCAGAAAAAGTGATTTCTTTGTTAGGTATTGAAAGTAACCAGCAGTGGTAAACTCAATGTTATTAAATGACTGGAAAGAGGGAAGAAGTTTGCAGGAGGATTTGAACATTGTGCTTGATGTGAAGTGTAGGACCTGAAGAAAATATCTGAGTACAAAGGCAAGGGAAATTACAGCTCAGGTTTGGATGTCAGGCAGAACTGAGGGAGTTTTAATGTCCCAAAGTTGGCTGATTATGGAAAAAATGCTTGCCATTTCAGATAGCACTTATACTGACCTAGCTTGGTAGGGGAAAAAAGGCATTGGTTGACCTCAAATCCAGCATGCTGTGCAAAATCCTTGGCTTCAAATCTTGTTCATTATTGATCTTTCAGACCTTTTTGTCTGCTGAGTCACAGGTCCTGTCTTGTTAGTTCACTTGTATGAGTGAGTAAAAGCAAGGTGGAAGCTCATGTCAGGGCAGAAGTGGAATCTAGGTGAGGTTTGCTTTTGTTATACATTTAAAGGTGGTATCATATTGTCAGAGGAGACGAGGTGATGTGAAGCTGAGATAACGGGTTTTCTTTTCTGTGACAGAACCTAAAGAACAGCAAAGAACAGCACATAGCAATGCCAAGCTGAGTAAGAAGCAGTGATTTTGCTACCTGCATGGCTTTTTTTTTTTTTTTTTTTTTTTTTTAAACACTGAATCATTACTCCATCGAAGCAGATGGCTTCCAAATTCCTCTTTTCTGATGATGTCTGATTACAAATATGTTATCCCTTAGGAGATGCTCCTGAAGAAATCATCAGCAAATTACCTTGTATCAGGGCTTGATCCAGCTGCCTTTCAGTTTCCTTGTGCTACCCCAAATTCTGCAGTCTGCCTCATGCTGAGGCAGGCCCCTGCTTCCTCATTGTCCTTGCTGAGGATTCCTGACCTTCCCATCTCACACTTTAAGTCTGACTATTCCATCATACTCTGGCCCTGGAAAATAAGTATCAGGTTATTATACCGGTCCTTTTACAACAAGATGGGCATAAGCGTGGATAGCTGGTAATGGAAGATAAGTGTTTTCCCTCCTGGATTTTGAAAACTGACAGTATCTCCTATGGAAATGCATGTGGAGCCAAAATTCATTGTTGCTTGCATAATATATGGCAGATATTTAGATATCTTATGGATAATCTGTACCGACTGTCTACAAGCCAGTCCCTCTGGACCTACCCCTTTGTGACCTCATTAAAGTATCATTTAGCTTTCATTAGGGCAGAAAGCAAACACAGAAATGGCTGTCAATCCAAGTCTGTTTTACAATTCCAGGGCCAAATCCTTTTCACCTCATCGGAGCAAGTCATCCCACTGAAACCAGTGAAGTAATTCTCTAAGATTTGCTCCTGATCAAAGTATAGTGACCTGCTACTGCTACTAATTAAGCTTCTCTCTACCGAGCCACAGCGAAGTTTGCCAGATGTGAATCTGTCATCATGCTGAGTGGTAAATTCACCCTACTCCTTGGAGAACCATTTAAATCTCAGATGGACAGGCCTGAAAGGATGGCTGAAACTACTGATTCAGTTTGCTTTAAAAGGAATAGGGCATAATTTCTGAAATCAGACTTGATGATCCCTCACTCTCCCAGCTGCCTGCACTGAAACTAAAAGCCCATCAGCTGGGCCTTGCTAGCTGCCAGAGCTGAGGTGCTGCTGGAGATCACACTGAATTGGAGGCTATTTTACAGCAATGTTCAATATTATAGAGGAAAAAAAATCTGTTTAGCAGGCTCCTAGTGATGGTTGACAGTTACAAGTATTGCAAAAGAGGCACGTAAAGGAACAGCAAGTAAAACAAATGCAAGAGGCACAAGTATTAGTTGATCTAGAACTGTTCCTTCCCTTTGCTTGCTTGATCTGATGATGAAAATAATTGATTTTATCATAGGACAGTGTTAATAGGAAAATTCTAGTGATGACCCATTATTGTAAAACACATCACTGTAAAACACTCAGGTCATTCATAGTTACATCTGGCAGCAGACTGCAAAGAATCTGCTTTGTGGGGCATTTGGATGAAATGAAATGAAATGTAATGTGTTGTAATGTGTTGGTTTCTTCTGTTCAGATTATCACAAATGTTCTCTTGTGTGGTAATCAAGTCCTGATCAGGGCTAGCGCCCTTAACACCAGGTGCTGAACAGGAACAATCTGAAACAGTTTCTCATTCTGAATTGCATTTAGTCAATCCAATGAGAATTCAACCTGCAGATGTGTACTGTCCTACTGTGCTTTGGAGAGGACTCTGAAGACACTATTGGCACACAACCCATCTCTAAGCAAAAAGCTGAAACATAAATGTAGTGAACAACTTAAATATAAAACAGATGAAAAGAGAGCCAATGATAAAAGCATATATTGATGCATGAGAAATGAGAGCAATGTCATCTGTGAAATTCTAAGTCTGTTGAAGTTAATGAAGACGTCAACACTGACTTAATTGGGACAGAATTTAATCAGTCTCCACTTTCCTTACCAGATAATCTTGTCATTACTGACTTGTAGTTTCTGAAAAGCATAAGTATAAAAATAGTCATTGATGGGGCCAGAGCACAGTACTTTGTACTTTATCTATCGAGGACAACACTGAAAAAGAATGTAAGATAATTGTTAATGTGAGTGGACAAACAAAGAGTGGAACTGAGAATACTTCTCAGCGTGTTTATGTATTTAGCTAGAACTCGGTGACTGATTTGGAAGAAAAAAGTGCTTGAAAATATTTATTTTGAAATCCTTTGAAGAAAACACTTCCAATTTGAAACAATCCTGTTTTGAAGATTTGCTCCCATTTATTGTTTTTAAATGTGAGGTAATGTGAAAATGAAATTGTATGTTTAGCTCTATGGTCATCTAATTTGCCTTGGAATGATTTTTCCTTCCATTTTATTTGGTGGCCTATTGCAGTGAGAGAGACGTGTTGTTTTTTTTTGTTGTTGTTGTTTGTTTGTTTTTGTTTTTTATACATCTCTGAACATCACTGATGCACTGGGGGAAAGATGGAACAACTGAATATTGTTTTGTTTAAAAGCACATGAACAGGTGTAAAAAAACTGGAGAGTGGGAGGCACTGTTCTAATTTTAAAACCTAGTGACAGCAGCTTGATTCACAATGCTGTGAATTCATTGCTCTATCAAGAGCAGACCTGAGAAGTGCTGAGAATTTGGCTGCAATGCAACAATGCATTTAAAATACATATTTTCATGTGCGTGTATTCACACACAATTTTTGAAGTGATATACTCAGTTTTATTGCTATTGTAATCACATGCTCATAGGCCTTAGGCACACAGGTCATTTAGCTCAGCGATAAAACATAACCCAAATCATGAATGGGGGCACAGGGTGTTACAAGAACTGCTCACATCACAGTGTCACTTCTGGGGAAAGAACATCTGGGTGTTTGGTGCAGGTAAGTGAGAATATGGAGCATGTCTCTGCCCCAGCTTTTTCTCTCACTTCCCAAACCAGGTGGTTAGAATGGGTTTTTCTGCCCTCTGAGCAGTGTTTTAAGAATGAAGCATTTTAAGGCCTTGAACTGCCTTGCAACAATTCATTCAGTCTGTGACAAGAGTATCTTAGCTAGGGTGAGATGTTATGACTGTACCAAGAGGGGCATTTGGCATTTTCATGTTGGTTAATACTGCCCTGTCCTCTGGTAGTAGCGCTGGTGTAAGTTGCTCCACCTTTGGGACAGCAATAGAAATTTAGATAGGTGAAGAAGCCTTTCCTGCATTGCTTTAATCAGCAGTATTTCTTCAGAAGGCTTCATGCCTTAGACTGGGAGCTGTTAACCGCCCGCTTCTACTTGTGTGTTGATGTAGTACAGCTTTGTAAATTAAATTTGTTCAGACGAGATGAATCTACCTTTGAGTTGTGCACCATGAGCTTTAATGCTGACAGCTGCTAATAAAATCTCCCAGAGTATTTTTTCACTAATGAGGCAAATGAGAAATGAACTTTGCTTCTCCTTAGCCTTCTCTCCACTGTTCTATAAAACTGGAATTACTGGTGGGTGGAGAGGGTTGAAAGTCATCACTAGTTTGCAAAAATTGCAATTTGGAAAGCTTTTGAAAAATTGTATAGTTTTGTTTTGTTTTGTTTTCTTCTTTTCTTCTGATTCTCGGAAGGACCAATTTTTCAGCATTATTTCCATGTGACTTCTAGAAATTCTTCAACAGTTCTTTGCCACTGTTGCTTTCAGACCTCAGAAGACCATGTCTGCCTAGGTAGTTCGGCCATGTTCCACAGAGCTGGATGCATGAAGTCTGTTTTGAGATGGACAAGCAATTTATGCAAGGCTGTGCTACTGCCATCCATGTTGCAGCCCTCTGCCCAGGCTGCTTGTAAGCCCACAGCGCTGGTTTCCAGGGTTGTCAATCAAGCAGCTTTCACCAGAACTAAATTGACCTGAAAGAATAAAGAGAAAAATACCCTTAATTTTTCCAGAGATTATTTGCAGTGAGAAAACTGATCATTTCAAATTCAGACATTAATCCAAACCTGTAACCTTTAGCAAAAGCACTATTTGCCTGCTCTTTATCGCCTAAATGAATCCACATCTCTCTCTCTTTCTCTCTTTTTTTTCTTTTTTTATTAGAAATCCAGATGAAGTTCAGATGTTTACTTGGAGCCAGTCATTTCGGATTTAACCATGAAAAGCAGAAATATAATCTCATAGTATACAAAGACTCTCTTTCATTTCCTTTAGTATTTGCAAAAATACTTTATAGTAAGCTGATTTTAAAGTCTGGGTATTAATTTCATAGGGTCCCCTCCTTACCCTTTAAGGACTGTTTCACTGGTCAAACATTTATGAAGTTGAGTAAATGTCTGATGAAAACTGGAGATGTTGTAAATGGATCCTGTGTAATGGGTGAGTTTCACAATAATGAAGTGTAATTGAATAGCAGGCAAGTAATTCCTCCTTTAACTTCCTCAGTTCAGAGTGAGAGCTGTACACACATACCTCTCCGAGACCCTTCCTTACAAGGCATGGAGCACGGTAAGCCTATCTCACAAAGCACAGTGGGTGTCATGAGAAAGTACTCTGGAAAATCTCATTAAGAATCTATTTGCATGGGCATTAAAAGTTGCCCATACATGTAGTTTTAAGTCTGCATGCACAGATTCTTTGGCAGTGGTGCTAGAGAGGGAAGAGACAGCAGCTAGTCCACTAGTCACATACTGCACAGTACACACTATGAGAACCACTGTTCAGTGCAGAGAGCAATTCCAGGTGTCCCCTCAGATGCTGCAAGTCACATGAACATCTATGCTGTGTGTTGGAGCAGGTGTAGAGAGGTGAGAAGGGAAGGGAAGGAGAGGAAAGGTGAGAGAAGGAAGATAAAATAAGGAACAGGAAGAAAAAGAGAAGAGAAAAGAGAAGGAAAGAGAAGGAAAGAGAAGGAAAGAGAAGGAAAGAAAAGGTTAGACTGACTAAATACTATTACATGTTTACAGAGATATGTTTTGAACCAGGTGGAGGGGAGTTAAACACAAAGACTTTCCAGCTGTCAGTTAATCCAGCAGGCTTGATAGCTCACTGCCTCATATCAGCAGTGTACATAAGAGATGAAGCCATGAGGGCATATCAGCAGGTTTACTTACGTGCAGCTGCTTAAACCAGGGACATTTGGATTCCTCTCTGAGCACCCTCCCTCATCCCCGGTTAATGTTGTCTGCTCTTTCCCCTCCTTCACTGTGAGGATCAGAGGAAGGCCCCTTCCTCCAGATTTGTCGCTTCTGGCAAATGCTGTGGGAAAAGGCCAAATAAACGCTTTCCTTCAGAAAGGCCATTAACCCCTTTGTGCCCTTGTTGAGTGTTTCCTTTTAATACCACTTCACATGGGAATATATAAAATATTATATAAACACCAAGGGTGTTTATTTTCTGGATGAAGCAATAATGTTCTGCAGTCAAAGACCTGCAAGTGTGAAAAAGTAAACGTTAAACAAGGAGGTATTATTAACCCTTTCTCTGTTGGAACTGCTGGATTTAAATGTGGCAAATTGCTGATATTTTTTTCCTGCTTCTTGCAAAACTTTATTAATGGGTTATACACTGAGTGGGGAATCCTGTAGAGCAGAAAAAAACCAATCATTTGCTGAGCAGTCTGAAGGGTGAAAAGAAAGTGTAGCATATTCTGTACTAGATCAGCTCAGGGAAAAATAGATTGAGGAGAAGGTAGCAATAAAAATAGAAACAGATTTACTGAACATCTCTGAATTGTTTTTATCTCTTCAGTCGCTGAACAATAAAGGCAATTTTGCATTAATAGAGGCAGATATAAACTGAAAAGCGGAGACTTTGAGCCTTCTCCTCCAAACCCAATGGCTTTGCTAGCTGTGATAGCCATAATGATATAATTCCAAATTGCTATATGCACAAATAAAAAATACCAACCGACCAAGAAACAAACAAACAAAAAACAAGCAAGCATGAATAGTGCCTGACAGTGCATATAATCTAACCCAAATAAATGACTTCCAAGAGGGAAAAAGGTAAGTGGAGCAATAATATAGTTAATAGCAATAATTGTTATATTATATTTGGTATTGCTTCCTAGGACATGCAAAGTGTCCAGTAGGTCTGAGTTTTTCAGTGATCTTTGGTGAGATATAAATAAAACTTTATGAATATGCTAAAAAGTCACATATAGTAATTTGCAATGTTTTACGGGAAAGGACTTCCAAGCATTGTCTGTCCTCTTAATTCTCCAGTTTGCAATTCATCCAGGTATTTGGAGAAATTGTCTTCATCATCCACTTGCTCCAAACAGGTTCTGCTGTAATTATCTTCCTCCTAGAAGACACCTGCTTAACCTGATCTTTATGGTCTTTGTAAGTCCCACCGTCCTCCAGGTGCTTTCTCCTTGCCACTCATAAGCTTTTCCTGAATCTTTCTTACTGTAAGACAAGGCAGTTTCTTCTTTTCCTACCTGCCATTGAAATGGGCATCAGGATACTTTCTTATTCCAACATATATTTGGAGACTTTTTGTCTTATTTGCCTTCTTTTATACTTTATAGTATAGCCAACTCTAATTTTCTTAGTCTTTCCTCACTACTTGTTTACTCAAGTAGACTCTGATCACTCCTACTAGACTTTTCTCAATCTTACCCAACTTATTCATATTTTCATTTTCTTCTTCTCCATCATAGATGTCACCAACCAGAGCTCTATCGAGTACTGCAGATATAACCTGACTGGAGTAGAGCAGAAAGAATGACCTCATGTAAAGTATTGACTATTATCTATTTATGTTTTTATGTTGGTATGGTGTTGAGTGGTTTTTTTTTTTTTTTTTTTTTTTTTTTTGTTTTTGTTTTTGTTTTTTGTTTTTTTTTTTCTTTCTCCTGCAATAGGAGGCCATTTTTTACTTATATTCAGTTGCTGATTAATAATGACCCAAATCTTTTTCTGCAGAGCAGTATGTATTCTGATATTACTTCCATGCACAGAAGAAAAATTTTATCTCCCAATACAGTGAAGATACATCACAAGTTTTTAAGGGGTTTGGGAGAGGATGATCAAATTATCTTCTGTATGAAAACTAGACTATAGTATTAAGAAGCTTCAAGCAGGATAAGAGTCTCTATACTGAGCATTTAGTAGAAATCTGTCATGCCACAACATCATAGATGATAAGGGAAAAAGGAAAAGATTTATTTTTTTTCTTTTCCAACGTGAGTAGTAAGAGAAATCAAATTATACAGAAATAGTCAGATTCAAAACAACTGGACATGGTTCATTTCACAATGCAAAGATAAGATGTTACTATTTCTTGCCATGGGGCATTTTGAATGCCAGAAAAATATGCTTGTTCAAAAAAGCAACCAACCAGTTCATAAAGAAAGAGTATAAAGAGATCATCCTGTGCTCAAACTGTCCCTAAGCCACAACCTGTTTGGATGCAGCAGAGTATTCTGAGAAAGCACTGCTCTATTTTTTATTTTTTCTTCTGTTCTTCCCTAGGGATTCACCCTTGGTCACCTTCATAGATGAGATTGAACCACTGGTCCATTGAACTGTTGGTTCCATCATGTCAATGCCTGGCTGTAGTTTTGTGTCTTGTGCACAGAAGCACTGTCAGAGCATGGCTTTCCAGCTATTTTTTCATAGTCTGTTTGGAACATGTTGTGTAAAATATTCAAAATCTTAACTAATACAAAGGTCCATGACATCTATTTTTTCTCATTTCCTTGTCTGACCTGTTACTCTTTTCAGACAAATAAATGAGATTGGCTTGACAGCTTGCTCCTGATTAATCCACATGGGTTGTTATCCAACTTTGTTTTCGTTTACATGATTGCAATCATTTATTAATTTAGCTGTTCCAGTGTTTTTGCAGAAAATTGGAGTGAGTAGGTATGTCTGTAGTCCCTTGATATCTTTTTTCATATATATATATATTTAATTTCCTTGAATGAAGGTAGATTACATGTCTGCCCTATGCTTGATTTTGGACATCTCACTTTTTACTGTGACTTTGCAAGAGTAACTGATAATGACTGGAGATTTAATCAACCAGCTCCTTAAAATTGTCTATGATGACATGATATAAAGACTGGTCAATCTGAAAACATCACACTTTTAAAAATACTTTTAACCCATTCTTTCCCTATGAAAAATGTGATATGTTTCTTGTCTATCACTATGGTTTACTCTCTGCATCTTACTTTTATACTTTCTCAGAGCAGTGTCTCAGTAACTTCTGATCTTAGCTGCTTAGTGGTTTATCTTTTCTTTGCTTTTCCTCTTATCTGCAAGCATATTTATAAATTTGAACCTCAATAGAACATTTCCCATGTTTCTACCTGCTACTCTTGTATTAATGCGTCCTTAAATGGAGGACTCCTCACTTAACCAAGTTAATTCTTTGAAACACTTTACTTCTTTCTCCCACAATAACATAATTTATGTGGAAGCCTTTTTCCAGGAACCTCTGCTTTTTAACCTCTCTTCTTCTTACACTATTTTCTTGTGACTTCTCTCTTGGCTTTCTTCTTTGGCTTTGGAGTTCATCTGTGGTCATTCAATTGTGCAACAATTGCATCTACTTGTGATCAGTTGCTGCGGCAATCAGTTTTTCCAATTACTGGGATTGGTCCTGGAATAAAGGCAGAAATCTTCAGTCACTTGAAAGATAATCTTGTGTTCAAGAAAGGATAAACACTCTTATTAAACCAGGTACAACTAACTATGCAGAGAGCTGCAAGAGACTGTTTAGATGCCTGAAATTCATTTGGCAATGGTGTCCCTGACTGATGATGCTTTAACCATATGTGGGCAAGTGCTGGGCTTAATTCTGTGCCAAGATTTGACCCACAACTATCATGAATGAAATAATCTCAGGATTTGTTTTGATCTTCAGTTACTTATTCTGTCTTTTCTTATTTGTTAATCTATCTGTCAGTATATCTATCTAATCTATCTATCTATCTATCTATCTATCTATCTATCTATCTATCTATCTATCTATCTATCTATCTAATCATCTAAACTAAACTCCAACATAGCAAAGGAATCGCTGTTTCCTGCATTTCTGTCATTTTAAAGCTCTTTTTGGGGTAATTGCAGCAGAGTTGGAAAGACTCACTGAGTCTCACAAGACTCTGAGAAACATTTGTGGAAGAAAAACTGCAAGCTGGACAAAACAGATTTTCTTTGATTTTCTACTACTCTTTGTTTTTACAACTCCTTCTTTGCCTTCATGTGCATCCCCTCACTGCTTTTCTGCTGGAGTTGTACTATTCTGCCCATAATATCTGCACAATCTCAGTTACATCTGCATGTGCCAGGGCAACATATTTCAGGAACTACAGGATCTTGGCTGGTCTTTGGTGAGCTTTTGTTAAATATTTTTCAGTCTATTAGAATCGTTTAAAGATACGTTACTTTGCTTCAAAGCCATCTACTTCAGAGGATGCACCAGCCATTTCAGAGCTCCCAGCATTCCTCAGCCAGATGTTTCACAGCAAAATATTTTCTCAGCTGGCTGGGAAATCAAGGAAACTGCAGAAAGCAGTGGTGGGAATAATCAGCCTCAGTGAGATACTTATATTCTGATTTCACATGGGAGAATGGTTCAAAAATCTGAAATATGAATCTCCATCTTGCTCCTGATTTACCTTAATAACTTCCAGTTCCAGCATTGCAAATGTAGATTGACAAACATGGAATACATGGAGTGTAAAAAATATGGGACATATTCAGAAGTCATTACAGTCTGTCCTGCTTCCAATCATACATTTGTTCTACTTCAGTATAACAAATGAGTTTTCAGTGTATGTTTGCAATGATGTTTCAGAATGCAAAAATTATTGTTAATGATGCAAGGAATTCATGGAGCTGAGTTACATCAGGCCTGAAATCACAGTAAAGATGTGATTTTAATTGATTTTAAAAGGTATTAAATAAAAGGAAAAAATATTTTGTCACATGGGGTGGTTTCTGAGCTGTACCAGAGCAAAAAGCCAATATTATTTGTTTACATATTCACATACAGATTTTGCATACAGTGCATTTCCATTGATGAATTTCCTGCCCAAAAATGTCATCTGAATTGGTGTCACATATCTATGGAGTTGCAGAAAGTTGTGAGTTAAAGACTGGGATCATTTAAAAATTCCATAAATTACAAGCAAAATCTTCTGTACAATGTTCCCCTTGCTCTCTCTGTTTAGACAACAGCTTGCCTGAAGCCAACCCTAGTTCAACAGTCTCCATGCAATGGCTCAGGAGGCAAAGGTAGGCAGCTTTTATAGCTGAGAATGCTTCTAAATTCTGATGTTCTGCTGCTATGATGAGCCACGTCTCCACTGTCAGCATGGCCTCTGATAAAATTCTAAATACAAACACTGATGAGCTTGGAGATTTGTCCCAACTTTTCCCATTCAAAATATGCAGCAGAAAATCCGACTTCATTTGTCTCAGTAAGAGCTCAGGGATTAGCCTTGTCATGTATCTAGGTTACATGCTTAGAGGTAGAAATCAATGTCTTCAGTTCCTCTCCCCCTCTCATATCAAAGAAAGCGAGGCAGAATTAGTTAAAGAGAAGACTGTGTTTCAACTTTGTTTTTGGAGTTTTACTTCAGATGTTTCAACTCACTGCTGAAAGCACAAGAAATGTAGGCAATCTGTCACAGAATGCAGCAGTGTTTCATGGGAAATCACCCCACCCTTTACACTCACAGCAGTTTGCAACAGAAAGAGATCACCTGGATTATGTAATCCCTCACTTTTCGCAGGGCTGCGGCAACAGTGCATGATGCTGCATTTATGGTTATGACCTTTTGGTAGCTGGCTGATATTAAAATCTAGTCAGGGGAAATTGCCTGTTTTTACAAGTACTCCTAGTTACTGACTGAAGTCATTCACTGCTGTTACACTGCAGTTCTCACCTAATGAATATCTGAGAATACATGCCCATGTCCTCTGATAAAAATTAGAAGCACTGTAACAAACTATTTTTTACTGTGGCTCAACACGTTCTTCCCATGTTCTTCTAGTGACACCCTCACTGGAAAGAAAAAAGGCACCTGAAATAGGACCCTTGGTAGTGTAAAGTCCCCAGGCCCACCTTGCTTCACCTGCCGGTACTTCCATGACCAGGACCAGGCACTTTTAATATTGTAATTACCTATTGCTGACTGGTACAATGTACTATCTATTGCTGAGCCGTGAGCCTTGTCTATCTTTTCCATTTTCTGCAGTTCATGGTGACACTAATTTATAAGGGTGTTTCTGATCTGGCGTTTTTTATGGATCTGAATTCCAGCTGTATTCTTGCCATTGTGGAGAGCCAAACTCACTTTGTTTATGCTCATGGAGATCTTATGTCAGTTACTGATGTTTCCAGTTTCTGTAAGTAATGTAACCAGTGTCCCCAGGAGCACTGAGCATTTAGACATGATTGACCTGCTCAGTATCCCTAGTTTGGCTTCCTGGTCTTTTGGCCTCTCAGTAAATACTTTCCTAAGCATTAGACTCAGGATGTCATTTTTTCAGCTCCTTCCTCTTTGTGCCTGTGCAAATCTCTTTCATCACTTCTTCCTTTGGCACCAATCAGTGCTGCTCTCACTCTGGGTAGCCAGAGAGCAGTTCCTGTGTATGCTGTCACCTTTTCCAATGCACTCTGCTTTCTTCTCCCTCCTGTCCCTGCTGCTCCAGCTCCCAAAGCTGCTGGTTCATGGGGGCTGGCAGCCTATTTCCTTCAGTCTTGCTTTGTTGTTTCCAGCTCTGAATTACATTAGAAGTCAAAATCTATTAATATTTTCCTAACATTACTTTTCTTCACACTTAATTGATGCCGTTGCCAGAGGGATGTCATGCGATCCCCTTTGGGAAAGAAAGTGATCAGTGCTTTTCCAGTTAGGAGTGGAACAGGAGGGAAATGGGAGCAAATGCATGGCTGGGAGTGAGAGGAAGGGAATGAAGGAAGTTGGGCCAGGAGGCAGGCTTCCTGGTTGAGAAGGAGAAGTGGAAGCTGAGCCAGGAGACAGGCTCCCTGGTGAAGAAGGGGAAGTGTACCCTCAGTCTTATGGTGTCATGTCTTCTTGTGTTGCTGGTGGGGAAAGATACCTTCCACATACTGGAGCACTTGTGAAAGGGGGAAAAAAAATGAGGGAGAAGCTGTGTGCCTTCCAGTCCAAGCACATAGGTGGGGCTGTCCATCCATATGAGACCCTGGGATGTGACAGTGTGACCATGCAAGCACAACTGCTGCTCCAGCTGTCCCACACAGCTGGGTCTGGAATTTAATAATATTTCCCCCATTTAAGAGGAAAAAGGCAGATTTCCAATGAATTCAGAAAGTGAAAAACATTTGCTCTACTCATCTCTCATTTTTTTCCTATTTAGGAACTGATAAACTTTGCCCTGATTCCTCTCAGCTCTTCAGGGGCAAACACAGTTCAGCTGAAATTTCAAGCCAAGGAAGGTGCCTGTGACTATACTTGGATCCAAGCCACAGTCACTCATTTCCTACCCTGGTGTTTTAGCTACATCCTTCCTGCAGTGTGTCTGTGCCTGAGGTTCCCAGGCATTTGCCAAAGCTTTATTGAAGTTGATTATTGCATATGTAGACAATAAATGTAGGTAAGCACTTTTTACATTTTACTGACTATGGAAGTTGGGAAATAGCTTTTCAGTTCCTTTGTCTGTATTGGCTCTTCTTTAGCCATTTGCTACATATGATGTGCAGCTTGGCTGCTGAGAATCAGCAATGTCTATAAACTATGCAGAGCAGAGATGTACAGTTTCCAGCCTTCTCCCTGTATGTTCTCTGGAAGTTCTGTCTGTCCTTTCTCCAGAAGTCTCCGCCTGGCCTGGGCAGGGGGTTCTGTGGGACAAGGGGAAGGATTTCTCCCTTGCAGGCCATGGAAGAGCAGCTGGGCTATTTCTGCCATGTTTGACAGCCCTGCTTTCCCTGTCCAATCCTATGCCCAAGGTGATAAGTTTCCATGGGGTCTCTAGTGGGAAAATCAGTAGACAGAATTTGGTGGGAAAGAGTGGAAAGGGGCTAGGAAGGTGGGATATTGTCTTGTCTTGATGCCTTCTTCCTCAGTCTGTTAAACACCGGCTAAGGTATCAGAAGCGAGTTGTGTCCTGCAGGATTCAAACTCATTTAGGCTGTATTTCCAATCCCTTCCAGCCCTCCCCACCAAAAGCCTATTTAAAAACAAAGTGATCAAGAAAACAAAAAATATCTCATCAAAGAAGAATGTTCAAAGAATGTTTGAACAACATGTCACACCCCTGTCCCCGAGCAGATGGCAGTGCTGTGTTCAGTACATAGATGTGCAGTTCATGGTGGGGATAAGTCAGCAGCATGTGGAGCTGGATACCAGCATCCCTGTCACCCTTTGTGGTGGTAGCTGGAAATACAAGAAGCTGACTTCTTGTTCCTTTTTTTCTAGTATGTGCAGGCAGAGCAGATGCTGAGGGATGTTTTGGAGCTGTCCTTTCCTCCTGTCCTCCTGTACCATCCAGTCTGGAGGAGAAGCACTGGCCTACTGCTCCCAGACACTCCAGGCTCCCTCTCCTCCACAGGCCACTCCAGTGTCTGGAGCTGCCCCACTGGAGAGGGGGCTCCTGCTGGGGGATGTTACACTCTTTCAACCAGTAGCCAGAGAACCATCTATTTACTGAGCTTAAGCAGCAAATGGAGAAGCAATGAATTTGTGTTTTGGTGACCTGACTAATGTATTTAATACTTTTTGAAACCGATTCATAATAGGTTAGAGTCTGAAATGTAAAATGCAAGTGTTTGAATGAGAAGTACTTCGACATCCCATGCTAACTCTGTCAAAAATTGTTGGCAGATAAAGCAAATTGAAAGTTCATATCTAACTGCAGAGCAGAAGGGGAGCAGTCTCAGAGATAAACCACCAGTAATAATGAAAGCACAGACAGACCAACAGCGGTATTGTGCAAAAGCAAATGCAAAACAACAACAAAGGGGAAGAAACCAACATAGTGCAGAAAAATATTTCTGAGGATGTCAGGGAAAAATATGAGAAAGTAACTATTCATTTGCATGATCCCAAGCAAATTAAGCAAAGCACTGAAGAGAGCTCCTTGTTATTGCTTGACTTGCCAAAACTAGGAAATTATGCTGCTGATCTTGGTAAGTGCTGCTGAATAAATACATTTTATTTCTACATATTTGACATCTCTAACAAGTAGAGATGTTAGAAAGAAGTTCTGAGGATCAAACCAGTCACGGGATAGTATTAAGGAAAGAAATATTCAGGTTTGCAAAGAGCTGCAATGAAATGATTTTTTTTCTGTTGTAGGGACACATGTATGACCTGAGAGATGGGATGCAACCATATCCTTACCTGTCAGCTTAAAGACTTGGGGAAATAAATTTAAATAGAAATAAGAGGAAATGGTTACAAATTGCCATTCATCATACACCCCTTAAACTCCTGTCACTTGATACAGAAAATACAGCAAAGCCCAGGTAGGTGCTTTGGTAGGTACTACATTAGGAAGGTAGTAAATCA
This sequence comes from Excalfactoria chinensis, assembly GCF_039878825.1. NCBI lineage: Eukaryota > Metazoa > Chordata > Aves > Galliformes > Phasianidae > Excalfactoria > Excalfactoria chinensis. Next base: position 42,988,157 of record NC_092827.1, read on the forward strand.
TTTTGAAAGTGTCTAGATTCGTGAACAATCCAAATCTTTTTGGATGTGAAAAATACCTTCAGTATGCTACAGAGTCAGAGATGTAATATGGCAAGAGTTGCCAGATACATCATGCATCAGCAATGTTGATGAATACAACTGCAGTGATAAAAGAATAAGTTTAGGCTGTGAATGTCTCTCTTTCCTTTGCGCAAGAACTTCTTTACAGTGAGGGTGACGGAGCACTGGAACAGGCTGCCCAGGGAGGTGGTGGAGTCTCCTTCTCTGGAGATATTCAAGACCCACCTGGACGCCTACCTGTGTGACGTGGTGTAGGGAGCCTGCTTTGGCAGGGGGGTTGGACTCGATGATCTCTAGAGGTCCCTTCCAACCCCTACAATTCTGTGATTCTGTGATTCTGTGTGATTCCTTACTACCTACCTACCTACCTACCTATCTACAATTATTGCAAATTTATAATGAGATTATGTCTCTGGACTAATACAATTCACTGATCTCTAGTGTTGTGCCAATGGTTTAGTCAGCCAGAAGCTGACCCACATCTATCTCCTTATTGAAAAGACTTTTCTAAGTCTATGATGTTAAATTACATCTTCTTACAGCAGGCTCTAACAAGATCTCCCATCACTTATCAGTGGTGTGTGTTTTAATAAACTAGCTCTGCATATGCTAACAACCTATCATAGAGAAGATACTTCTTTATCAGAGCTAAATGGAGAGATACCCTTAAATGTGTCACCCTACTGATTTTTTATTTTTTAGCTTCCAGCAGTTATGAACTATATTGTTCAATTCAGTGCTGTCTTTGTCTTTCGTCCTTTCTGCTGACTTGCAAGAAAACTGATACCAATTGAGGTCTGTTTCTTCGACATTCTTCAACTACTTCTATTACACTTTATCTGAAGTCTTTTAATGTGCTTTAACTGAAACAGAAACATCTTAAGGAATCTCCAAATGCAGCATCAATTAGCAACTAATTTCAGCAGCAATAAAATACACAGAGATCAAGCTGTAATGAGAAAGCTATGAAGAAGTATTTTATTTCCATAGCTATTCCAATTGTAAGTCTCATAATTTCCTCATATGATTGCTGAAAAATGCTCAGGGAGGTGTTGTGTGTGCCCTACTCTATCAGTGCATCACCTCAGGCTCTCATATTGCAGCAAAGTTAATTATCATGTTCCCAGCAACACAGCATGATCTCACATGTATTTATTTGGGGGAAATATAAACGTGGCTTTCAAAACAAGATCCTCACATATATAATGTGGTATGAAAAAGCAAGGCATACAGAGGAAGGAGTGAGGAAGAAAGAAAGATTCCCTTTTTACAAGGTTTATGGTTCCTTAGATTGCATTGTAAGCAGTCAGACAGTTTTCTTCTGTGCGCTATGTGATATTCTGCACCTAGTGTGATGGTGCTACCAGGTGTGCATTGCCAAAGCAAATCTTGTGTTATTGGAAAATGATCTCAAAAGGATCTTTTTATGCCCTTTTAATAGCTCAATGTGTTACATGAGCCTGACCAAATAAAATTTATTTTGGACAGCTGGCACTAAACTCCCTTGATTTTGCTACTGGAAACACTTATTAGCATGTGCAGAAACACTAATGCTCACACAGTTCACGGCACCCAGAAAGCTTTAATTAATGTTCCCATTTTTATTTATTTAATTTGGGAGCAAGGAGATATCTGATCACAGTGGTAGTCAGGTTGTTTTCTCTGGTGTTTTCCTGAGCAGGCTGAATTCAGCAGCCTCAGCTTGTCACACACTTCCCCTGGTGGCTCCACCATTCACATGGAACACATGGTTTCATATATCCCACTAGAATTACATCAAACATGCTGTTCTCTAGGAGATAACACACTTACTCTAAAATATACCGGATTATAAATATCTACAGGCACACAGAGGCTTCTTTGACAATTAAAGAACAATAACAGCTCAGTCTCAGCAGCTCCTCCTGCACACAAAACTGGACTCCTGGTCTCCCAGCTCTTTGGGAGGAAGCTTCTTTAACAATAAATTATGGATGACAAGATTGAAAGGACCAAGGCACTACTCAGATCCAGCCCCTTACATTGAGAATGGGAGGACTCTGTGTAGCATAGTTCATTGTGTGCCTCTGACCTTTCCTTAAAGCTACGGAGTGACTGTGCCATATAAACTGCCTCATTAGTCAAAATGTTCCACCGACTTTACTGACAAAGAAGTTTCCCTAGGATGTGAGTGAGATGTACCTATTTTTCATCTCTAGTCTGCTGTGTGCTAATCTTGTGAAATCCAGAAAGAGAAGTTATTTTTCTATCTGTACAGATTTTTCTGACTTGGATAATTTGATGAGATCAGAGCAGGACGAATGATTGATAGATGCTCAAAGGAGGTGTAACCAAAAAGGTCACAAGTGAACTCTGCCCAGAAGCACTGAACCCTATAAAGGGTCCTCATCTGATCCCCTAATGCCTGATAGCAAAATTTATGACTGTTTCTTTTTCTTTACTTTTCCTCACTCCCATCACAGCATCAATTTTCCAGTTGAGGAACAGAGAGCATGTCCCATGACCAAATATACACCAACACACCCTCTGGGCTGCTGGCTGATGAACACCCATCCTAGATAGTGGGTGAATGGGTATCTTCCCAGTGTATGACTCCACATGTCATGTTTAAAAATAATCTGTGAATGATTCACAAACTGGGAAGAATCACACAATTCATTGACTTTTCATTTCCCGCAGTGCTGGCATCCTACTTCCTTTTATGAATATTTTGAAGCTTAGTAATTTTAGGCAGACATATGTATTCTATTTCCAATTTATATTTCTTAAAATAAAACTCATACACGCTCTTAGTATAGCAACAATATCTAGCACATCTACGACTTGGAATGATTCATCTAGCAGGTAGAAACACATATGACAGTACTTCTGTGATAAAAAATGATTGCAATTTTTAAAAACCCGTTCCACTCAGTAAACTCTTTCAACTGCTCATACACATTATAAGAAATATCTGACATTTTTAAGCAGCTCTAGGAACAGGACTTCAGGAGAATCAAAAGAGGAGACAGCACCTTGGAACAGTATAATATTAGCACCCAAAAAAGTGCCACTAAACTTTTCAGTGGAATCCTTTTTTGTTTCTGCTGCTTTACTCATAGCAAGTCTTTTGGAGGCTGAGGGGAGAGAGACATGTCAGAGAATACCTTAGCTCTCTGCTAAATTCTTTCAGTGTTATATTCATTTAAGAATGTTACTATAAGTTGTGTTTGATAAATATCATTGATATTTAGGTGTTGTTTATTTTCTTTTGTTTGTTTGTGTAAATGGATCGCAGCACCTGCTCAGTTGTTAGGTAACACTTAATCTTTCCCTGTCATTTAAGACACCGAAGTCCCTGTGCCATTGACACACAGGAGAGTTTATGGAGGACTCTGATCTATGGTGTTGGTTTTTCTATCAATGGTGATAAAGAATGTTGGGGGCAGAATCTTAGACAGATACTCATTAGACTGTACAGACCAATAAGCTGTTTATTTGTGGAAAAAAAATTCTTTGACAATATTCCATTCTTCATCTGTCATTGTTCCCTCTCTTGTTCCTTGATAACAACAGCTATGATGGACACTGGGCTTTTCTTCCACCATGAGCTTTATTAAACAACAGTAGGAAGCTGTTTCAAACACAGTATGAGGTCACAGAATTTAGATACCCCTAAATAGAATTTAAATCTCTAAAAGAATCAAACCTGCCAAAAGAAGCATTGGTATTTCTTCATAGCATTATAAAAATAAAAGAAAAAAATGCCTGTGCCCACTCCATTTTAGTCAGCTAAACAGAAAAAGAAAAATAATCAGTCTGTACTCTCTCAAGCGTAAAACATTTTATAGCCAGGAAAAACTAGAAGCCTGACACATTTGGCAATTAAATACACAGAGACATTAATCCAAAGCTCATTCAATCTTTGTCCTATTACCACTATAAAAGGGTGATTTAGGTACATTTGGACAATATATTCCAAACATAATATGAACCTGAGAAATACCACTTGGAAAAGTCTGTGCTCATTGCTTGCAAATTTATTATCCTTTTTTGATGGTGTTTCATTTCTTCTTGACTGAGCTGCCCATCAACTCCCTGTAATTTACAGTGTGATGTCAGACAAAGTAAATATGCCTAAACACTGCCATACAACTCAAAATTGTGCAGAGCTAGGGCAGTTTAAAGGGGGTTTATTTCAGCCTAGATGCTCATCATTTTCCCCCTCCCTCGTACAATCCACATCTATATGTATGACAGTCAGAAATTCATCCCAAAGTAGAGGAAGAACTGCTGCTCTCAGATCATGCAGTCATGTTTATGTGCATATAGCTACAGCCCCTGAGAATTCCCCTGCAACTCTTCTGAACTCTCTCTCATCTTACTGCTTAGTCTGAAACACCATTACAAATCTAATATGGAAATAACTGCTTGTCCACCTTAAATTGAAATGCCTCCATACTCTGAAGAACGGAACTACGATACAGTTGAAAAGACATGGTAGTTTTAGGTACAAAAGCAGGTAACAGCAAGTCTATTTTCTGCAATTCAAATGAAGGGATAATTTTACCCCAAATTGTGTAGTAATGTGTGGGAATTTGGACTGGAAAATTTGGACCTCAAGTTAAAGGCATTCAAGAGCTAAGCGCTAAATCTCCTGCTAATAGAGAGTTCAAAAGATCAAGTAAAAAGGGTTTTGAGTTTTGGGATAGACTTGGTAAGAAGTTTAGAAGCTGCTCAACTCTGGTAAAAGCCTGTGTTGACCTTCTGTAGTTTTCCCAAAATGCCACTGTGATTCTAGCTGAGAAATTACTTTTATTTTGCAGTGTGTTGGCTGTTTCAAAGCAGATGTGAAAGACACCTGTTTGCAGTCAAGTAAAGATATATTCCCCAAGGAAAAAATAAAGATTTATGCAGATTCAGCATGCTGCAGACTATGTAAGAACCTTTCATTACTTCTGCAGAGTTGATACATGGGAAAGGAAGAGATATTTTGCTGATACATGGGTATACATATCATATATTTAGATACAGAGATAATGTATTTCTTGAATACAGGTTGTATTCTTAGTAGTAAATAACTCCTGTATCGTTTCTTGTTTATAATTATAGGATGTCTGTATGCATTTCCAGACCTTTAGGAGCACAATTGAAATGCTTCTGGAATTACACCTTTTCCAAGGGCATTTTTTTCCACTCTGATCATACAGTGAGAACAAAGGGAGATTTATATCTATCATCTTTCAAAGGTGATCAAATAGTGTGAAGGACATAGGAAGGGAAGCAATGTAGCTGTAAACCTGTGGTGTAAAATTGTCTTTGAAATTTCAGAATGGATAAAATTGCTGCAGCTGTGTGCAAGAATCCATTTGTATGTTTGTGAAAGTATTGCAGATTAATGATGGGGAAACTTGAAGATAATGGAGAATCCGCAGCTAAACTTAGTACGAAGTAAACAGTGACAACGAGAATTAGTGTACTGTTATCTAGAGATGTGGATACACATGCTTGTTCACACTGAGAGACTCTCCAGAAAGAACAATAGTAAATTCATAGATCCCAAACTCGATCAGAACACACAAGGGACAGTAAAAGTTAGACACCAATACAGAAATGAAATCTGCAAAGTCAATTTGGTTTCTAATCACTGTCTTCTGGGAAGTTTTGGTAGGTCTAGATTGCCAAACACATAAAAGACCTTATGGATCTGAATTTAGTTTTTTTGGTGATCAATCCCTACTTCAGTATAGGAAAATTATTTCTTTTCTTTCCCCCTTGATTATTCCAGAGAAAGACTGAAATTTTACATTCCTCGTGTTCAAGTCAGTAGGGCCTTTTTTCTATAGTTATATTTCACTAGAAATTTGTGCAGACACTGAGAATAATCACTGAGGAGCAACTCTTCTTTACCCTCAGAGCACTGCTGAGTTGTGTTTCATTTTATATTAAGCTATGTATTGGACACCATAACCACATCAGAAATCATACTCACTATGCAGTGCCTGACGTCCGGAGTCAGAGCCATGCTTTAAATTTTTGTGCCTCAGGGCTCAGGTAGCTCTGTAAATTTTGAATCTGCCCTGATATAATATCTTACTATTATTGCTATAGTAAGTAATAATAATCATAAGTTATACAAATTTTATGCTGTTATATGTGTGGTCACCTTCAGCTAATGGAAGCGCTATCATGTACAGACCCTTTACTTCAGTCTGAAACTAATCAGTCTCAACCTGCTTCATTAGGCCAACATGCAGATGCCATCCATGGCATAACAATGCCTAGTTCCATGAAACAGGAGAGTCAGTGAAAGTAGATGAGGTCATTTGGGTACCACTCTTTTGGCCATATGATACTTTACATTTTGTAAAGTGACACTGATATTTGTGCAAGTATTGGGAGTAGGGTGAAAAAATCAAAGGCTTTTCTTCAAATATAGTGGACAGGATGAGAAGTTTGTGAAATGTGGGATCTAGAAGTCAGACAGATTTGCCCATGAGCCAAATGACTGCTTGGAGCTTTCATCTAGAATTTTTCAAATCCTCTGCTCTCATAAACTATTTGGTGAATGTTATGCAAAGGAAGAGTTAGTCTTTGCTCTTCTGCAGTGGGAGGTCTGTACAGGATGTTGCTGAATTTTCTACAGCAGACAGGTAGATGAAAGAAGTCTGAAATGATAGGTGGATTTAGATACTTAAATACCTTGAGAGATCTTGGATGAGTAATTTGAGTCAAACTACAGACATGTCACAGGCTCCAACTCCAAATGTCAAGTCTAGAAGTGCTGATTATATGAAGATTTCATCTACTAACTTGACTTACTCTTTACTGTTCCTGCATTTTCTCAGTTACAGAAACATATCCAGTGCTGCCTGGCATGAAGCTGAAATAAGAAAGCAAGGAATTCTGTAGTTGTCACTAATTATCTTCTTAGTAGACGAACAGAGTTTTCATTCTCCTTTGAGACTATGTGGACCAAACAATTGCCATAGTAGTCAGTAACCCCATACCAGCTTGCCTATAGCATCAGCTTTTTTTGCACATGCTAAACAGGTGTGCTTTTTTAGGAGCCTTGATGAGCAAGGAGCAGCCTCTCTCCTTTCTTTTCTAATCTAGAGTTTGGCAGCTAGTTAACTTGACAGCGACTTTATGGTGCCTTGGCTTGCAATCATGGATTGTCTCCCTGTCCTCTTCTTCACCTCCCTGCCCTATTGTAGCAACAACAGTCTGGTGTCCTTGCCATGAATTTGCATTAGTTTTGAAAATGTTTTAAAAATTAAATAACACATTAAGCACACTTTGGGTGATTGGGCCCATAACAAGATTGTTATGAGCTACAAAAATTCTTCTGTTCCTTAAGAATTCAGATCTTTGTAATTTGATGGTTTTTATATCTGTACAGAAATGCAGGGAAACTTTAAATGTGGCAATGCTTATACTAAAGTCTTAATTTGCTTTTATTTTTTCAGGGAACTTTGGCTTTCAGAAGACAATTCTATACATTCTAACAAAGCAAAATGCACTCATACCAGAGCTAATACAAGCCATGTGTCTAAAACCATTCATTGCAATACAGAGAGATGTTATCTCAGCCAAAAGTATAAAATAGCTGTTTCAGTCAACCACTGTGCCTCGACTTATAAGTCATGGTATTCTGTGGGGAAAATTAATTCAGGGGCAGAGCTGCAGTGATGTGGCTAAAATGCCTCAGGAACTGATGACATCTCTTGGGATATTTTGTAGTCTTAGCCTTGGGAGTCTGTACTTTCATCTATTGTGCAGGGTTTTAGAGTGCATAAATAAATAAGTAATCCCAATGGGAACCAGAAGGTATATTGTCCAATAGATAATGTTCATGCAGTAATTTTTAAGCAGTCACCTGCTGCGACACCATTTCTCTGTTAGGCATATATCAGTAAACCTTAAGCAGAACAAATCAATACAACTTTACTAATGGAAATTACAAGTTTCTGCAGTTCTAGTAGGGTCATTGTTTTTTGTTTTAACTGAATATCGCTTTTTATTCAATTTAAGATGAGCAGGTGTGGAACGGGGCAGTTGAGTTAGAAGGTGTATCTCACCTGATTTTAAAGGTTGGAGGTTTGATCTAAAACACTGCCTTCCACTTCCTCCACCATCAATATAACAGTCTCTAGAGAATGGAGTGTGCCAGCTGCAGCAGAACTCTTCTTAAGGGTGAGGTTCATCCGCTGATGTCACTCTGCTCTCTGCCGTTTTTTTAAGGAAAGTAACTTCACTCTAGATGCCTCCCTTTCAGACAATCTAAATTAGGAAAAGAAGAGAGTACTTATTCATTCTCTAGTGCTAGCTTAACAGACATGGAGCCCCTATTGCTTCTGCTGGAGGCTGTGGACTGCAGACCCACACTCAAACCCTTTTCTCGGAGGACTGGCTTAAGTCACAGTCTGCTGGCTTACTGATTTTAATACAGGTGCAGCATGCTGTTCTCCTAGGATAAAGGGGCAGCAATTGTTTGTACTAATAGGGCTCTAAATTGTGTAAGGAGGTACAAAATATGCCTGGGAACAGGAGATACAGAAATTAAAGAATAATGCAAATATAATTTGCTAAAATGTAATGATTGCTTTTCACTTCTTGTAGCGCTCTTTGCTCCTTGGAAAGAGCAACAAAGAATGGGAATGATCCTTTAGATTTTACTTAAATCTACAGTGGCTTTGTGAAATGTTCTCTTTAAGATATGCTCCTAAATATATTTTTTATTTATGTCATGGAGACCCATATGGGATGCCGTTCTCTTTTTGATCACAGTGATTCAATAAGAATATCTGCTAATCAATGGGTGCTTGTAGTTTTTGGCATGTCTGATTTAAACAAAAGTAATTCCATATGGCTCAACACTATTTCTAAAGAGTGACTGTGATGGAGGGAAAAAGATTTCTGTGTGTCCCACAGACAGAGAAGTTTGTGCAGAACATCTGGAAATGTTGCTCACCATAAAACTGATACACCACACCTCAGAAAGAGATGGGACACCTCTGATTCATCATTAATCTACCAATTTAAGGGAAAAATGATTCAATTTTTAAAGAATAGGAGATATACAGAGATTTTTAGAGTGCATTATTAAATTCATCTGTTTCTTTTTATACCAAGCAATAAAAAGCATACCATATACTATAGTGTGATGTAATTTGGCTGGGATGTTATCTCATCTGACATTTTAAGCTGAAGTCATTTATTTAGACACTGGGAATTAGCGTTGAGCTAATCTCATTTCCTTAATCCACTGCCCACCAATGCAACCACGATATTATATGGATAGAGGAGCTCTGTAGGTAATGTACACACAGGACACATTAGTGACACTGAACAAATTGATGTGAACTATAACTCTACATATCAAATAGCATTCAAGAAATAAACATTGACAATAAATATGTCAATTCCTATAACTCTATAACTCTTCTAAAGAGTCATTCAGACATGTATCTCTGGACAGTACTTTCATGTTTTGTCAAGCACACTTGTTTATTCTTGAAGCATAATTTTCCAGATATTTCCAGAAGAGTCTTTCTTTTTTTTTTTTTTTTTTCTTTTGGTCTTGATCAAACACGACAAATGTATAGTTAATAAAAATAAATGTAATTAAAGGATTGTGACCAAAACCTCTTACAAATATTTGGGAGGGCTCTCTTTTTCTCTCTGGCCAAGTTTCTATTTTCAATGCATTAACTGATAAAAGTTTCCACAGGAAAGTATGCTGGAACAAAATTTTGGAAGATGTTTGCTTTAAGGCTTGTCAGGTTGTGAGGCTTTCTCCCATGTCCTGTTCTGACAAACGTAGTATGAAAGCTTTCCAAAACTGAAGTGATGGGGACCATTTCTACACTGGATGTAGCAAGGGGAAAAGAAAGGACTTGATATGAAAAAGAGAATGATTTGTTCAACAATGAATGACAGAATGAAAAGAAGGTTTGAAAGATAAACCTGCATTAATGGAGAGCTTTCCCTTGGTTATTTTTTATTGTGTTGCTATCCAAGGAGATACAGAATAGTGACTTGGGTATCTGGGCATTGTGTATGACTGTGGGTGACACAGTTCTTACTCTTCTTTCAATGTAATCATTCTTATAGGCAGCAGGAGCTGGCAATCCATTTGTAGCTCCACTGAAAGAAAGTTTCTGCCCAGGCTCTGTCACTCTGGTTTGGCTAGTGGCAAGAAATGGGGAGAAGTGCAGCTGATTGCATGTAATAATCCCAGGAGGGAGGGAATGAGGGATAGCAGGAGGGTGAGATGCTTCCAGGCAAAGTTTTGGGAAGCCTGACCCAATTCAAAATAAATAATTTTCTTCTAAGATGATAATTATGCTGATTTTCATAGACAAGATCAGTCTTGAACCAAACTGTGCCTCTATTAAGTCAAAAAAGTCTAAATTTATCTTAGTTTTTTTGAAGGATTGCTTGTCAGACTCTGATAGGATTTCTAGGAGGTCTTAAGAAAAGCACCAACACAGCAATACACCTACAGCAATATGCCCTCAGAGCCCAGAATGCCAACCATATCCTGGGCTGCATCAAAAGAAGCATGGTCAGCAGGTCAAGGGAGGTGATCCTTCCCCTCTGCTCCACTTTTGTGAGACTCCACCTGGAGTACTGCATCCAATTCCTCTGTACACAATACTGCTGAATTGGGTACAGAGGAAGGGCACACAAATGATACAACAGATGAAACACCTCCCCTACGAGGTCAGGCTGAAAGAGCTGGGGTTCTTCAGCTTGGAGAAGACTCTGAGGTGACCTGATGGTGGCCTTTCAGTGTCTAAAAAGGGGAGCTACAGGAAAGAAAGAGACTAGCAGGGTCTGTGGTGACAGAACAAAGAGAAATGGTTTCTAGCTTAACGAGGGTAGATCTAGACTAGATAAAAGGAAAATATCTTAAACAATGAGGGTGGTGAGGCACTGGAACAGACTGACCGGAGAAGTGGTGAAAGCCCCATCCCTAGAATCTTTCAAAGTGAGGCTTAATCAGGCCCTGGACAACCTGACGTAGGTGTGCATGTCCCTCTTCATTGCAGGCGAGTTGGACTAATGGTCCCTTTCAGTTATGATTCTGTGATTCTAACACTGGAACCAAGATCTCAGACTGGATGACATGTAAAACATGGGGTAGTTTGCTTTTCTGGACTGGACATGTCCTGCATTTTCTGTGTTTTGGCCATTTCTGGAGATTTCTCTTGCAGTATTTGTACAGTCTGCCCTTGAACTCCTCTTAACTTTGAGCATCCTTGGGGAGAACAATGTGCTGTTCTGCTATTCTTCAGTTTCTGTTTTCACTGATCCTACTAATGTGGTCTGATGATCCCTAGTTCTTGAACTGGCTCTGCCTGCTTGAACTGTAGTGTGATATGTCCAAAACAGAGCATTACACTCTTCTAGCAGCACTCCAGAGAGCAAGGCTGGCAGTGAGCCTTGCTTGTTTCAGTGAGGTCATGGTTATCCCCACCCTGTGCACATGTGGGGTGGGCAGATAGGGCAAGGAGAGGCTGGGAAGGCTGCAAATCTTTACACCAAGGCAGAGATCAAGTCTCTGATCATGCAGTGATGCAGCCCTCTCCTCTGTTCCCATAAAAAATTCTTAAGATGTTTGTTTGGAAGATCAACAGTCTGTTGACCATCATCTCTACTTTTAACAGGACTACCCAAGAAGAATTTAGGAGTGTTACTTCATTGAAGAAAATACCGAGGTTCATCCCCAAGGTGAAAAAAAACATGGAGGAATGTTCAAGCTTTCTCCTGTTTCCCTTTTGTTCTGCATTTTGTTTTGTTTGGGCATACTTATCTTTCTTGTGCATCTGCCTGATCACCTTGCCTGCTGCTTTAGATTTCTGCTCCTTTTGCTTTGGCTATTCTCCTCCAGGGAAACCATTCACTCACTAAATCTCCTTCTATTCCAAATTTTCCTTCAATGTTTCTTTTCTTAATTTCCTATAAGGGATTACGGTCTACCTCTGAAATTGTGACTGCACGATATGAAAGTCTGCTTTTAAACAAGATCCAAAGGTATTTCTGTTTCTGCAGATGTTTAGCTTGAAGGATGGTCTGGGAAGAAAACAGTTTCCTTTGCATCATGTTAGCATGTAGACTCATGAAGTATTTGCTATATTGATTACTTCCTCGTTCCACGTTAGTGCTACTAAAACGTGAAGTTCCCTCAGGAGCCACCTGCAATGATCAGAACGTACACGAGGTGGCAGTACCGGTATCCTACAGGTTCGTTTTCTTGGGTTAACTGGTTTCCAAAAAATCTCCCTGTAAATTAATTGATTCATGTCAGAAGTGGGCAAGCTTGCAAACAAGTCCATCTGGTAAGCAGCTTACTATATTTCTATATAAATAAAAGAGATCATCCAACTTTTCCAGGGTCACTCCGCCCCTCAGATCACGAGAAAGTCTGTTTTTAATGCAGAAAATTTCAGATCCATACAGTGCTCCAAATGCATAGCTGAGCATATCCTGCCTGGCCAGACGATGAACTGCATCAACTGCAGTGCCTAAAAACTTGTGGCAGGGTGAATCTGGCTTTGCACAAAACAGTACAGATTGTCCAGGCAGTCTCTCTGGTTGGAGTCTTTTTTAGCTTCATAGGGGTGTGGGCAAGACTTACCCTTGTTAGACTGAATCTCAGAGAAGAGAGCAATTAATTAGGATGGAAATTAACTGGATTTTAAGCCATATACCATGAGAAGAAAAAGCCATTTCCTCCTCCCTATGGCCCTATTGCAATGAATGTTTTAGCTATGTACATAAAAAAACTCTCCAGACAAAATTTTTACTATAATCTATAATAAAGTCTGTGGAGAAAAATAAAAGAAGTGTCCTGGTGCATTTGCTTCTGTCTCTGTTTTTTTGTTACATGTAGTTGTGGAGATAAGCTGTAGAAGTGGGAGATATAGGTCTACCTATAGGACATGTACGATGGGATTCAACCAAATGAGACACTGAGACTTTCTGCTCAACTTCCTTTTCCAGAGACTCCCACCTGTGGCTCCATTTTACCTGTTCATCCCTGGATATTTCAGGTTGGGCACTGATATAGAGAACAGATGCTGCCTGTGGACTATTCAACCCTGGTCACAGTGGACAGTGCTAACCTGGGAATTAGCAACAGCTGGTAACTTCCAAAGATCCCTTCCCAGGGCTGTTTTTCTGCAGCTGCACACCAAGCCAGCCAGCAAGAGTGTGGTTCTCAAAGGAGATGCATGGGAAAATGATATTAGGAAAGATGTGTGGATGGGTTAGGGACAGTGCTGAGGCTCTGTGACTGGAGACATGGTGCATTCTCTGAGATGCCTGTGCTTCCCACATCCTTCACAGGCTTCAGGGTTTTTTGCTGTTGTTCCTATCTCCAGAGTAGCTCTAGGGTAGAAGTGCACAGATATGAAAGAGGGGCACAGAAAAAAACCCTAGAGCCTTGGAGCTATTTAGTCTCTGAATTCCCACTGAAGTCAGTGAGATCTGAACATGTACATCTCGTTGATGGTTTAGGCAAAAGGATTTCTACACTGAAGAATTATGGCTCATAATGAATTGAAGTAGAATTGGAAACAACAGAAGGCTTTCATAACTATTTTGAGATACGGTGAGAAAAACAACTTTTTAGAAATAATTAGGTGTGATCTTTAGCTTTTAAGGCTTCTCAGAGTGTGCACAGAAAACACACTAACTCTTTTAACTCACCACAGGATGGGGATAGCACAGTGCTCAGCAATGGCAAGCACCAATGCCTTTGCCTTAAGAGCTGCTGTCATCACAGGAGAGGTTCTTACCAGCCCTCTCTGCACAGAAGGTAAGAGGAAAATAAATATGCCCTCTCATACCTCTTTATCATATTTCTCTTCTAACACTCAGTCCTTTTCTTGAGCACAGCTAAGTGCTTTAAAATCTTTGTTATGAATTATGACCTAAATTCACTGGATCATAAACCCATACTTTAATTAGAAAGGAAACGAGATCAGATAGCTAGACTCGTATACAGGGAGCAGACACTGCTTCCATCCATTATGTTTTTAAAGAATCTGTGACCACAGTGCATTTTACAGTTATATACTTGACAGTCCCAACCCTTTTGCTAGCCCAGGATGCAAAAAGTCCCTATTTGCAGTACTTGGCACTGAGGCCCTGACTGTGTGGTAGAAGAAAATTATGTCACCCCTCCTCACATCTGCCGTTGTTCTTGGGGAATATCTCATTCAGTGTGATTCAATTCCAAAACTGTGGTTTGCTGAGAAAATATGTAGAAAAAAATGCTGAAAGGAATAATTAAAAAGCTTACAATCCCTTTTCCCCTGTGCTTTAGTAACCATTTTCTTCCCTTACTAAAGCAAGGATGGGTAAAGAATTGCTTGTTTGGGTTTTCAATTCATATAATAATAATAAAATGCTGAAATGCCATCCAAAGAAGGGGACAATGTATTATTTATGCATTTATTTAATCTCCTCTTTATTGCTCAGCCATTGCGGTGATCCAGTGATTCTGCCAAACTATCTGTTTCCAGTACTGTTTTTACAGTAGAAAAATGCTTTGAGTTTGCAGTGACTGGAACAGTAATGAATTCTGCTTGTGGCAAAAAGAGTAGCTGGAAAGCAAAAACTTCCAATCTGTTATCTTTCACTCTGGAAGAGATCTTCCCCTACTTAGAGCAGGCACTTTTGAGGCTGGTTTAGGTAGACACTCACTGTGAACAGATAATCTCATTCCTAGTTTTCATTTCTGCCATGCCAAACTACAGAGCTGACAAATGATAAATGGAAACATACCTCTTTGCTAAATTAGAGGCTCACGCAGGACCTCACATGTTGCTGATCCATAAGTGCCACTGAGCTTGTGACTCTTCCTGGTGGGAGATCTGGGCAGGCTTCCAGCTGTGACTCTGTCACTGACATTAGCCTACCCAAGTTGTCAACAAGAACACATCTTTCCTCAGCATTTTATCTTCTGAATATAGTATTGTAGTGCTCTTGTACTTATTTTTTCTATATTAATATTTAATTATGCCTATGTTCTTTGACAACATCAGCAGATGCAAATAAGTCAGGAAAACATCAGAACTGACCAACAATACTCTTCCTTGGGCAAAGCAAAAGATAACATATAACAAGAAAATTTGAGCCCGTGGCAATATTCATACTCAGCCATGCAAATTAACTAGCCAATATGAAGATTACATTGCTGAATCATGAAATCAAATTCAGCTTAATCACTTGGAAAGTATGTAAATTTTCAAGTTTGCTTTCTGAATAAGGAGCTAAGTGCACTGTCAGTGCCTCTTTTTGACACTAGTATCAAAATTATAGTCCATAGAAAACAAAAGTTGCGTATGCTGAACCAGGAAGACATCTGTGACACATTCCAGAGATGTACCAGAGAGATTATATCAATTATATCAATACAAATCTATGTGTCCTTGCAGTTGTGCTACACAGCTCTGTGGTCAGCCTGGACTATAGTGCTTTGGGGATTGCTTCCATAGCAAAAACTCCTACAGCAAGCCCTGCATTTCCAGGTGATGCATGGACAGTGTGCCTCTGACCTCTGTTGGTGCATTAACTACTCAAAATGTTATATTGTATATTTGGTAAATGGTTAATTTGATAAATGGTTTAAATGAACTGGTTTAAGACAAATTTTCCTTGTTTTTAAAGAGAGTTTTCTGGTATTGAGAGGGAATTTGAATGCACAAGAATACAGACAATATAAAGGTACCAACATTACATAATACTCTAAACAAAGTGTTTGGGAAACAATAAAAATAAAAACAGGCATCTTACCTGAGGCACAGTAGCAGGACGCAGATGTGAAAGAGCTAGCAATGAACAACTGGGCATGGAAGGATAAATTCAGGTAGAAAAATATGATTGCCTTTTACCTGCATGTTGTAATAAGATAAACATAATTCACTCAAAGTGAACTGGTCATTCACTGAAAACCATATTGCTAAAAATCTGAAATTGTTTTGCTACCTATAGATATTGCAAGCACAGTTTTTGTGTAAATAAGGTGAGTTCCTCTTCCATTGTGTGCTTCCTATGTCCTTGATGGGACAAACCTGACCCAACAGAGTGGCATTGGATATCAGGAAAAAGTTCTTTACCAGAAGAAGAGTGGTCAGGCCCCGGCATGGGCTCCCCAGGGCAGTGGTCATGGCCCCAAGCTATTGGTGTTCAAGGAGTATTTGGTCATTGCTCTCAGATATAGGGTTTGAATTTTGAACTATCCTGTGTTGAGCCAACTTTTGGGATATGCTGTGATTCTGTGATTCTATGATTTTACAACTATTTCAAATTAAAGTTAAGATAGATTTGATACTTCTGTGGCTAAGACTGAGATGCTGCTCAAGGCCGAGACTACAAAGTCTTTGTACAGGTGTTGACACATGCTGGCTGTCTAAGCTTCCTAAACAAACAATGGTGATTTAGTAAATACAGTCAACAGAGTTTCAAGAGCTATTCAGGTGAACAAATGGTGCCCATGCTGAGCTCTGCTGAGCAGCTTTGGAGAATCCATAGACTAGGAGCTGGATTTAGTTGTCTAAACATATGCATCTAATACAATTTGAGACCCCTGAAAATAATCCTCTGTGACCTCCAGAAGGATCAGCCCATGAGGCCATGAATCCCCAAAGATCCCACGCCACATCTGCCCCTGCAGACCTGTGTAGCTGTTTTGGATAGCAGAGGACATATTAGGTCACCATGGCCAGCTGCTTTTAGGCACCTGCCCTAACTCCACTAACTACAATAGGAGGTTAGACACACACCTCACATTAAATGTGCACCCATACATATCAATTCACACGTAAGGCCTCATGCAGAGATGTGAATGTAAGCATGTGTGGGCATACGTGTAGATGTAAGTACAGGCATAAGTGAATGTATGTATGCATAGTTTGCTCTGTATATTTGTATTATAAATGTGTAATTTATTTGTGTACATACTTGTTCATGTATGCATTTATATGTACATTTATGTGTACAAGTATGAATACTTACACATATAATAGTATATATAACACTAAATGTATAGATTAAATTTATATCTTGATTAAGATCTGAATCTAAACATAAATGGTCTTTTTTTTTTTTTTTTTTTTTTTTTTTTTTTTTTTTTTTTACATTAGGAAAATCCTTCCTTGTATTTTCATTTCCTCATTAGGTAGCAGTAAATCTGGCTAAATGGCTACAGCACAGTGAAGCTGTGGCCTAAAACAAAAGACTTGGAGAAAAACTACTTTGGGAACACTACTGGCACTGCAACATTGGCCTGTATCAATTCCTGTCTACAAAATGGCAGCCCAGCTCCCTGTCTCTTGGCACTTCATGAATCCATCACACTGTTTTGCTTGCTCTCAATGTTAATGTTAGATGTGTGGTGAATGTGGTCACTCCAGTGGGAATGTGTACCTTACATTACTTTTTGATATTGGATAATTTCTATTGCCATCACAGAAAGTAACACTCAGATTCATTTTGACCCAACTCTTTCAGATCTAAGCAACCACCACTGATTTCAGGGGGTTGTATTAGCACAACAGACAGAGCTTGCCTAACTTTTTTTCTACATTATCTAAAGCTTCCCCCTTTGTTTTTAGTTAGAAATGACCAAAGATCATGTTCTGTATGCATTTACAGTCTTCTCCCCTCCTACTCCTCTCCCCTTCCTTCCTCTCCTTTCTTTGTTTCCAGTTCCATTTGCAGTTCCAGTTCCTCTACTGGAAAGGCATTACACTTTCATTATTATTATTATTACTATTATTATTATTATTATTATTATCATTATTATTTTTTTACTTTACACCTATAAACATGTTTAATGTCTCTGTAACTGTTTGTCATTCTGCCAGCCCAGAGTTCATCTGTTCTTGTATGAATAAATGAGAAACGTCACTTACTCCTTCAGGAGTGCTAACTTTGGTGACTATGTTTACTTTCAGTAATGATCTTTAATTATGTTAGTAATTACAATGTATTTGACTGAGTTTCCATTGACTACACACAATATCTGTACTGGTGGGACCATACATACTCTCCAGTCTCTGCCCAGACCTCCCTTAGAACAGGATAACAGCTGTAGTCCATTAGTCTACAAAGCAATAGGCAAGCAGATGTTCTCCCAGTTTACACTAGTAGCTTTAAATATGTAGTTCTTGCCTTTTGTCATGTCAAACAGACACTGAGACATCCAGGATCCAGGAGATTGGTTTAATTGCATACTGTTGTCAACATTTCAAGAGTTAAAAAGCTGAAGCTCACTGCAAAATGCAGTTATGCTGTAATCTTAAAGATGCCATTTGAAACTATGACACAAGATGGTTAAAAAAAATGTTGTTTGCAACCATCTTCTATATGTGTGTAACATAGATAAAAAGCAGATCACATTTTCAGCCCAAGCACTCAGATGTTAGGACACAACAGAGCTGAAGTTGTTTGTTCGGTTTTGTGCCTCTGGAGACATTCGCCTTCTCTTATTTCCCACTCTCAATGTCTGTGCCTGCCCTCTGGTCTCTGATTGTCTTCTACAACCTGAACCACATAACTTGGATCATCTCCTTCACCAGCTCTGGGAAGCATCAAGCCCATAGCAATAATGCCAGGGTCCCTACCCCCTGCTTGCACACCTTGCTCCTAGACAGACCTTGAAAACAGGTGCAGTTACAAGCAGTCTTACCTTGGCACAAGTTGGCAGCACTGATGAGCTTGGCTGCGATGTTGCTTGCTCTGCTGCTCTCCCAGGACTGCGTAAGTGCATTGTGGAGCAGTATGCTTGAGGTGGACAGACTATTTAGAAGAGATTTCTGGGGAAAAAAATTTAAAAAAAAAATAAAAAATTACTAAGCTTCTCCTTGCTGCTTGTGTCTGGGAAGAGCAAGAAGATATGCATGCAACTTGGAGACATTCAGGAGCAGCACACAACAGAGCTGGGTTATATGCAGCTCAGTGTCCTCTGCTTGAACTATTCAGGGAAGAGCCTCACTGGAAAGTGAGATAAACTGATTCTCTTGTAGAGAAAGTTCTTTTCAGAGGGAGGAGGACAGGAGTTAGCCCTGAGAAGGAGTAAAGAACAGAAGGACAGATTTTTGTTTCCAGCAGGAACCCAGAAGACTAATAAACTCTGGCTTCCCTGCCACTGCTAACAGTTAAAAAATCATCAGATCACAAAAATCCCCTTGATGTGATTGATGGAAGCATAAACAAGTTCACTGGACTTGTTGGACAGGTTATGGACCCTGTCTCTCCTCTCTCCTCCCTACTCACTGTACATAAGGAACCAGTTAAAGGTGAATGCTGGACAGAATGGGCAGGTATCCTCACTTTCTCTCCTGCCACTAACACAAAGTTTTAGGATACCTGTAAGAGCCTTGCTGTAGCTTTGCAGCTGTGTGTTATGACTAGCGAGGGGTATTGGCTAGATAACATGCTTTGGTATGCTATCTGTTTACTGAGACAGTAAATACGTCACTAGAATTACTAGCACTAATAAATATTTCTCAGGTGAATAAGGACAGCACGAACACAAGTTATTTTCCTGAAAACTATAAAAAGAATACAAGCGTTAATGTAATGACTCTTTCCAGTGCCAATTCTCTCCTCCGATAATTCCTGAAGAGAACTGACTGGGGGGGGGGGGGGGGGGGGGGGGGAGGAGAGGGGAATAATTTGTGCTCATGAACAAGTTTGCATAGAAGAATTAATGAGCTGTGGAAACTGTTGCAGAACTAGTCAAAGACAGATTTTTTTTTTTTTTTTTTTTTTTTTCAGATTATTTAGCATAGCATAGGAAGTAAGGCTTTTCCTTTGATAACTGAAGCAACTCACAAAAATAGAGAGGGACTCTATCAGGGAATGCAGTGGTAGGATAAGGGCTTGAAAACAAAGATAGGAGGTTTCAATTAGACATTATAAGGCACTGGCACAGACTGCCCAGAGAAGCTGTAGTGCCCCATCCCTGCAGGTGCTCAAGGCCAGGTTGGACAGGGCCTCCAGCTGAGCTGGAGGGTGGCAGCCCTGCCTACAGCAGGGTCTGGGTGGGCTTTAAGGTCTCATCTAACCCAAACTGTTCTGTGATTTTATGATTCTACGAAAAAAAGTGAAAAAATTCTCAGTGAAAACTGACCAGAATATGGTCGATTTCCAAAAAAACCCACCCTTCTCCCACAGACAGCAACAGCAACAACAGAATCCAAACAGAAAGTTTTCTTTCATTTGAATTATTAAGACATGGAAAAAATATCCTGAAAGTTGATTCACAAAGCTTCTGGAAGAAGGCATGTAGCCTCCTCCATGCATCTTGGAAATCTCAGCCATGATGTGAGAAATCTAGGTCCAAATCACATCCTTCAGTCCTTTGCTTGAGGCTATGATTTGACATGACAGTGTGTTTGGTGACAATACTGCACATGTTCCCACACTTTCAATTGTTCCAGCAGTTGAGTCATGCCAGTTCGTGCAGTCACACTGTGATCTGAATCTTGTAGAAGAGTGACTGTTTTCTTCCCTCATGGAGGTTGGCTTATTCCAGAGGCTGAGAGTCCACCTATGTGAAACAGAGGGCAAATTGTTGAAACAATAAATTTTATAGATAATTAAAACTTTACAACGCTGAGACCAATTTAAAGTGCCTGAATCTATAACTCTGAAAGATATGATATAATTATGGGAGGCATCTGCTTGGTATTGGTGAGTTTTTGTGAAACAAATATTTGTTGAGAAGAGACTGGCTGAAATGTAAGAGCACCCACCACCTACCTGACACATGTATAGGCCTGGATAAGGCCTTCAAGCCTGTGTACTAACCCTTGTGTGTCTGACTAACCGCTTGGTCAGGGCCAATAACTGCAGGCGTACACCAATCTGATGAGCAGCAAAAGCCTTTATTGTACCAACACATCTATTCTTATAGTTCCCTAGTACATTCGTCAATCCCCGATTGGTCTAAAATACAATATCCTATATGCTGATTGGGGGGGCTCAAGCAACACACCACATCAGCAATCTCCTTAACGATCTTTCCTCCATTGTTCTATTTCTTGATCAACTCCCCAAAACTTGTTTACTACTTCTTCAAGGTCATACTGACCTTGTTCTAAGCATAGCTCCATATTCAAGCAAGCATATGCATATAGGGACAATAGGGAGAACTACCCCATACAACCGGGTCCCCACAATCACCTACTGCAACAAGTTAACTCTTTTTCTGAGTGGCTAATATTCTGTTTGCCAAAACAAAACACTCCTGGTTAGGATAATAAACTTGTCTAATTGATCAGTGGAGTAGATCCTGCCGAAACCAGGGAGAAGACTTTTCTCTTTGTTTAGCCTCAGAGAAACCAGAACCAGCCCAGACATGAATTTGACCTTCCTGGTCATGATCCAGCACTTGGGCAACATGTATGTGGTCCTGACTTCAATAAATGCAAGGAAAGGAAGGGGACTGAAACTGCCCTCTGTCTTTGCACCTGCATGTTTTGTAGACTAAGTTTGCACACCTCGCTCTAAGAGAGCAGGCAGTGCTTGGCCAGTGCACAAAGTAGGATTCTTTCTTATATATAATAAATAAAGCATGTCCCTGTGTTACCTTGTTATTCTGCCCTTCTCAGCAGCCTTTGTACCCACCAGTCCGGCAAATGGGAGAGGAGTGAGAGGTTCTGTGGAGTCAGAAGCAAGTCATCTGACCTGAATGCAGTTATATGGAGCCATAGTGACAAGAGTAGGAAGAAAACAAAAGCTTTTTATTTATTATTTTTCACTCTAAGAGAAGTTCACATAAATAAAAAACATACACTGTTTGTCATACAGACAGAACCCTACATTCACAACAGGAGTAGTAATTGAAATAACAATTTCCTACTATTTTCATGCTTACTTACAGTGTCAGACCAAATGAGCAGAATCATGGTAGGTCATTATCGTGTTAAAGCAGTCTCCTGAATCAGAAGACTCCTTTCCTTCAGTGTGAACAAATATCTTTGTAAAGAAATCCCACAAACTCCAAGCTGTTGTTGCAGTAGCTCACCTTAATAGCAGAGTGAATTCCTTCATAAGGACTCCTGAGAAGAAACCTGCTCACTTTACCAAAACACATGCTGAGCAATGCTGTCCTGCTGTAATCCCAGAAGGACTCCTATTTCAAATGAAAGATGACAAGATGAAACTGAAGCTACTGGCTACCCATTTATTTATAACAGCTCAAGGGGGCTGAATTTTTTGAGAGATTTACGTCAGAAGGGTAAAAAAGAATAAGAAATGTGAATTAAAGATTAAACATATCTTCAATTCTACAGCTGTCCTAAGTTCCACTTTTGAAATGTGTATTTCTTTGTCTTCTCTATTATTGTTCTTTGTTTTGTTTTGTTTTGTTTTCCAAATGGCCACAGATTACCTAAAAGCTTGAAAGTATCTATTTTTAATCTCAGGACTAGTTTGATGAGCTTAAGAATCTCACCTTTAAATATATATATATATATATTTATATGTAAATTTAAATATATATATATATATATAATTTATTTTTTTTAATCGTAAATTGGGAATCACTCTTAAGCTCATCTGAAGCCCAGGACTGTTATGATTGTAATGGAAAAGGAAACTGGAGTAACAGTACAGAATGTGAAACGGTTGGAATGGAAATGTTATTTATTTTCTTTAGGATTGTCCAAGACATGCTTATCTGAGAGAATTTGCTGTGTCTTTATACATGGCTGTGGTTCTATGTTTTTTAATTTGCAGATTTCAAAGAATTTTATTTGGAGGAAATTACGAATGCACACCCAGGGAAATTTATGCAGCCCATTCTTCTTTTACACTGGAAAGAATAGAGGATTTGAACAGGAATTAGTGACAATCAGCAAATTAAATAAAATGAAATTCTATGAAATGTTTTAACATCTAAGCTTTTACGTTATGCTTAGTTGGCATTCTGTTACATGGCTGATAGGCAAAAAAAGTGTATATGGAAGTGAGAGATGTCGCATATGCACCCTCTGCAGTAACAGGATTAGGGTACATTTCCATGTATTATGCAAAAGAAATACATGTAAGAAATCTTCTCATTTGTTTTGTTTGTTTCGTTTAATATATTCCTTCTTTTATTTCTTTCCCACTATATTTTATATTTTCTGCTCACATTGAGTTTCAAAGAATCACAGAATCACAGAATTGTAGGGGTTGGAAGGGACCTCTAGAGATCATCAAGTCCAACCCCCCTGCCAAAGCAGGCTCCCTACATTGTTTTATCTTCAGCGACTTTTTAAGAATTACATCTGAGCTAAATGAGTATGATTTATTAGGAATGGAGCCCATTATAGATAATTAACTGTAGTGTATTGTAATAATTCTTTTTTTTTATTTAAGAGGAATTTTTCACCCCCTTTCCCCAGAGTGTGTTCCATCTGCTCCAGGAACAGAGGTAGAAAGGAAAGCTATTTATTTTTCATGTTTTTAATGACATGTTGAGCATGAAGAATGCTATCTGGGTCCCACTGTTGTGAAATATGTTTCTTTTCTATACATTTCTCATTGATACTGTTTGAATGGCTGGGGCATAATTATTGTGGCCAAGGAGAAAGCTATTCTGGACACCAAGTAGCCATTAAAAAGACGCTGAGGAAGTATGAGGACTGACTAGAGATTTAACTGAAACATGGACATAATTCCCCAAATCTCTATCAAGATAACTGTCTGTTTGCATGTGCTGCTCATAAAACATCAGCTCAGCATCTGAATTCCATCTTCCCTTTCTTTGGCAGGAGGGGTCTCCTAAGCAAACTCCCCCTGCCAAGCAGGCAGGTTTTTCAGGGTGAATTGTTCACATGTGTGTGAGTATGTTGAAAAGTGTCTTGTTAGTTCCCGTTTCTAAGCTGAGTACCATGTTTCTCAAAAGCTGACATGGACAACTGGACACAATTCACAGCTGACTTTCCAGCACTGCAAAAATTCAGTGTGCAAGAGCAGCATTCTCAGAGGAGGATGATGTCTTCTGCCTTTGTGTGGATGCTGAGAAAAAGGCAAGGTTTGTTCCTTTGTCTCAATAACAAACAGTTGTGTTTTTAAGTGCAGTGGTCAGAACAACAAAAAAAGGGAAGGCCCTGGAATCCCAAAGAGATAATTCTGATACACTTTTCATACATCTGGAGCAGATATAAAGCATTCCAAAATATCTCCAGCATATTCGTTTCCTGTGGTTGATTTACAGGCTGTGACAGAAATTCCATTTCTGTTCCTGTAGATGCTAAATTCATTACCTTGCCACAGAATTCAGATTCTCCACTTCTCCTTGAACTTCAGCTTGCTGCTATGGCAACCAGTGCCAGACAATATATTTTTTCCTTCCCACTATTTTCCACTGGCACAGTTGTGTATTACAGTAAAAACAATATCCTTTTTCAATATTAAAAAAATAATCACTGTGTTTTATTACAAGAGTTCCTTCTATGTTTTGAATTAGGGCCATGTATTATATATGCAGCATAAATCTGATTAATCACAGTACAATCAAAAGCTTCATAATCTAACAGAGCACATTTTCCTTATAGCTGTTATCAAAAAGTATTTACTTTCTTCTTTCAGACTTCCCCACTGCTGGACATTTTAGGTTAAGGTACAGTGTTTTTGAAACGGCCACAAGGATTACATTTTTGTCTATAACTAGCTGGTTATTCTTCTCTGTTTCAGATGTTGCCTCCTTTAGAGATGCCAGAGATACTCAGGGATTAGCTTGCTGATAAAAATCCATAACGTTTTGAGCTAGCTTCTCTCTTGTCTTGCTGAAGTTCCAAAATGTTTTCTCAGTTAGGTGTCTGATCTCTACTGCAAGAAATCCAAGGTATGTCAGAAGAACAGAAAGAAATCAATCAATCGATTGGTTGCCCTTGCTCTCCTGGATGGTATGGAAGACCAAGAAAACAAGGCTTGGTCCTTATCAAATACAAGCCCTCTTAGGCTGACTGTGAACTCTGCCATTCCACAACATGGGAGGCTGGTCCGAGGATGAATTAGAAGACAATAATTTTCTGGTTAGATTTGTCAGCAGTGCCCTGTCCAGAAACAGTATTTTCAGATACAGATCAAAAATGATCAGTGGGTATTCAAGAATAATGAAGCTAGGAGTAATTTATTTGTAGCAATGCTTAACATACATTAACTGAAAAGATGCTTTTCCATACTTGCAATGCTTTGTTCAGCCATCCCCATATATACTGCTTATTTAGAGTGAAAGACTTTTGACACCTGAATGTGCTTTGCATGACTCTGGGAACTGCACAGATGGTTACATTACAAAAAGCCTATAATAAGGGACATGTCAAAGTTGCAAAAGCTCTCAGTAAACAGGAGCATTAATTCTTTTCCTCATTTCATAGAGAATGGAAATCTATTACTCTGCATGTACGTAACCACATGCCTACCATATGTGCTTAATCTTTCAACTAGCTTTACTGCGCTGTTCTTACTGCTGTGCATAAGAGAGATACAGCTGCTAATAAATTCATTTCCATGACAGCTCTCTAAGATGAAAGCATACTTGTATCCAGGCTTGTGAATAGACACCTAAGTGACATAACATTTAAAGCTCAAACAGGATAAGACTAGTCATCCAATCTGAGAAGCCCATGGGCTGATTTACAGTCTTTAGCTGTCATGATGCACATCCAGGATACAGACAATCCTTGACTGACACAAGTGCTTGGTAATTCCACAAAATCAGACCTTTGGCAAAACCAGCGCAGTTCTGAACATTACCCAAAGTGTGTTTTAGCTGTGGTAGGAATCTTGTATGAAAATTGCAAGGTGATCATGCAATTAAAATTCATACTAAAATACATTTATACAAAGATTGAATTAATGCCAGTATGTGCTATTTAGCACAAGGATTTCCTAATTTTTGAATACTTAGGCATAGAGCTGCAATGTTACTTTAAGGCTTGTTAATGGTTATATCCAGTATTTTTTGAAGAAATAAATCAGTATTACCTAGCAGTGCTGACAATTCTCATGTAAATTTTATGCTATTCTGATTCTTTACTTTGTGCTTTCTGTAGAGATCTCTACACAGTGTTTTTGGCATCTTCCTCCCAAGGAAGAATTAGGGAAGTTTTCTGTACCCCCACAATCATATACCATGTTAGACACCCACTGGGCTTCTCCCCTGCATATTTTTTCCACCCATTGTTTTTTAATATAATCAAGAGCCTTATTTCTTGGAGTGAGGTCAGGAAGAGCAGTGAGAGTTTAGAAGAAACACAACGTGGTATTTCCCACCTAATGTTTGGTGGCCGAAAGTTTGACCTCTAAAACTGAAGCATGAACTAAAACACATACTGGCAGTAAGTGAAATGCTGTCCATCAGGTTAGCTTTTGCTGAGATCTCAGAAAGGAAGATGAAGTCTGTGATTCATCTTTGTTGTTTTTTGCATTTTACTCAAGCCATCGCATTTCAGGGCAAATTTAATGTCTCACACATTTGGACCCAAATTCTTTCATCTTGGCCCAGTATAACTTTCCATTACTCTGTACTGATAATAACATCTGATTTTGTCAATTTTGCTCACAGTCATTGGTGTGAATGTGTACGTACAAAAAGAAAACTGCAAATTTCCTGAAAAGAAAGCTTCTAGGGCTTTTCCAGCACTGACATTTCACTATCAGTTCTATACTCTCTCTCTCTTTTTTTTCCCAATAAATATGCTGAAATTCAATGTCCCAGAGCTTGACACTATACAAATAAATGCCTCAGAGAGTAGTACATCTGGTTTCAATATCAACAGCAATAATTTCCAGTATTTGTTTTCATAATAAAGGACCAGAGTCCAACAGCATTATTGGTGAGAAGAGCACTGAAAGTGAGAAGGGTATATAATTTATTACACATACAAAAACTATGTTAAAAGAACATTATTAAGGTTGTAAAGTCAAACACTTGAGACTTAGGAAATGCCAGAATTAAGGTGGTCTGTGCAACTTTAATTTGACCTCATGAATGTATGCCTCAAGACAGTCTTTAGTTACATGGATGTATGCAATTTCTCTCCAAGACACCGACCTCAGGCAGTGCTCAGAAAGTGTAAGTGGCCCGTTTAAGGACCACTATGTATTACTTATTTTCCTTCTTGCATCTGGTGTATGATGCTTTTACTCTGCACCCTACAAACCTTGCTCTGAAGAAAAGACTTTTAGCTTCCTCCCAGGTGGTTCTCTCCTGCTCATCACTGCTGCAGCCAAGCACTTTGCAGCATCAGTTTCACAGAAATCTGTGCCTGTGTTAGTGAGCAGTGAGCCTTTGCATGAAAGAGTGAGTGCTGAGGGCCCGATGCTCACATTGCAGGGCACTGCTGCACCCCAGCAGCACATTTGAAATCAACTGTGGTTTGGGGGGCATTAGATGGAGAGCCTGCAGAACTATACCCATCTCAATTGCTCCCAGAGACATTCTGGGAAAAATTGTGTCCCAGTGGGTCTTGGGAATGCAAACTAGAGTGTGGTCAGTGGGGACAGTGGGGCTTCAAAACAACACCACAGATTGAATTTACAGTGCTGTAGTAGGCACAACCTGCAAGAAAACTGACTGTTTACAGATGGAGAAACAGAAACAACACATGGGGGTTAACTGAACAAAGTTCCACTAATTTTGGGTGCTGAATGTGAGGATGTAGCCATGTTATGACTTCCCACTTCAAGCAACCCCTGCTTGTGTCCCCTCTCTGACAACTCCCTGCTGCACTCACAGATGCTGCAGATCTGATGTTCTCCTGTTTGAGCATTTCATCCTTGTAATTCAAGCTGACCTCTCACTGTACACTGGAATCAGTAAGTCACATAATCTGCTTCTATATTAGAAAACTACACGAAGCCAGGGCAAGGGTCAGAGCACAGCTTGCTTCCACGTGGCTTAATTTTCTTTCTCCCTCCCTGCCACTAACCCCAGAAAGCCTTGTCCATTCTCTTTACTGGGTACATACTTCTGCCCATTTTGTTCTCTGGGCTGTGACTGGGCAGCTACTCATGATGGAACTGTTTCTTTGTCTTTGGCCTGGTTAATCCCGCAGTTTCCAAAGAGCAGGGACTGCAACTCTGCTTTCCTCCCTTACCAACATCATATTTCCCATATGGGGAGTATGAGCTCATGTTTTTTTCCATGTCCACAGTGCTTGAAATAAATCCAGCTGTATATAGCCAGGAAATTCCAGCACTTGGTATTTCCATTTCCTTAAAACATTCTATTTGTTTTATCTGCATT
The DNA here is from genome assembly GCF_039878825.1 of Excalfactoria chinensis. NCBI lineage: Eukaryota > Metazoa > Chordata > Aves > Galliformes > Phasianidae > Excalfactoria > Excalfactoria chinensis. Next base: position 43,016,463 of record NC_092827.1, read on the forward strand.
TAATTTCAGATGGAGGTTGGGGCTGACAAGTTGCTGATCTGTAAACTTTGCTTGGTTTCATCCCCAGAGCACCATGAACTTTCTGCATGAAGGACTAGTGCACACTGATAAATACGCATGCAGCAGATGCCTTCCCCATCACATGGTATGGGAGCGTGGGTTTTCTTGTCCAGCATTCTTACACAGATCCCGCTGGCACCTAGGAAAGTAGTAGAAAATAAATTGCCTTTTATTTATTTATTTTTTTAATCTTAATTAGCATAATTGCTTCTACATTGCTCCAAAACAGTAGCATATCTGATAATGCTTTGAGTTTGGCGTTGAATTCAGCCAGTCTGCCACAAATGTCCAAGATGACATATGCTGATGTTTAACAGGTGGTCACAAACATCTATCCTAAAACAAACAACAAGTAGTACATGTTATTAAATTACATTACTTGAGCTGTACTGAGCTGCTTTTTTAATCATATCATAATGCCAAAATAATGACTAATAGGAGATAGATTGTTAGAAACACTTTCTTGTCCTGAACATGATGGAATGTGTTCAAGTAAATGAAAAACTTGTTAGTGTATGAACCGCGGCCATAAACCACTACTATACCCATTTTTCATAGTGGATCATAATGCCATATGGGTTTTTAATAAAATATATGACCTAGTCCAAACCTTGGCTATTGCTGCTATCTGTCATTTGTTATAAAGACGCCAGACATGCTTGATTTCCCTAGTTAGATTGAATCTGTTTCTTTCTTAAGATTATTTCTGCTTCACAATGACATCTCCCACATTCCTGAATGGTTTTAATTATCTGTCTTGCTTTCTCTTTCTCAATACACTTTCTTTTTTCCCCAAGTGTTTTGAGTTGTTTTACGTTGATGGCAAAGTGTCTTGCTGAGGGCACGGTTATTGAAAGTTGCTATTTAAGATCTAATTACAGGGTAGATTATATTTTTCTTTATAGCAAATGCATTTGACAATTTTCATTTTTCAGCAGAAAGAAATAATAAAAACTACCTTGTACACATACAGTGTATTTGTGTACAAGCTTGGTGAATGAATGCTTATCCCTTAGATAAGAAAAGACCTTTAGTTATTGTAGAAGAAAAAGATTGCATATAGGGCAATAGTAGCAAGGAAGTAACAGATTAGTTTGAACTCTTTTGTATGAAGGATTTGTATGGAAGAGTTGAGTTCCCGACCTGATGTGAATCTGTGTGGTGTGACTGACTTAGTCAGTATTTACTAAGATTTACTTTGGGAAATATGACCCAGATGGTATTGTTTCCTCATGTTTCTCTCTGTTATTTGCCTGCTCATTTTTCATCTGATTCTACTGAAGGGCCTTTGCAAGCAGGCAGACCTAGTAGAAAGCAGGCAGAAGGAATAGCAGCACATTAACACCCTAGCTGACAGCACCTCAGGTTAAGAGGAAGACATATGGCAAATGCAGACCACTAACACAGGGATTGGAGAAGTGTTAACATCTTGTTTTTTGGCGGTTTTCTCTAAGCCTTACTTCTTTGACTTCTTCATTATATAAAAAAGAAATCCTTCTATTCTTGCCCAGACTCCTTAGTAAAGAAGATCCAGATCTTCCCTTGCCTGCTATTTAGCACACATTCAGCAACTGAAGGAGGTCCCAGTGCCACGTAAGCAAAGAGTAGGAAAAGCTCATGGTGAGAGCCTTTTGGAGCTTTGAATGCCAGAGAATGTTTATGCAAAACAAATGTCTGCTACCTTGTACTAAGGGCTTAATTCTATTTTCAACTTTCTCAATTTTATTAAAAGAAAAGTAGCATCCCTATCTTTTTTCTGGCCTGTCTGCTTTTAATTTTCTCATTTATATGTGTATGGAATGGGGAGGAATTATTACAGGAGTTCTGAAAAAAATACAGAAGCAAGACAGAAATCTGCTTTTTTTTCCTAACACTTTTGGCTTTTTAGGACTCAGTTCCGTTGACTTACTTTAGGTACTTGGTTCTGATGTCCTAATACATAAAATCATAGAATCACTGAATCACAGAACAGAATAGGCTGGGTTGGAATGGTCCTCAAAGCCCAGCCAGCCCCAACAATGGTCAGGGCTGCCCAGGGCCTGATCCAACCTGGCCTTGAGTGCCTCCAGGGATGGGAGCTGCCAAGGGGGCATTCACCTTGACTTATGGTCAAAGGTAGTCAAGATCAGTGTTGGGGCTCACTAGAGGGAAAGGCAGAATGAGTTCAGAACTGTCCCCATTGTACATGTTGGGGAGCAACCCATGGGAGGACTCTTGACAGCAGGACGCCTGTATCTCTTTGGAGCTCACGACACTGAACCAGGGCTGAGTATTGCATGATTCCTGTCAAGGAGGGTGCTGAGTTTTGTGGAAGGACAGACGTCCACCTGTTGTGCTTATGTTCCTTTTCAGTGCCTATGGGTCTTTTCGTGAAATGTTATTCAGTCACCAGAGTGCTTTGGCAGGAACAAGGCATCAGATGGCTTTGACAAGGCTGCCTTTATGTACTCACAGGTGTCTAAGCTGAGGTATGCAAAGAATTTCATAGATCAGCCTGGATCTTGTTTTCATTCACCTATCAAAATGTTTGCTCTACCAACTTAGCACATATCACACACAAAAACATGCCAAACATGAAAGCAATACAAGTCTGAATAATAGTATGTCACCTTTTAAAAAACATTAATTACATTTTGAAAAATGAAATAAGTGGAATTCATTACCCTTAAATATAACCTTTAATCTTTTAAAAGCTGGCATGGAATATTTTTTTATGTGGGCTTTCACATAGCTGAATTTTAGACCTGTTGGACATTTCAGTATGACCTAATGGCTGATGCACAGAAGCTGCTGTTAGGACTCCTGTGCTCTGTTTTCTCTTTGTGTCAAGATTTATGGCTAATGAGAAGCTATTTTCTGCATTGCTTGGCCAGTGAAGAACTGTGTTTCTTAGGGGTTGTTTTTATGATCTAAGATGTACAGTTTCTAATGATCGCATGCAAAGTAAACCTTTTATTTACTTAACCACCATAGTACACTGCGTGCAACAAAATCAGCATGTAATTCTTACAGCAGAAATGTCACTGCTTTATAGCTGCTGTGATTTTTAAGGCTTATATAAAGATGCAAATGCTGTCACCTCCTTTTCTTGTGAGGAGTGAAATCTCTGCAAGCAATCCTGTAGAGCTGAGTCTCAGTTTCATGAGTAGTTTTCTGAGGCTTCAAAGTAGCAGGAGTCTGAAAATGATAAAAGTGGGATGACCTTCATTTTCAGTGCTAAAGATCAAAGTGGTCTCTTGTATTCAGGTATGTGGAACTCATTCTGGCTACTCAGAGGAAGAACTACTATGCTGGATTTGGATATCAGAATCTAGCCGAGAATAAACAATGTTTCTCATGGCAAGGCCATAAAAAAACCCAACAACATATCTGAATTCAGACAATTTACAATAACTCTGAAGTCAGTGTTTATTCATAGAAAGACTTAGTGCTGTTTCTGAAATTTAATGATAATTCTGTGAATTCACATCTTTTTCATTTACACTTGTATGTGTCAGGAAGACTGTGGCTTGTAGCTTGGATTTTTAAGCAGTGATTTCAGGTTGTTTGTATGTAAGATGTGATGCTTGATAGCTTATTGTTTTGAACAGGTTTGGCACAAGATAAGATAATATTTCAGTAAACTACTTAAATTGCTCAGGCTGAAATGAAGCAGATTTTTTTGTTTGTTTTTAATTCATAGATTGAGCTCATTTGATTTCCACAGTCTTCAGCAGTTTTGGCTTGCGGTCTCAGCTCTAGCATAACATGTTATAGATATCTTGTATGTCTATTCAGGCAGACCAAGCAGTAAAAAAGGTCAAGAAAACCTCTGAGCCACTGTTTTTCTGACACCATATTGATAGTGCCATAATATATCAATAGTCAAGATAACAACAGTGTCCACAATACAGTTATTGTAGTGATCAAATATTAACATCTGAACGTGCTTCACCAATAAAGACACTTGAGTATTTTTATTCCAAAGTTCAATCCTCATAGTCTTTTGTTTCTTTAGATTGTCCTAAACTTACCTACAGTACTTATCTAAAGTACTGAAGTGTGGTTTTCAAATTCTTATGGATTGTGTGTAGGAAGACATTTTTTGGACCTGAATTTCTTTCCACTCCTGCATTTTGGCTTACAGTGCTGTCACACTCACCTTCATGTTGTAAATACCTCTAGTAAGGATTCAGTGGAGCCTTTTTTTCACTGTAAGTCTAAAAGACAATTTGATCTCAACTATACTATGAGTCATATGGAGACGACTGATATAAGTGATTCATTTGGCCTTCCGCCACAACCCCAGTATCTTGCTGTGGTTTCTATAAAATCCACCTGGCCAGTATATTTACTTCCTGAGATCCCATATACCTATAAACAACCTTATTCTTCTGTTGAACATGATTTTCCAGAAGGTGTTGTGAGTCTGAGAAGAAATATTATTTAATGTACTATACCTGCTACATGCAAATATTTCAATTTTTCTCAATGGAACTCAGGCAGGAACAGCGGTCCTACATGCCTGGCTTTCAGCATATCCCACAGCTGCAGCCACTCAAACCAGAGGAAAAGGATCTCTGTCAGGTACAGCATGTAGGTGGCTAGCTTTCCTTGATGCAGAGAATATAGTAGGGTAGACATGTATGAGGACATCACAGTTTTATGTTGAATTTTCTGAAGGGCTGGATAGAGCATTTAAGAACCTAGCAGAACAGTAGAAGAATGTTTTGGATCTCTACAAAGGAGGAAAATAAGACAAAATTGTATGTATGACCGACTAATTGTAGCCATTGAAGAAGAACAAAGGAATGGAGTGATGCAAATGCTGGAACTACTAAATATTCTGCTGGTGACTCTTTAGAGAATTAAAGAAATGTATCTGAACCTTTAAAAACTAGGACATTGTGTAATCTCTGGTTTTGTGTTTATGTCTTTCTACAAGCTAATACAACACCTCCTTCCAACCAAGTCCAATGTTTGCTTACTGACGTTGAGAAAACAGCTTCTCTGACAAAGGTTGATACATCCAGTAAACTTCAGAGAGGTAGTTCATGATGCTAATTAAAAACAAACAAACTAAAATAATAAAACTAATTTAGGGAGTGGTTACCCCACTGCAATTTATACAAATGTTGAAATATACAATCTGTTCAAAATCTTTACTCGGGATTAATTTAAGGTGTGTTTACCATCAAACAAATCAGTGGAGTGTAGTGTAATGATTTCTGAGCTGACTTTAAGTTATGTAGACTGGGGATAAAATCGTGAAACTCAACAAGACATTGATTTAAGGGCATGTTGTGTATTTGGACTTACTACAGAATTCAGGTCTTTGATTGCTCTGTAGTTCAGTCTCTTAATAGGCTGGCCATCATTTATATTAAAATTATCCACATTGATCCATCTGTATAAAAGGCATTTTGCAAAGGAAAGAACTCGTGACAGAATCAAAAAGTCCAGGTTTGCTGGACAGCAAGGAGGGGCCAGGACATGGATTTGTGAATGTAGATTAAAGTTCGGCAGCTGGGATCTAAGTTTTTGCAGACGTGGAAAAAAATGTTGGATTGATGACTGTCCATTTCCAGATGTCAAGTGAAATATACATATTTAAGATAGCATGATACTCCAGCCTGGGAGCATATACCATATGGAAACAGGCCTGCTGGGGCTTCTGGAAAACCCTGGAGATCATGTGAGATGGTGAGGTTACTGTTAAAAGTCAGGGAATGATACATTGCTTCCAGTTCTGAAAATAGGGGTGCTACCATCTGAAAGTAGGAGCAAAATAAGCGCATAGAAAATCTTGAGTTCAAGTTCTTCATAATGCTGACTTTTTCATACTTCTAGATTATTTGTGCAATTACTGCAGCTTGATGTCTATAGAGCTTAGAACAAAAGTCATAGAGAAACCAGAAGGAGGCTTGTTTCAACCCCCCTGCTATGTGCAGTGTCACCAACCACTAGACCGGGCTGCCCAGAGACACATCCAGTGTGACCATGAATGCCTTTAGGGATGGGGCATCCACAACCACCCTGAGCAACCTGTTCCAGTGTGTCACCACCCTCTGTGTGAAAAAGTTCCTCTTAATATCTAACCTAAACCTCCCCTGTCTCAGTTTCAAACCATTCCCCCTTGTCCTATTACTATCCACCCTCGTAAACAGCTGTTACCCCTCCTGTTTATACACTCCTTTCAAGTACTAGAAGGCTGCAGTGAGGTCTCCTTGGAGCCTTCTCTTCTCCAAGCTAAACAAGCCCAGTTCCCTCAACCTTTCCTCACAGGAGAGGTGCTCCAGCCCTCTGATCATCTTAGCGGCCCTCCTCTGGACCCGCTCCAGGAGCTCCATGTCCTTCCTGTACTGGGGGCCCCAGGCTGGATGCAGTACTGCAGATGGGGCCTCACAAGAGCTGAGTGGAAGGGGACAATCACCTCCCTCTCCCTGTTGGCCACCCCTTTTTTAATGTATAACAGAACACAGTTGGTCTTCTGGGCTGCAAGCACGCTGCTGGCTCATGTCCAGCTTCTTGTCCACCAGGACCCCCAAGTACTTTGCTTTTCTCTTTTTTGTTTGTTTGGTTGGCTGGTTTTTGGCTGATGTAGCCAATGGTGTGATTTCCTATAGGAGCTATGAGGATGGGTGCATTACAGTTAAATGCATCCTTTGTCTATATCTGACTTCTCTGGGGAGGTCCCTGAGGCATGGTCCTTGCTGGCTATGTGCCCACACCACACCCTGCATGCTGCAAGTGAATAATAATAGCAGTTTTCTTACACAGGGAGTGAGGAAGGATGGCACAAATAGCCCTCATTCTGCCTGGCTGGCTGTGGTCAGGCAAGGAAGGGGGAGAATGAGAGAAGGGGACGAGTGGGGCTGTGAGATTTTTGTGCCACTTTTGTCTCTGCAAGTGTCAGTCCCAGACAACGTGCTGGTTCTTTTGAATTGTAGAGGTGCAGCAGTGACTATAGATCCTGTTTGCTTTCTGTACTCACCTCTTTGCAAAAACCCTCTCTCTCAATACTGCAGAAGGTAATCCAGCAAGCTTTTGAAATTACAGTGCACTGTGACGCTCACAAAATCTATAAGAAAGATGCATGTTTTTCCAAACCTTTTTCACTTACCAGGCACTGTCAAGATTATTTTGCATTTGTGAGTGCACAAATCAGGCTTCTGAGTGTAACCAGGAACTCTCCCCTCCCCCTGGCTTTATGGATGTGGGATTTCACTTGCAGCAACGGCTTATGCTCTGCATGGGAGCCTTTGTCACGTTTTTTCTCTGTGCCAATCCGTCCCCCCGTGGAGAGAGTTTATAGCAACCAACAATGAATGGAGAGGATTGAGGCAGATGTGAATAAAGGGATAGTGAACATTTTTAGCTCAAAAGAATGAGCCATGATCACTTGGTTCCTAAGCAGGCAGAATCGCAGCGTCTGGTTGGTATATACTATGTTCTTCTTGTACTACATACTCTGACTAATTCCTGTCTTCTTGATCATCGGTAATAACATTACGTTTGATTAAAATACCTTAGTTGCCAAAAGTAAGAAACCCCACCCACAAATAATATTAGGTGCCTCTTGCTGGTCCTTTTGAGTTACTTTTTATACTGATGTTCTTATTGATAATCTGTGTCAGCTATTTCAGACTCACATTTAATGGTTTAAACGTGCACAGATGTATTTAATATATGTAATGCAGTGATGTCCATATGTGATGCTGTATATATGATAATGCTTATATTAAGGATTCTGTAAACAGTCTCACATTCTATTTCCATTGTATGAAGATGTATAATATGTTCACACACCAATATCTACACACGTGTGCAAAAGCTGATGTGCACGTCATGTACATTTAATGTAGTAGAGAGTATGCACAAACATGCAATTTAAGTACAAGTGGGTAGATATTCAAAGACCTTTAATCGTCACAATGTTTTGTTATTGATCACATCACCAATGTGAAACACTTATTCAGCACAAAACGTCTCTGCTTTCTGCAAAAGCTGCCATCTTTTTTTTTTTTTTTTTCTTTCTTTCTTCAAATCCTCTGACCTCCCTTGGGAAGGCTTTTATGCATGTTCAGTATGCTCACACAACTATTTCTACCAGCACTGTTACCATAGAAACCTAGTGATGGGTTTTTCTTTCCTTTCCTGCCCTGTCAGGGTTTGGACCTGGTGCCAGACCTCTTTGCTGTTAGCAATGATATTTTTTCAATATTTGGACAGCTCTTTTAGGAAAAAAACATGTTGTTTGCATTTTCAAGATGTATTTTATTTCAGGACGCAACTTCTCAGGTATTAGCATCAACCAAATGATTTACATATTTCAATGATCCAGACAGCTTTTCTTTTGCAATGCTCAGACCATGACATTTTGTAAGAAAGATGCTAGAACTGTTTATTAATTGTAGATGTCAACTCAGAAACAGATGAAGTGATTTATTTAATAGGTCAGTGGATTGTGGCTCACATTTTAATTTTTTTAATACTCACTTTCATCGTTTCTTTATTATGCTCAGAAATGTCTCAGTCACAGCTAATCACAAAAAAAGATGTGTAATTAATTACTATATAATTTGCAAGTTATTGATTGGCATCATGTGTAGCGCTTACACTAACAGCTGCCTCATATAAATTTTTAAGTATTTTGATTCTCTGACTACATATCATATTGATTTTTTTAAAGGAATCCACCCTCAGTTAGATATGTAACATCATCGCTTGTGTTTAGATGGAATAAATTATTTCAGTTAACATGACATACAAAATGTAGCTTTTCACTGAATTGTCTGAAATATTTTAAGTATAATTTGACTTAAAGAAAACACATGTATACATTATGTAATATCTATGATACAACATGGATAGTACACATCTGATAGATTTTAGAGGCTGAACGCACTAGCTGATGCAAAGTATTATACTGAAATCACATATTCTCCAGAAATTGTGTCTGCTAGTAACAAACACCTCATCTTTCTGGTGCAAATAGCATATTGCACCAAGCAAAATGTGACAGAAGGGAGAGCTAAGATGGTTTGAACTTGCATTTTTGTCTTACTGTTAGGCAAGCACTGGCCTTGCAGACTTTTGTCCAAAACAACAGAGTATCCTGTAATGTAATTATGAGCAGCAGGGCAACCAAAGTGAGCATCTTCTGGAATATCTGTTTGATGTAAGAGGTAATTACAGTCCTGCAAAGATGAAAATGGATTATATCACTTTATGGTGTGTTTCACGTGCATTTTTTCTTCAGGGACAGGAGAGGGAGCAGTTCTTCCTTCTCATTATCTGAATGCTGTATTTGGCCCCATCCCCCTCTTTGCCTTTTAGCCAAATGCAAACCTGCCTGGCCATAATACGGAGGTGGCTGAGTTTTACCATGGGGGCACCGGGTTCTGGGACAGGGTGGAGGGGGACTGACCACCCACTTTTTCCCCAGGGAACAAAGGTGAAATTCTTTCTGGGTTGCCACTTTTCCTAAGGATATAGTTAAATATCAGCATCTTTTGTGCTCTACTGTATATTTTTATTCATAACAATGCTTTATTTTTTATTTTTTTTTTTTTTCTTTTTCCCTGCCTCATCATGCTAAAAGAAGAAGCGGTTGTGTGTAGTCAACTGGAGTGAATATGTACATTCTCCAGGCCCGGTCTTGTGAGACTTTGTCCCACTGTTGTTCCCACTCAGAGCTGAGAAGAAACCACGCACGTCTGAATAACGGGGGCCCTTTCTGCCTGTTGTAATCCTGGATTGTTACAGTCTAGGGGCCAGCCATGCTGTCACCGTCACAAATTGATTTAACCATCAATTGCAGTGGTCATTAAAGCTGCTAGAAGTCCCAGCCAAGCTGATGAATTGCAGCTGAATGTGAAATGAGCCTCCAAGACTGTTTCCCACCATCTCATATCAAAGCCTATTGTGTCTCTCCAAAGTAAAGGGTCGGAGGTTCAGCCTGGAGTTCAACAATGGGCTCACTCAGAAGATAGAGCCCCCTTCGCCCCAGCATTCCCAATTACAGTTTTCTTTCCATGCCTTATTGTGCAGTATTTGCATCCAACTAATACGCTGAATTATTGACATACCCCAGTGTCAATGGGGCTTTTGAAAGATTTATCCCCCAAATATATGGAATCCCAAGCATCTGGTGGCTCCCCAGTAGCGACAATGAAATGATTCCCTGGTTTTCCTCCTCTGGCAGCCTATTCGACTGATCTGATCTGAATGGCTATCTTTACTCAGCAGAGATTAGCTGCTTCCAGGCCTCACACACAAAAAACCCCAAGTCTGCTTCTGGAAGTCTTTTTCCTTCAGATGTATTGTTCCCTGCACTTGATTTGCTACTCATTTCTATGTAGCACTTAAATCTGCTAGACTGCTTAGTGTCTGTTAGTAGCAGGAGAAAAAGAATGAAAAAAATTATCTGATGTACTCCCATTCCTCTCTCTCTCTTTTTTTCCCTGTCTTTTTTTGTGTGTGTCCTGCCATATCTGCATGATTGATACAGTCTTCTTGCATTTTTGGCTTGCTACTAAGCTACACATGGTTCAGGCTACCAGATGAAACTGTATCCCTTGTGCTCGGGGGGAGCATTTGCACGCTGGGCACACACAAGCTGTTTTCCTGTGCAGACTGTCTTGTCAGAGAGTCCCATCCCTGTGGCTGAGGGACTCTGGGGTGCAGAATCTGAAGTAAGACACTGCATCTGGGATTGCATATATGAAAAGTCTGGGAAGGTTCCTGCTGCACACGTGGGCAGAAAAAGAAGTTAGAAAATAAGGGCGGAGCACTCGGTAAAGAGGTCACAAGTCCAGACGATCCCGATGTATTAATAATGAGCCAGCAGACAGCTTTAGGTCTGTATTTGCCTAGACTGTGTTTACTACAGACTGAGTGTCTCCACTAAATCTGTGTGGAGATGCTGTTAGCAGAGGGCTAACTGCTACCACTGGCCTGTGTTCCTCCATGTCTCCCATAAAGGTCACCGGGTGCCTGTTCTTGAAAGCTTTGCTATCTCAATGATAGAATGAAACAGATGAATAAACACATACACTTTTTAGTTAAAAGGCTCTTTAAATCTGGTTGCATCACAGAAGAGCAGTGCTTTTGTCGATCTCTTCCATCTTTCTGAACTCTGGACTATTTCACTGCATGTAGCAGTAAACTTTCCTTAATGGAAAATACTATCACTGCTGTTTTAATTCTATTTTGGCCTTATGTGTTCCAAGGGAAGCATCTGAAAAGTCCATCAATCCATGCTAACATTAGATCTTGTCTCCACAAAAAGCTGGACTGAATGAATAGGAGTTTGAAAAAATAGAATGGAAGTCTGTCCAATTAATGGCCTGGGTAGTTATGTCTCATGACAAGATTACAAAAAACTCAAATAAACAAAACAAATGAACAACAACAACAACAAAAAAAAACAACAACACCCAACCCCAAAGCCTACTCTTCACTGTGACAAGCTAAAGAATTTTCACAGGATTGTTGTTTGTTTGTTTGTGGGTCTTTTTTTCTCCCAGGCATTTCCTGCAGTCTCTGTTCCTTGCACTAGTCTAGGAAACCAGGTACAAAACTGGGACAGCATCACCCTGCCTGTGCAAGCTGAGTGCCAATAATCAGGGAGAGGAGAGTGGAAGGTGATGTTAAAAAATGGCAGCTCCTTGTCATGCTACTTTCTGTACATACAGGAAGTATTCAACTGTTACAGTGCAAAGCCTGAATAGTAAGAGGAGTAGAGCACAGACTGTAGTCAATCCACCTATTCTATGCAAACTCCAGTAATATGGGAAGGTACAAATGAGCCTGCTTATAAATTCAGATATGTTGAAACAAACTTTTCATCTGAGACTGTTCTTGTTTCTCAGCTGAGCTGAGGACATATCCTTCTATGTGGTTTCCAATAGAGATGAAATCAGTAATATTGGAGCTACCGTCATATAATTTTCTCAGTTCATTTGAACCCTGGAATGTGATGGTTGGGGATCACATAAATAATCTTAGCACACTATCACTGCCTAGCTCCAGGGAAGCAAGTCTGCATTAAGATTTGACTTCAATGGGAATAAAGTTCCTTTCAGCTCTTCTATTGAAATTGTCATTGCATAAACTCCTGTGCAAATCAAACCTAAGAATAATGTTCTAATTTCCCAAGACTCAAAGCCTGCTTGCTTTCTCAGAGCCTAGAAGGCTGTCCACTGCATGGTTACTTGCTGAATTGAGTTCTACGAGGAAGGACCTTTGTGTCTTGGTGGGCAACCGGTTGTAAGTATGCAGTAAGTATGACCTTATGGTCAAGAAGGCCAGTGATATCCTGGGGTTCATTAAAAAGAGAGTGGTTAGCAGGTCGAGAGAGGTGTTCTTCCCCTTCTTGTCTTCCTTGCTGAAGCCAAATCTGGAGTACTGTGTCCAGATCTGAGCTCCTTGGTTCAAGAAAGACAGGGACTTCTATAGAGAGTTCAGCAAAGTTCCATAAAGAATATTAAGGTCCTGGAACATCTCCATTATGAGGAAAGGCAGAGAGACCTTGGATACTGTTCATCATGGAGAAAAGTGAGAGGGGATATTATCAATCCTTATAAATATCTACAGGGCAGAAATCAAGTGTATGGGGCCAAGTTCTTTTCAAGAGTGCTCAGTGACAGAACCAGGGGCAATGGGCACAAACTAGAACACAGGAAGATCCATAAGAACATGAGGAAAAACTTTACTTTGAGGATGACAGAGCACTGGAACAGACTGCTCAGAGGTGATCACATTCTCCTCTGGAGACATTCAAAACCTGCCTGGACACTTTCTTGTGTAACCTGCTATATGGAACCTGTTCTAGCAGTGAGTTGGACTAGATGATCTCCACAGGTCCCTTACAATCCTTACAGTTTTGTGATTCTATTGTTTCTGTGATTCTTTGTGACTCTGTGAATTCCAAACCTGTAGCAGTTAGAGCATTTCTTGAAAAAATGTTTCTTTGTGGGATGTCGAAACAAAGAGAATCAAGAAAACTTCTTCAGTGAATAATAAAGATGTTTATGTTACGCAGCCTTATATTGCACTGACAGAAATCAATCTTGACCTGGCAAAATTTGTATTCATAAACATATCTATGTATCTTGTCAGTATTGGGTTCCCTAGTAGAATAAGATACATTTTACCCTACAGAATGGGATCCTCCACATACACTGATGACACATTTCATTTTTAATATTCAGCTATTGCAATGAACAGATTAAGGTTCAATAGAAAGTGATTTCTGCTTTGATCTCTGGAGTGGAAGGATTTCTCTTTCCCATAGCCTTAAGTCCCTGGGACCCTAAGTCTCCTTTTCACAATAAAGTCCAGTGCTTCCTAGTGCCACTTGCCTCTGATAGTACTACTTCTCAGCACTGAGCCACAGAGAGTGCAGGCAGCCATCTAGGCACGTCCTGCTTGACTAACATGCACACACTGGCATGTGTTCTCATGGTGACAGCCCTCATTTGGGCCCTCCATTCTCCTGGCTAGGTGCTTTCACAATGCATGTGAAAACCTGAAGACTTCACATTCATATGTGCAGTGTATTAAAAGGCTCAAGATTGATTAGAAGGCAGTCAGCACACATTTCATGTCATCAACTATATATCTTCTGTTCTAAAGTCAAGTAGGGTAAAAACTCAGGAGACTTTAGCAGAAGAGTTGTTGGGATACAAGAGACTAGTTTTAGAAGTACTGAAATGTAGAGATACTGAATTTGTATTTTGATAATGCTTGATTTTAGCTGTATGACACTGAAAAAAAGGTACTTTTTCCTCAAGGCAAACTATTATTTTGGAAATGAAACTCAGATTAGTACATACTTATGCTATTAACTTGCATATGAGTAATTTACTTACTTCTGTAGTATATCTTCTCTGACCTATATTCACTTCGTACTCTAGAATGCAGATTCAATTGTACAAAATAATATATTGGTCACCCATGTTTCTATGATCAACAGATGCAAGTTAGATATTAATAATAGAAACAATGTCATGTTAAAGAATATTATGTAGAAATCTATTTGACATAAGTGTTTTTGAAGGAATAAACATTTAAGCTTTACTTTTCAGAAAAATGATTCATTTTTTTGAATGCAGCATTGTAAACAAATAGTATTGTAAATCACCTGGAACTAGTAGAGTCCTGTATCAGAAGTGTTATCAGGAATCTAGATACTTGGCAAATATCTGAAGTTTAAATCTTAAAATAAAAAGTGAAATCTTTTGCCAGTAATTGTAGGTGAAAAAATCCTTGAACCATTCAGAATTCAAGTAGTATGTAATAAATGGCAATTGAAACTGCAGATTTTCCTTGTCATCATTCCCTGCTGAGTGTAACAATCAGTTGGTGTTATGTGAAGAATTTGCAAGAAATTTTCTTTTCTTGTTTTCATTTGTGTATTGTTAGGCTTTCTCCTGAAACTGAGAGACAGTTCACTAGATTTCAAAAAGCTACTTACAATGCGATGTAATGCAAACATAATCACTGTTGCTTAGAGGTGTTGCAAAGCCATGCAGGTTTCATTTAAAAATGCAGGTACCAACACAACTGCTTATGCAGAATATGCACATTCTCTGTGGTCTTCCGACTATCTGAAGAAACTATCTACAGAGTTCTATTGGATGGGCAGATCAGGCTGCTGAAGCCCTTTTGGCTCTTTCTTTTGAAGCACTTATGGCTGTAGAAGCACGTAATTACTTCAAATCAAGCAAAAGACCCGTCTCAGTCAGTGTGGTTCAATGCACAGACTTCTCCAATATCCTGCAGCATACCTGTCCCCTGTGGCCACTGGCAGCAGAAAGCAACATTACTTTTTTTTTTTTTTTTTTCTGCAGAATATGCTATTTCATGTTTGAGGAGACTAGATTCACCTTGCATATAACTCTGTCAAAGTGTAAGCAGTTATTGTGGCTTTTTTCTTTCTTTTTTCTTTTCCTTCTTGTAGATGTAAAAGCAGAATAAGTATTCAGAGGAGAAAAAAGAAATTATTATTTCAGTTTGAAATCCAGGAATAAATGAAACTAAGTTGTTGATAAACCAGTGGAAGGGATACATAAGTAAAAGTCAAGGTGAGTGAGGCTGTAGTTGTCCATTTGCTACTAATCAAAAGGCATATTTCTAGGACAACAGAAATCTGTTGCTTCTGTATATGCTCCAATGAATAGTCTTACTTTCTGTGGCTTCTCTCCAACTTCTAGATTCATTTTATGCTGGACAGAGACTGTAAAGGGAGATCATACCTGAGCTCATGGAAAGAAAATTATATTGCCTCCTGTTACTTCCCCCAAATCATAAGAATGGTGAATTACTATTTCAGCCTCTCAGTCATTTTATCTGCTCCACATACAAAGCTGAGTTCTGCATCTAGCTTTCTTTCAGAGACTTGTGCTTTCCGTTCACATTGTGTTTCACATGACTCCCGGGCAGCCATGGAAAGGTTTTTCTAAATGTATAATCTCATTATGGATGATATCCAAAGTCTATGGAAAGAAGTGCAGACACTCTCTATGATATTCATGATCCTTGAAGTGGGCCTTGTGCCATCTATTGCATCTAAGGAGACATTTGTGCTCACCACTCATTGAGGAATGCTGGTGCATGTCCAGGGAATGCTGAAGTAACACTTTGCTTATATTAAAAAGCGTCAAATATAAGTGGAGTAATGTAGCTAGGCCACAAAAAATATAATACATGACTGGCTTAAAAGTAGGTGGCAAGTGAAAGAAATGGTATTACTGTATTCCAGTTTTGCTGTGTTGCAATCTTCTTCTGCCTCTTTGTGGAAACCAGAGTTAACCTTCAGTATAAGATCTGTTATTAAAGTATCAGATCGGTTGGCTCCTCAGTGTATTACTAGCCTAGGAATAGGTTCAGTGATGTGGTAACAATCATTCTGTCTATTGAATGCAGAGGCTGTATTTGACATTCTTACTAGCTACTGAACAAGAATTCTTTATTTCTAACTTCAGAAGTCATCCATGTTAGGGGAATTTTAACTCCTAAGTCACTTGAGTTTTTCTGAAGAAAATCACTCATCTTTCTTTTGGAAGGGAAGAGTCCCCAGGTGACTTTAGTAGAGTACATCTAATTAAATAGCATGGTAATGAAAACAAACAAATAAAAATTAATCCATATTTATAATAAATACAAGTGTTGGGATTAAGTTTCTTCCTGGAATAAACCTCTGCTGGTGTCCTTAGTGCAGGAATGAGTCTATCCCATCCTTTTTATTTACCTTACAAAGCCACGAGAGAAATATAGAAACACACTATAGCCTACTAATGAGATAAATGTCCCTATGGTCTCCCCTGAGGAGACCAGCTCTACTCCAGTGATTGATTCTGAGTGGGTACAGTGGGATTTCAATCTTCCTCTGGAGAATTCTCTTTCTTCCAGTGACTATAAGAAGGGAGCATGGAATTGCCTCACTATCCTCCAAGTTGCCCTTGGAAATGCACGGTGAATGTCCCTGACAAGGATACAAGTCCAACTATTTCAAACATGAGCTGTGAAGAGAAATCAAACCACAGGACACCTCCTCTGAACACTGAAATCCGGTTGAGAAGTCCAGAACTCTTGGCTGCTCCTCCTGAACCACTCATACTTAGTGGGCCTCTTTATGTTTCCCACTTGCTAAATCAAGTATAAATATTTCCAAAGCAGTAGATTTTCTGCTGGAGATGCTTTTTAAAACTTCCACACTCGTTGGCAGTGAAAGCAGGCAGCCTACAGTCTTACAGCAGCTGCTGCTCCATTATCTTACTTCTTCATATCTTCTGAGCTATTATTTACCTTTACGAGTAACCTTTAAGCATTTTCTCTGCCTTTACCTGCTCAGAAGATTCTTCTGTACTTTTTTGGACTTCAGTAGCAGTTGACCTTTCGGTGAAAGGAATGGTATAAATTATATAACCAGGGCTTTCTGGAAACTTGCAGGAGTTCTTCCATCTGTTTTCCAGAGTTCTACCAGGCTTAGAAAATAAGCTATGAAAATATAATAGTGTGTTAACTACTACCAAGGCCCCCTTGTGTCTTCTGTTGCATATCACTAAGAGGTTCAATTCTGCCATATAATGCCATATAACACAATAGCATGTTTTTCAATTTCAAGCTATGACTTCAGTATTCTTACAATCATAAAACCAAATCAAAACCAAATTTGCCTCTTTTGTCATTAAGACATGCACTTTGTACATAAGACTGTCTCTTGAAACGATTTTACAGACAAATATTACAGATCATGAGGCACATGTTTATGATCTGTAATTTCAAGTGAGGTCCAGCCTGGAAATCTAATTGAGGCACATTTGCACTGATTTTGAGGAATCTTCGCATAGGAGAAGGTTGCCAGCTTTAAAACATATTTGTTTCTGGACTCTTAAAAATTTACATTAAGCGCAGACGGACTTGAACAGAATCCAGATATAAATTAAATCAAAGTTACCTGTCTGCACGTGCTTAGACTTCTTATGGATACAAGAAAAAAGTAGTGGATCATGAGGTGAATGTATTTCAGAGATGCTCAGCATTGTCTCAGCTTTTCACTAGATGCTCATGAGATTCAATGTTTCTGTACAGGTGACATTATTTTAATCCGATTTGTGCTTAAATTAGTGTGTATAGAAGATATTTCTTTATTTGCTGCCTAGAAAAGTAGATTTAAAAATTCCAAGCTTCTACTTACATATGTAGAGACAGTAGGAGAAAAAGAACGGCCAACTTTGAAACTTCAGACATGGTCAGAATTGAAATACTTCTCTGACAACTCTTTCCTCTTAGGGGGTAGGTGGTTTGAGTACAAAAGGATGTGGTTTAAATTTCTCCATCAACATAAGAGTTTTTCCATTTACTTGTACAAATTTTGAAGGCTCTTGCCTACTCAACTGAAAACATAACAGCACATTTATCTTACAGAAATGAGGAGTTTTCTGTACAATTCATGTTGTGCAATGATCTCAGCAACCAAGTTACATTCCAGATTAAAACGAGAAAGAAATAATGAAAACAGAATCAACTGTTTGTGCTTTTTCCAGAAGCCTTCCACTGGCAAATCCAAATCAGAGCTTTTAAAAAAATGGCTCATGAAAAAGTGATACAAGGTCAAGATTTTGATTTCTGCCATTTGATCCATTAAAAAAAAGTAAAAATTAAAAAAAAAATAAAATCCTTTCTTTTTTCCTCACTAGAATGTCAGTGTTGCTTCTGGAAATGTGATAACAAGAATGACCTACTTAACTATCTCAGATATATTGCTTTTTCTTGGTTGTATTTTTCAACTGTTGGCACCAAGTGTTTATTTTAATGACTAGAAGTGCAGAAGACTGTGTATGGAGGTCTCTTTTCTTGTTTGTCAACAAATTCTGTAGATATGTGGTAGTCATGAATGGTCTACCTCCAACTACACTGTGGTTCATGGGTGCCTTTATAATCAGTGAGTCTTGGATAAATCCTGGAATAAGAAGATAGAAAATCCATGGTTTGGCACAGTTTGCAGTATGTAGTATATGTACTATATGCTCTATTTTTGCTAATCGGGTTATTTTAGAGCTCTGTTGTTAAAAAAACCCAAAACAACCAACAAAGCAACGACAACAAATCACAAGCCAAAACTAGTGCTTCTCTTTCTAAATATTTCCTGATAAATATGTTATTGGCATGAAAATAGCTGTTCTAAGTCAGAACTAAAGTTTTTTAAATTCATTGTCCCATGCTAATAATTGTCAATAAAATCATTACAGAAAAAGTATCAGAAAGTAGGAAAACATAAGCCAAATAGGCTGTTATTCATGGCAGCAAACTAATGGAGGAAAAAGCTACTTACAAAGCACAGTATGATGAGGGGAGGAATTTGGCTTGTGATTGTATAATTTAGGAGGGGACACTTATAAGTGAGGTTGGCAGAAAGTATTTCCTATTACCTTGTGAATCCAGGGTATAATCAAAGGGAGAGAAATAGAAATAGAGGGCTCCTGTAACTGCACATAGTCCCATGAAATCTCTAATCCTCAAAAATATCCTGAGCTCTCCAGGCACCTTCCTGAGACAGAAGTCCTCCATTTTCCTTTTTTTTTTTTTTTTTTTTTTGTACCATTTCTCTCATCCCTCTCTTCCTTCTTCCTCCATGCACATTCAAAATTCATGTGGATGCCAGTGGGCAAAAACTCATGTATGCTTCCCTCTAGGTCCACAGCTTTTGTGTGTGTGCTTTTTGATCTTAAATCTGTTGGAACGTCTATGACATAGACAAATATTCTACTGGAAGAGCTCAGACAGATGATTCTTTCCTTAGATGAATAACACCAACATGAATTTTTCTTATAAAAGAGAGAAATCAGTACCATTTAAAAGAAAATATGTGCATACATTTTATTAAGATGTTACCCACACTTGAATGAGCAATAACTGTGGAGCCTGTTTCATACCAGAAAAACTTGAGATGCATCATATGTGATGCTATAGGCCATGCAGTTCCTTTAATTTCTCTCTCTAGTAAAATATTATTTTTGATGGAATTGAAGACCTTTTTGTGTGCTTGATTTTTATTTCACTGTGTGTTAGTATTGAAAGGGGAATAGATAACAGGGAAATTCTTCTCATCTTTCCTTTTTGGGGGCATTGATCTCTCTGGCAGCCTTCAGTTTTTACAAAATATTTTACATGAAACATGGGATTTCTACCAATTTTTAAGATTTGGCTGAAATTAGAAAAGAATATTCTAAGCATGTACGGGATTCCTTAGTGGACTAATAAAGTGTTTCCCTAAGTATTCTTTTTTCCTCAAATTAAAACAAGCTAAAAAAGCTTAAAATCAAGCTAAAACATTTCTCTCTCTCTCTCTCTCTGTCTCTCTCTCTCTCTCCCTTCCCTCCCTCCCCCCCCCCCCCCCCCTTTTTTTTTTAATGTTAATTCAGATTTTTTAAATCAAAATTATGTTAATTTAAATATCTTCAGAACAACAGGATCATTGTGCAAATAGGTCCCAAAATAGGTATTAAGCCCCGGCACATAAACTGAGCATGCACATGAATAAATCATCAGTGCATGCGTGTTCACACACACACTCTCTCCTGTCGTCCCTTTCTTTTTAGGATTCATTCTCTTCAGCTCAATTGGTTTATGTTGTTTCAATATTTTAGTTGATTGCTACAGAGAAGGATGTAAATATACACAAATGTCTTGCCAGGTACAAGAATGCATTTTTCTAATGCAGTCAACATTTTCTATAACATCTCAGTAGCCAAATTACACAGGCCAACAACACTGATGAAAAGCAATGTGCTTTTTACTGCTGCTATTCTAAGGAAAATGTGGGTCCTTCTTATTTATTTAGTTCTTCATTTATTAATACAGTATCTGCAAACCACCTGCAATGGCAGCCCCTTCTGCAGCCTGACTAGCACCCTGGTTTCCATGGCAACAGGAAGAAAGAGTGAAGTGTAATGAAAGCAGTGAATGCCTCATCTTTACTGGTAACCAGGGGGAAAAAAAGAGGCCTCATTTACATTCTAGTGCATAAACCAGCTAAGTGAAGTTTCCTGAATAATTTCTGCTGGCTTGAAGCTGCACACTTATGTGGAGCTTATATATATATTTATTAGGACAATGGTAAAATTTCCCAGGAAACACTTCTTTACAGAAAGGGTAGTTAAACACTGGAATTGGCTCCCCAGGGAGGTGGTTGAGTCACGGTCCCTGGATGTGTTTAAGAGCCATTTGGATGTGGTGCTCAGAGATAAGATTTAGCAGAGGGTTGTTAGAGTTAGGGTACTATGGTTAGGCTGTGGTTGGACTTGATGATCTTTGAGGTCTTTTCCAACCTATGTAATTGTATAATTCTATGATTCTATGATTTGTGTAAATTGTAGGTGGGGAAAAACACATTATGAACAAATGTCACTTTTAGTTAATTGTTCCATCTGCTCTATAAAAGTAATAAAACAGAATCATAGAATCACAGAATCATAGAAATACCCGTCATCCAACCTAAACTTACCTTAATTATGGTGACTTAAGCAAGGTCAGAAACTTTGCTTCACATGTGACACAAATATGTTGTGGTGGAAAAGACATCTGCTACACTAAGTGACCCATTTCTAAACAAACAGCTGAAGAAAAGACAGAAATCTAAATACAAAAGAAACTTCTTTTACTACTGTAGGCAATTCTTTTGACTATAACACACTCCAAGGAGATGTGTATGTGCTTGAATTGTAAGACTTGGTTTATTACTGCCCTCCGACAAACTTGGCCTTTATCCTGAGGCTTTCAGGTGCTACCATGACAGAAGCAGTTTATAATAAATGCAAACTTCAAAATTCTTATAAATATCATTAAAAAATATGTTGTGTGTATAACTAATGAAACTTCCCTTTCTGAAGTGATGTATGGGAAAATAATTTTAAGGAGAATATCTTAATTTTATGATTTATTTATCAATTTGTAAAATGATCTCTTCCCACACTTAAAAAAACAAAAACAAAACCAAAAAACACAACAAAACGAATAAGCTTAAAATTCCTTCCTGGCTTTAATTTTATCCTGCCAGTTAGTATGTGTCCCCAGTCGTAAGTCCAGGACTGCCTACTAGTCCACACTTCCCATCCTTTCAGAATCAGGCCTCTGTCTGGCAAGACCCCAAGCTTCCTGTAAAGTCTGGAAGAAACAGGCACAGATGAAGCTAGGGGTCTAACAGAACAAAGGTTACTTCATCTACTCCAAAGGCCAGAGTAGCTTCTCTGAGCTTAAATATAGCCAGATTAAAGGCAAGAAAGAGAATAAGTTAAGGTGGGCCACAGGGTTCAGTGTCCTCATCTCTCCCTTAAAAGAAGACTTCATATCACAATAGAAACAGGAACACAGGAACACAGGAACACCTCTGCCAGGACATTTTAATGGTAGACTTTACATACTGATTTTTTCCCATCCAATTCCAGTGATTCCTTTAGAAAACACACCAATATTTTGTTTATTTAATGTTATAATGTAAGATGGCTTTATCTATATCTAGTGATACCTGAGATGGTTCTGAAACCTGGTTTGCTGAAACAATAATTGTTTGAAAATCCTTGCTTTATTATTATTATTATTATTTTAGAAGAATATTTAATGATGAAAAATATCCAACTTAGATTTTTAATTCCTGAAGCAAATAACAAGAATCAAAATGTGTTAAGAATCACTTAACTACCAAGTTAAATTGATGATTTTATTCAAAAGCTGGAGACCGTCATTGTGAGTTCCTCCCATCATGCTTGGCTGCAGGGGATTAAGTTATTAAGGAGCAAGCAGATTGGATTTAAGACTACAGGACTTTTTTTTGTTTGGTTCCTTTCTTCTTTCTTTCCTTTTTCTTTTTTTTTTTTTTTTTTTTTTTTTTTCTTTTTTTTTTTTTAATTTTCTTTCTGTTTTCTTCTTGTTTTGAGAGAGAATTTAGAATTTTGTTTTTCTGTGTGAATGTATGTGAAACATACAAATATGCATTTATATTTTTTTGCTCAAGGCACACTTAGTTAATTGCATCACTATTGTATAGTAGCCTGAACACTGCTGATTTATTTGCAAGGATATCTCCCCTTTTAGGTGAGTAAATGCTCTGATAGATACCAGCAAAGAGCAGATGGCTTCACAAAAGACGTTTGAAAGCTGACTCCCTCCCTCCTGCCAGAAGCTTTTCACAGTCTTACTTTGTATGGCTTTAGTGGGATTCCTTGGTGGGTGAGAAAGAGTTCTCTCTGTGCCCTGCAGTTTGCAGGAGTACTGTCACATAACCAGCTCTGCACTAATTTATGCATCTACTTACCTTTTGTGGCTTGAGTCCTTTAAGGGGCCTACAGCCCTGGATCCAGCTCTGGGGATGTGTTTAAGTGGGATTGGTATTTAGAGTAATGATGACAGCACACTAGCTGTATGGATTAGATCTCAGAAAACAGCTGGAGCTTACTTGTTTCAAGGGAGAAGTCTCAAGCTGCCATGAGTCAAAGAAATGCCTGGAAGATGTTTGTTGTGACTACTGATGAAAGTCAATCTCCAGCAGGTCAGCCTAGGTCCAGTCTAGATCCAGTCAGTCCACTTCAGATGAACTGTGGCTGCTGTGCAGTCATTTGAATGATGAGATCACCCAATTCTCCTCCAGATCTGAATCTGATCTTCCTTGCTCAGTGCATCCAGATTTTATAGTGAAATATCATCTTGTTCTCATCATTTCCTACACTATCCATAGACCACAAGTGCACCATCTTTCTCTGAATCTACAGCTTCAGCAACTTGCTCCTGGGTCCCTCTGTATGCGTTCCTTGTGTATAGAAGTGCATAGTGCTAACTTCTTCATGTTTTCACAATATCTTATTTCATGTCTTCTGCTGGAGCTGTCTCAATATTCAAGATATATAATTTACTCTCCCTTCTTGTCTCAGTTGCCAGGATGACTCTTTCCTCATCTGTGTGGAGTAAAAGAGAATCACCATTTCTGTCTCTTACTAAGTGTATCTGTTGCATGTCTGTGGAGTGCATTTTCAAGGGATATTATGTGCAGATTTATTCTTCCTGAACAGCCTTTTGAAGAAGTGGTGAAGTTTGATGGGTTGCTAAAAAAACTTGTAGGTGGTAGTCTCACCTTAGTGTTCCGAATTTGATATTTCAGTGAATGCATTGAAAAGTTAACAGAAGCTTGTAGCACTGATAGTGGGTATATAGGAAATTCCTCACAAATGGGTACCCTCAAGAAAACACAGTAAAGTTTATGCCACTTAGTTGAACAGGATATTAGATTAATACTCTTACTCGAATTCATTCATTGCTAGGGAAAAAATAATCAAATTTTAATAAATGTAAATGAATAGTTCCTCTAGTGGAGAGGAAGGAAGAGAGGGAGAATAATTTAATTTTGTCAGCTCTTAAGCTTAAGAACATACATAAAATGTATGATTTAAATTATGTGGTTATTTTATTGCAAATAAACCTCACTTAGAAAATAAGAGATAATTTGGGAAAGTCGTATGTGAAAGTGAAAAGCTGAAACAGTCATAATTGTAATCAGAGCTGGCTGTATGTTGCAGTTAGAATCTATAATTTTTTCTCAGACTAGTTGCACAAAAGCTTGTATCTCCTTCCCATTAATGCGGAAAGAAAGCATTATGTTTTATCTTTGTCAAAAACAGTGGCTGATTTTGGTTCTTAAAGTTTAATTTCTATCATTTCATAATCTCTATTATTCGAGGTGTAAATGATCCCATTTATCATTTGTCTGATAAAACATAGATATCCTTTTTGGTTTAAATGGAAAACTTGAATTAAAAGCTCAAGGGATGTAACACAGAGATGTGTTACACATCAGAAAAGTGAAATGGAGATTTCTCTAAGTCTGAGCCACTCTCCACACTTCATGTTGCCCTTCAGCTTGTCAGAAATTTAGAAAATTCTTGGCAATGGTCTTGGGCCATCTATGTCATTAGCACTTAGCTGACTAGTCAAAGAAAAAACCTAGCAACAGGCTTAAGAATAAATTGATACCTTTGTTTCTTCTACTCAGTTATTACAAATGAAAGACAAGTTCAGCTCCCAAATAAGATTGCAGAGTCTTCTTGAATAAAATGTCCTTTTTTTTAAATTTATTTATTTTTTTATTTTTTTATTTTAGATTACAAACTAGATTTGCTCTGATTTGCAATCACAGGTGAGCCCTTGAGTATGAGGCAGCCTTTGGCTGTTTTATGGGTCATGTGGCATGAGGCACCGTGGTTTCCACATCACAGATTCCACTTTCATTGCCTGGACCCAGAAGCCTCTGCCCAGCAGGCAGAAGATAGAGGTGATGATTTCATCAGTTGGGTAGTTTACCTGCTTTGCAGCTGGCAGAAAATCAAGTTTCTTTCTCTCTGCCTTGCTTCCTCAATTCTTGTAAGCTTGTAGGCACACACTCATCATTGCTGGGCAGTCCATTTACTTCACATTCTTACTGCTTGCTTTTTCCTTTCTCCTCCCAGGGGAGGGGGAAGGCTTCTAGAATACAAGATGCCTCTTGCTATCTACATTTTCAACTTGATTCTCTCTCACATCATGAATCAAATACAGAAGAGGCTCCATTAATACTCTTTTCCCAGCATCTGAAAAATTGCTAATGCATTTGAAGTTGTTGGATGACTTGTGCCTTTCTATACTTCCTTATGTCTCCTTTATTTTACCTTATTTTATTTATTTATTTATTTATTTATTTATTTATTTATTTCCAGTAGAACTGGAATTATTACCTTGCAATACTCAGGGGACACATTTTTACATTCAGGTGACAGTCTTGAACAACACATCAAAACTAATGATTTTGACAGGATATACACCTCATTTCTTCTTTTATACTGAGCAACTGGACTGAGCATAAGCAAAGTAGATAGCATCAAGCTGTAGGGATGAGAAGGCTGCTCTGCCCTGGG
The DNA here is from genome assembly GCF_039878825.1 of Excalfactoria chinensis. Taxonomy (NCBI): domain Eukaryota; kingdom Metazoa; phylum Chordata; class Aves; order Galliformes; family Phasianidae; genus Excalfactoria; species Excalfactoria chinensis. The sequence continues at coordinate 43,041,950 of NC_092827.1, forward strand.
GTCTGTGCTGCTTTTGCCAGATACCTGGAAATCCCCCAGTTTCCTGGGGGTGCTGCCTTCTGGGAGCATCAGAGCAGAATCAGTGCACTTTGATTTTTTGTCCTGCTCCTCATAGCATTCATTGTCCAGAACTAACATTTATTTTTTGCATACAGTATTTGGAAAAGTCTCCTGTGCTCCCTGACAGAAAGCAATAGCTGTACCCTCTCCCAGAGCTACCTTCAAAATTCCTAGTTTTGTGTTAAGTAGGTCAGCACTTTGATTATGTTTGAAAGCATTCTGTTTTTTTCATCTGCTTATTCCACATATTTCATTATCCCCCAAACAACCAAGAGAGTTCCCTAGAGCAAAAGCCACAACATTTTTCTGTTAACAATGTGAACTTGAGATGAATACTTAGCTGTCCAAATGGGTGTGATTTTTACAAATTGCAAAACTTGGCAACAGTATGAAGGTTATTTCTAATTCTGACATTTTTATTTATTTGAATGATTTTATATAAACATACATATATGCACACACATATATATATAAACACAGATATTTAAACATGAGAATGTCAAATGGAGAGAAAGAATACCTTCACAAACAGCTGGGAGTGTGGTAATGTGATCCTTGGGAATAACTGCATTACAGCTTCTTGCAACATTGCATCTGGAGCCAAGCAAAAGGCCAGAGATTCTCTTTTCTCCTTCATGCTGATATTAGCTATATGAGATTATATATTCAGAAACTGTTACTAGTAGCCTAAATTGGTATTACTAAGTTTATGATGAGGGAGAGGAACCAAGAAAATAAGATTTTAAAAGAGATGTAATTTGAAGTACTATTTGCACAGGGTGTATTCGCTTGATCAGAGTATTTCAGAAGCCTTGTATTTACAGGGAGGTGTTGGCCATTTTTTCTGCCTTGCATGCTGCTATGCCACATATTAAAACCTCAGTGTAAAGACAGTTAAAGAAAATCCAAATTGTTCTTTTTCTTCTCTTATTTTGATTAAATACCACTATAATAATGAGGGTGATGAGTTATATTAATTTTAGTTTTATGGACTCTGAGACTTTAGTGAAGTATGTACTTTTAAAGCATTGCAATCCAGGAGACTGTGGGCAATTTCAAATACTTTTGGTCCCAGATCAAACTTTTATATACTCTCTTCATCAAGGGGTAATGGCAGAATTTCAAAACAAAAACATCCAGGTGATCTGCTAGTATGCTTCTAATACACCTCTCGTTGTGTATAAAAAGGCTTTGCTAGGTTTACCAGCCACATAATCATCTTGCATTAGAATGCCAGAATCTACAGGGAACTGTGTGATTATTGAAATGAGTGGACTAAGAATAGTTAACCAGCAAAATATTTCAGGTATTCATTTAGCAGCAAGACTGAGGGGAAGCTCTAATGATGGTTGTGGGTACACTGTGTCAGACTTTGTACTTAAAAGTAGAATTGTGGAATGCCTTTTTGGATGCATGACCTATCTGCTGGGTTAAATGTATATAACAGTAATAGGGCATATTTCCTGCAATTTCAACTTGGAGAAATCTATAAACTGCACAGAGCACTAAAATAATGAGAAATGCCAGAGATAATTTTATTAGAAAAGGATATGACATATGGTTAGATGCTCTCTTTGCTTTTATCTGCTTCATCAGCTCAGCCAAACAGGGAATCTTAAAGGCAGTAATCACAGGCTTTGGAAAATAAGTGTTGTGTATATTTTTTTAAAGAATGATTATCCACAGCTTATTCAAAATAAATTATGGTATTTGAGATAAATCTTTTTGTCAATATAGAGCTAGACTCATTGGTATTTTTCTTCAATTTGATTGGCCTTTTTGAGATATGCTATAAGTAATATTTTTCTACCTTGGAGATAGATGGCAAGGTAACTTGGACTACAGATGTCCCTTGTTTAGAAAGGTACACTCTACTGTCCTCAAACTGGAATTATCCATTTCGTGCGTTACTCTCATTTCAAACTCCTCCCTGGCTCTCTTTTTTGTAATATTAAGTTGGTAGAAGCAATTGTGCTTAAACTTCTTAGTACTGGAGGAAAGCACTTACCAATGCAGGTGTGTAGACTTGCAAAGAAATTACTCATAAAAATTGACTGTTTTAAAAAATAAAGGTGTCGGGAATAAATTTCCTTAGCGATCCAGACTACATGGACACATTCTGTAAGAAATGTAGTCTCTGCAGTGAAGTGTAAGGGAAATGTGTTACAAAAAGGTCATTTAAAAACTTCATCTCCCTTGCCATTTGAAACATGTGAACACTGGAATTCCTCCATTTCTCTTCCAGCTCTCTTGAGTCTCAAGAAATAGAGAAGGGTGGAGAAAATATTTTGTTAATAGTAATGTTTCCATTTAAAAAGCAATCAACAGTATCAACAGCAATGACAATAACTTGAAGTGTAATGTTCTCTTTGTCCTTGCCTGCATGCAGCAAGAATGCATCCCTTTCCCCACAACTGCCCAGATGCTCCTTACAACACTATGAGCTCTCCACAAATATCTATTGTACTGTAATGAGCATGACAGCCCTCCCACAGAGAAAATTCATCAGATAAGGGTGTGGGAGGACTGTGAATGGTACTATGGCCATAGCTGTTTGTACTAGGTACAGGGAGTGATACTGGAACTATTCTGTAGCACATCGAGGCAGCTGTGTGACTGTGATTGTGTCACAGACTCCTCAGGGTTTCCAGACATGAAGCTCTTTTTGTAACTTTTTGGAAAGACCCACAAAAAACTATTTAACTGTGGGTCCGTTCTGCTTTTTTCAGAAATAGTAGACTGAGGCTTGAATTCATTGTGTAAAGATACTGGATATTGATCTGTAGTGAATTTATGCTTACTGCAGATGAAGAAACTGTGGGTAACAAAGTAGATGTTCTTCCCAGAATGAAGTAGAGTCATCTTGTCTACAGGACCTATGGGTCTTTGGCTTAGTCAGTCATGATTCTTTTTTTTTTTTTTTTTTTTTCCTAAACTGGTTTTTAGAGAGCAGCAGTACTGGTTTGTTATCATCTAAAAATGCAGCACTTTCTATAATCTAAATGCCATTTGCATTTTCCTCAAGCAATCTTTAAGTTTCTGTACCACAGATTTACTTTCTGTGTCTCCAAGTAGCCTTTTAGGCTCATCTGCTTGTCTTTGAAGAGGGAAAACACTGGGCAATTTTTATTTCAACATAAATAAAAAACATTGTCCAATAGCAACCATGTCTCCTCTAACTTCCTTATGTTTACTAGCATTATTGAAATTGCACACGTTCTGCTGGCCCCGTTGGGTACGTACTGGTCAGTTACATTACCCGTCTCAAGGGTCAGGTCGCAATGGGTAAGCATGAGCTTTAATAACTGACTATTTGCTTTTCAGTTCAATGTACTCAAAATAATGAAATGTGTTGAAATGCACCACAGTGTGTAGGTTTTTTGCAGGTTACTCGTTTCCAGTGACCAGGAAAATGACCCATGGGAATGGCATGGAGTTTTGTCAGGGGACAGTCAGATTGGTTTTCTTCACCAGAGGAAAAGGTTCTTCACCAGAGGGTGATGGGGCACTGGCACAGACATCCCAGGGCAGTAGTCATAGCCCCAAGACTGGAGGAGTTCAAGAAACATTTGAACAATGTTCTCACAGGTATGGTTTGAATTCTGGGAGCTGAACTTGATAATAATTGTGGGTCTTTTCCAGCTTGGGGCATTCTATGATTATATGATTTTTTGTCCTGATGTACCTTGCATAAGGGCAAGTCAAGGTATTGGAGGTAAAAGTGTCTTCAGGAATGTCTTTGGGATTATAACAGACTGAAGCTCCCAAAATAAGACAGTCAGTCCCAATATGTATAGGTTGCTCTGAAAATAATGTCTCCTATTTATTACCCTAGAAACTACAACACATACAAGAAGCACAATAACACTATATGATAGAGCAAATTTTCAGCTACAAAACACTCTTTTTCAACACATTCACAACCATTAGTTTGTATTCTCACAAACAATGCAAACAAGAGCCTGCATACCATGCCTGCAAAAATCTGCATGGCTGTCAGGAATGTAGCTTGTCTTTCATGTCGCTGTCACCATCGCTGCAGTGCACCACCCACTGCCTCATTGTGCTCGCATCCACTATTTGATCTTCATAAATGTTCAGCAAGTATCAGTGAATGTCAGTTGCTGCCATTTTTTCTGCATGGAGGAATTCAATGCCACACCTTTGCTCCATACACACTTCCACGTCACATGCCATTTTGTCAGACTGCCCCTTTACTGTTGTTTGTCACGCAGCAACAAAATGTAGTGGAATACTGGTGGGAATATTCAACCTCTACTACCACACCAACAACATCCACCTCTGATGTTGTGGGCCAACAGAATAAAAGTGGGAGGCATTACTTTTGAAGCAGTGTTCTCTCAAAGGCAAGGATCTGACTAAGCTCAGAAGGTGTCCACAAGTGATCTAGCAGCTCATTAGGGACCAGCAGGCAGTATAACAGTAGAGGAACTCGGAGTGATGGCATAGGCTCAGGGATGTGCTTGCTTTACTTGAACTGTGAGACATTTTGGCTTTGATAGAAAACAGTTTCTCACTCAAGGGGCTGGACGAGTGCCTACTAAAGTCAATGTTCTGCAGAAAAATGGATTTTCACCCTTGTAATTAGTATGTAGTACTACAGAAAAGACAGTAGCAGACTTCTTTCAACCAAAGCTATGGTAGATCCTTCAGAAAATATGAATTGTGCTCACAGTAAGGACTCTTTGCTAGAAGGCTGCAGACCTCCCTCATCTTCTCATCAGCCATGTAGCAGATGCAAAAGATGTTTTAGTGAACTGCTGAGTAGCACATTTAACCTGCTCTGTGTTCTTGTTCTGTCATGTATCACTACAACATCGCTTTATATTCTGGAGATCTCTCCTGCTGAATAATAATTACTGTTTGACCAGTGTCTTAATCTCAGGGCTCTTATATGTTGGTTCATCATTAACTTGTCTGCCAATGCAATGTAAGTAAAACAGGTGATCTGATTTGTTGTCCAGTAATCAATATCTGCATGAAACAGTAGCTGATCTTTTTAAAGCACGCAGATGGGACATACTTTGTTGAGCTAGCTAATAAACCACACAGCTCTCTGGTCACTTTTCCAAGGTACTAATCTATAGTAAAAAAAACCACACAGCAGAAGTCACACAGCATGAAATAGGATGTTCCACTGTATTGAATCATTTTTCAGTACAGCACCAGTGACATTTAGAATAGCGGAAAGATTTATATGAGTATAGCAAAAATAAAGATTTGTTGCTCCTTTGGCCTGCATACACCTAGTCTGACAATCTGTTTATATCCCTTTTCCTCTGTTGACTTCTGTAGGAAACAGCAACGTGTGAAGTATTGACAATTGGCAAACAAGCAAAAGAAATTTTTTTGCGAGTATCTACTCAAAGATAATTAGTAAGACTAAATCATAGAATTAAAGAAGCATAGAGTGGTTTGGGTTGGAAGGGACCTTTAAGATAATCTAGTTCTAACCCCCCTGCTATAAACAGGGACACCTCCCTCTAGACCATATTGCTCACAGCCCCATTCAGCCTGGCCTTGAATGCTTCCAAGGAGGGGACATTCACCGCTTCATTGGGCAACCTGTTCCAGTGTCTCACCACCCTTACAGTAAAGAATTTCTTCCTAATATTTAGTCTAAATCTACCCTCTTCCAGTTATAACCATTTCCCCTCATCTTGTCACTACCTGCCTTTATAAAAAGTTGCTCCCAGCTTTCCTGTAGGCCCCCTTCAGATACTGAAAGGTTGCTATAAGGTCCCCTCAGAGTCTTCTCTAAGCTGCAGAGCCCCAGCTCTCTCAGCCTGTTCTCACAGGGGAGGTGCTCCAGCCCACTTATAGGCTCCATGGCCCTCCTCTGGACCCACTCCAACAGCTCCATGTCCTTCTTGGGTTGGGGCCCCCAGTACTGGACGCAGTAGTCCAGTTCTCACGAGAACAGAGGGTCATAATCACCTCCCTTGATCTGTTGGTCATGCTTCTCTTGATGCAACCCAGGATACATTTGGCCTTCTGGGCCACAAGTATGCATTGCTGTCTCACATTAAAATTTTCATCAACAGACACCCCAAATCCTTTTCCTCAGAGATGCTTTCAAGACATCCAATTAAATCTTATTCATCAGCACATTTATTTCTCATGCTAAAACTTCAAGCTGCTTTACTGGAAGCACCTGTGAAGAACAGATTTCAGGAACTGATTGGAAGCAGGGTTCAGACTGTCTGCATATGAACAGTGCTGTGTTGATTACTTAGTGAAGTCTGGGACCATAGATGGTGTCTAATTTCCTGTCTGGATAAGGAGACTAAAGGAAGTTTTGAGGCCTCAAATACAACATATTATATAGAATTATGCTCACTGAATTCCCCTGCATGGTGATATTGCTGATTAGCTGGTCTCTTAGCTCGGGTGAACGTATGCCAAGCATAGTGAATAGGGCTAGGAGTCTGGTGAAAAGGGCTTCAGCACACACAATATTTATGATTAGCTTTCTCTGTGGTTTTGCATAAGCCACTCTATATTTCTTTAATTTATATTATTCACTTCTGTATTCCATCTGTTCTTTGAGGCTATGCTTGTGTTGGATCCAGGAAAGGACTCAGACACCTGAAAGACTGGCTGTAGACAGGACTGTGGACTGTAGAGGAGCTCCTGGAAGTGTCCTGCCTCTGCTGGACCAGACACAGGGATGGAGAAATGCTGCTGGCCTCATTGTTCTGCCCATGCATCTTGAATTACAGCTGCTGTAGCAGCAGAGGAACTGACACAACCACCACTGAATCAGCTTCTTGTGATATGTTTGTATGGTAAAGACACACAGGCTCAGGAGAAGCCTTATGGTGATTTGAGAACACAGACATGGAATAATTTGATGATTTTTTTGAGGGCAATCAGGTGTAGGTATGACTCTTACAAAATTAACTAACAGGGCACGTACTGACTGACTGAAATACTTCCACTCTACTCCAAAAAACACAGACAACAGTGGAGTAACCCTAATGAATAATATTATTACATCACTTTTCATTAGCTGATATTGTTGATGAAGGACAATTTGTTCTGACATTATATTACTCATCATTTTAACCAAGTATGTAATAATCAAATGCTACTTAAAGAGCAGTGGAATAGGAAGCCTTTAGATGAAGTATTTAGTGAATGTCTCAGCTACCTGTACTGTTTTGAAAGCACGCAGCAGATTTGAAAAACGTGGCTCAGAAATGATCCTGCTTCATTCTGAGTAATCAGAATCAGCCTGTAAAGATATGTGTAGCTTCATAAAAACAGTCAATCTTAATATCTGTGTAACAAGATATATTGATTATACAGATTTATGAAAATTACAGAGAATTGGGCATGTGAGTGTTCAGGAAATAAAGATTTGTGCATAGAAATTGATCTTTGCTTAGCTTTCAGCTTAGAATCATAGAATCATAGAATTATCCAGGTTGGAAAAGACCTTGAAGATCATCAAGTCCAACCGCAGCCTAACCAGTACCCCATCTCTAAAAAAAAAAACAAAAACAAAAAAAAAAAAAAAACCAACCTCTGCTAAATCATATCCCTGAGTACCACATCCAAACGGCTCTTAAACACATCCAGGGATGGCGATTCAACCACCTCCCTGGGGAGCCCATTCCAGTACCTAACCACCCTTTCTGTAAAGAAGTTCTTCCTAATATCCAACCTAAACTTGCCCTGGCGCAACTTGAGGCCATTTCCCCTCGTCCTGTCACTTGTCACTAGTGAGAAGAGACCTGCCCCACTCTCACTGTAAGAACCTTTCAGGTACTGGAAGACGGCAATAAGGTCTCCCCTCAGTCTCCTCTTCCTCAGGCTAAACAGCCCCAGCTTCCTTAGCCTCTCCTCATAGGGCTGATTCTCCAAGCCCTTCACGAGCCTCGTTGCCCTTCTCTGGACCTGCTCCAGTACCTCCATATCTTTCTTGTGCAGAGGTGCCCAAAACTGGACACAGTACTCGAGGTGAGGCCTCACCAATGCCGAGTACAGGGGCAGGATGACTTCCTTAGTCCTGCTCAGCACACCATTCTTGATACAAGCCAGGATGCCGTTGGCCTTCTTGGCCACCCGGGCACACTGTCGGCTCATGTTCAGCTGTGCATCAATCAGTACCCCCAGGTCCATTTCCTCCACACAGTCCTCCAGCCACTCCGCCCCAAGCCTATAGCGCTGCCTGGGGTTGTTGTGGCCGAAGTGCAGGACTCGGCATTTGGCCTTGTTAAACCTCATTCCATTGGCTTCAGCCCAGCTCTCCAGCCTGTCCAGATCCCTCTGTAGGGCCTCGCTACCCCCAGGCAGATCCACACTCCCAGCCAATTTAGTGTCATCTGCGAACTTACTGAGAGCGCACTCAATGCCCCAATGCTTAGCTTTCAGATGATGAAGTGTTGAAATCTGTCTCCATCTCTTTGATTTTAGATTATTAAATAAACCATCACTATCATTTTATACATCTAAGCAATTTCTCTTTATGCCTAACATATTTCAGGCCTTGAGAAAATTTTCTCCTATTGAAAAATTGCATAATGAAGACCTTTGGGTAGTACTTACACTCTGGCAGTCCTTAGGCATTAAAATAAATCTTTCCAAATGAATGAAGAAAAAAAAAGTTTGCTTACTTTGCTTTTAGGTTGCCTGGATGGCCCTAATAGCTGTTGGTTTTGGTATTTATCAGAAGTTAAGATGCTGGAGAAAATAATTCACGTGTTGATTTAGGCTATTACGTTAGCATGTAATGATACTAGATACAGACTAGACAGAGTAATTGAAAACCCCTGTAAGGAAGTCTTCTGAAGTAACAAAACCAAACCTCTTTGGTTTGAGAAAGACGCACAGTCTCTTAGGTGTTGCCCTCACTTACATTATGCGCGTTAGATTTGCAAATGGACAGAGTCCAATGGATAGAGGAGCACAGTTAGGCACATGGGAGCTGTGACCCTGGAAATCACTGGCTCACATGAAGAGATGACACAGATCTTCGTGACCACTGCACTGATTTTTGTGTTGGGATCCAGGAAGTAGGGATCTCTGCTTTAGCTTTTTTCTTCACAGTTTCAGGAAAGTGGGGTTGTGTTTTGTCCAGACAAAGGAAGGCTAGAAAAGGAGAGATATTGATTTTACTCCCTTGGCTGAGCAGACTCTGAGACTACACCTCCCCCTCCCTGTGCAAGAGCTCTGACCACTCAGCTAACATACTAAAATGAGGGTAAAGGTGGCCATTACTGTCAGTGAGGATAAAGGTGGACATTACTGTCAGTTAGGACTTCTCTTTTAAAGCGCATTTAAAAATGAAAGCAGCTCTCTCTGTGCTTGTGAGTTTGATCCTTTTATGTGTTACACAGAAGCTAAGCATGCTTTATTGGATTGATTTCCTCTGTTGGGCTTAGGTATCTGTTTGTTTACTTTCTGGTTCCTAAAGCATTTAGCAGGAACTAAGTGCCCGACAGCTGCTGACCCTGGGCCATTTCTAGTCAAGCAAAAGGCAGAAATGTTTTGGATCACAGGACGGTGTATCTAATGGCTGCAAAACCCTGTAGAGTATATTTCTGGAGTAGGCTTTTATTTGGATCTAGATTTTCTCCTGGGATCCTGATTTTCAGTTCACCTCGGCTACCTCCTACAGTAACTGTTCTTCACATCTCAGGATTAATTTAAATTCTTGTTCATCTTTGATTTTAATTCTGCATTGCATTTTTATTTTAAAGACACTTGTTCATAGCTATAAACCAGATCTTATGTGCTGTGGTTATTCTTTAGTGATTAGTAAGCACTACGATCTGTGAGTAAATGCAGGTAGTAGCAGCTGACCCAGTTATAACAGCATATTAAACAATCTCACAGCAAATATTCTCTCTCTACTTTTTTTTTTTTTTTTTTTTAAGTGTTTTGATTTTCCTTTTAATTATATTTTTTCCAGGGTCAGATATAATGGAATTGCAAGGTGTGGAAATGGACTCCTTATTATACAGAACCTTACAGAACCTTATTATACAGAACCTTAATGTGCGTCCCAGCCATCTTAGTCAGGATGCACAAGCAATTTTAGCGGAGGTCATGGTTGAGATGATGCTTCTGAAGAGCTGCAGTGGGGTTACTTGTACAAAAGCTCTGAGCAGTTGTCAGCTGAAATTTGTCACAGGGCCTGAATTTCAGCTTCTTCTGTTACATATGAAGCAAACAAGATGGTTCTATTCGTGGTTTCCAGTTAACTTCCACCAGTCAGAAAACTTGGGAAATCTGTGTAATCTTCTATTTTCATGATCATCTGTGAACTCTGCTCACATCTCAAGAGGAAGGATACAGCAACTCATTTCTCTGAAATGAATATGTGCAAAGCTCACCCCTGTTCAGAAAATTATTTAAATGTCTGTCTCAGTGGGAACTGAAAGGAGGCTGCCAAGTTGATTTATGCTGAAGAAAAGCAAATGAAAGTGGAAGAAATGTGGAGGATGTAGATATCAAGAGGGAATGCATAGATCTAAGTGCATGTGTGTAAACTGCTTGACTTTGCTCTGCCCATATGTGACCTTTATTTTGTTATAGCATTGATCCAAATAGAGAACTAGATCTAAGCTTTCTTCATGCAGACTTGGTTCACACAGCAAACTTGGAATCACCAAGCGCAGTCTCTACAAATAAGTTGGTTGCTCTGAAACATAATAAAATAGGAGGCATTACTTTCAGAGCAGACTTTATAAAAGCTGGCTTGCTTTCATGCATTGAGCACCCCTCTAAAGAGAGCCCCACATTTTAGACTCTGTATAAAGCCAAGCACCTTCTTGTCAGCTGGGCCTGGCAGTCCTGCACTGCAGCTGTATAAATCTGAATGTTTGATTTGGAATTCTGCATTTTTTCAGGATCAAAATATCATTTTTCCCAATATGAAAGGTTTTTACATCTGTTTTTGTGGAGATTTCTTGTAGTATATGGAGCATGGATTTCCACCTTTCAGTCCATGGTTTATAGCAGAAAAAAACATAGAGTGAAGGATGATCCAGTAATTAGCTGGGTGTTCTCCAGGGGCTGTCATATCACTTTACTGCCACAGCAAGGCTTGTGTAGAAATTAACTTCCTGTCAAACATCAAATGCTATCTGCACTATCAAATAATTTACACAAGATTTTTCCCACCTGAATACATATACATGTTTTACTATTTTCTTCAGTGGTGAGACTTAACAGAACATATTATTTCTTGAATAATTTGATGGTCAATCATACCTACCTTGCCTTACGTTCTAGAGGTGACAAACTTTCAGTTGTCATTTTATAATGTGAGGAAAAGCGCACATATTTTTATTACTAAAATGTCTTAATAAATAGACGCGCTAATAAAAATATTAATCAAATAATGTTGAACAAAAATATTTTCAGTGAAACAGAAGAAGGAAATAAACTGGAAAATATGCCTATTAGTGCTCATTAATGAGTGCCAATGAGCATGCAAAGCATCTAATTCACTTTGTAGTGTCTTCATAAAGAAATTTAAAAACCATCAACACAGAAATGTTAATAAAACAGAAAGAAGTCTGAGAAAAATTCTGTCTTGCCCAGCTGCCCAATTAGCACTTACATCTGCAAACAACTCTAGAAGTCTTCTCTATTAGTTAGGATGGATTTGCCAGTTGCTACTTTTTTTACTGCAGTAAACTGTGACGAAAGAGGTCATACTCTGCTTTATACAACTGCCTGGAGTCTCTGTCCCTGATTTTTTTATACCATTTCCAAGTCAGAGGTTCTGACAATAGCTGATAGGGCTTAACTACAGCTACTCTTCCTATGTGAACATCTTGGATTCGTGACCAAGTCCCTAATGAATGCTTGGCCAGGGTTTTACTTCAGAACTGAAGGAAAGGAAAACAGAAGACTAATATTTAAGTCTTTAAAGTCCTGTTAGTTACTACCAGGAACTGAAAGCTGAAAAGCTCAGAAGATAAAAACCTCACATCCTAGGAATTTTTACATATGGATCGTATTAAAATTTTTGGTCAGCTGACAGCCTCTGGGCCAGGTATGGTGCATGAGACTTTTCTTCCCAGCCTCCTTTGGATGAGTTAGAGATACTTATACCGTTGTAGTATTTTTCATCCCTATATTCCTGATTGGATAGAATGTCTAAAATGACATTAGCTGCCTAGATGTATTAGAACCTGTGTTTAAGTTGCTGTGTAGTGCTCTGTCTCTCCAGTCTTCATTAACTATCTCAGACACAGTAGGCACTTCTACACAGACACCTATATTTCAGAGTCCAAACACAGAGTTGAATTTTACTTACTATCTCTGTGGTCAAAGAAATCTTACTGTCTCTTCTACAAGGGCGTTAGAGTGAAGACTAATAGATTCCCCTGAGTCAGAGGAACTTTGTATCACTACTCTTTCAAAGTAAGCATACCTCATCATAGAATCACAAAATCACATAATGGTTACAGTTGGAAGAGTCCTCTGAAGGTCAGCTGTTCAACTTGCTCAAGCATGGACACCCAGAGCAGGTTGCCTGAGACAATGTTCAGATGGCTTCTGAAACAAGGACTCTCCACAACCTTCCTGGGCAACATGTGCAAGTTCTCCCACACAGTAAAGGAGTGCTTTCCAGTGTTCAGAGGGAAACTCTTGTCTTCCAGTTCATGCCCACTTCCTTTTGTGCTGGTATTGGGCAATATCCTGACTTTGTCTTCATTACATTATCCCTTCAGATATTCATATACACTTTAAGATCCTTCCAGAGCCTTCTCATCTCCAGGATGATCAGCTACAGTTATCTTAGCCTCTCCTGAAAGAGGTGCTCCATTCTCTTCAGTATCTTGGTTGGCCTCTGCTGAACTCTTTCCGGTGTGCCCAGGTTTCTCTTGTCCTTGTGGGCGCAGAACTGGACACTGTGCTCCAGGTACTCAGCGATGTTGAACAGAGGGGAAGGAACATCTTTCTAGACCTACTGGTGATACTTTGCCTAATGCAGCCAAGAATACCATTAGCCTTATTAATGGTAAGGACACATTGCTGACTTGTGTTCAAGTTAGTTTCCACCAGGGCTCCAAAGTCCTTTTCTGCCCCCAGACTGTTTGCATGGCTGGGATTTTTCATCCCATCTATCCACGCATCTCTGTATTAAACTATTGGATGCAGTTCACTAGAGCCACTGCCTACATAGCTTTCCTTTGAGAGGAGTTCCATTCATTTTGCTTTAATGACTCTTCTTAGTGCTTAAAACACAGACGACTGTAACACAAACGTGACTTACTGGGATCTGATGCTGGTTATACCTTTTTTTTTTTTTTTTTTTTTTTTTTTTTTTTTTTTTTTTTTTCTTTTTTCTTCTATGCAGTATTTTATTTTGTGAAGAAAGGGAGTAAATCATAAATCACTCCTCAGTGAGCAAAAGGTTAATGGACTGATCTGAGGCTATACAATAGTAAACACATAGAATGTCAATACATATAATATGCATGCCTAGCAGTGAGGGATGTAGAATCTGAGCTGTGCCTGTGATTTGTCATTTGTCTTCCCAAGTTATAAACACAGGCTTCACATTTATATGGATAAAGCCTAAGAACTTTGTCAAATTCTTTACAATCATTTCTCCTATCCCCCAGCTTATTTAGGTATCATTTGAAAGTACAGAGGATTTTTTTAAACATGCACTCCAACACTAATGGAAAGTGCATGGAAAGCATTAATAAATGTAAGTAAGCATGCACTAAATTCTTACCCATGTCTTATTAATTCAACATCTACCTGGATTTCCACAGTTGCAATTCAGATTCATTGAGCTTCAGGGCAGAATGGATGTAAGAACTTTCAGTTAAATGTTCAAAATACTGCTAAGTCTTAGGAATAAAAAATAGAGTATCTTCCATTTCCTTTTCAGATTACGAGGTCATAAACCCTAATGCAGAGGTTCTGTGTTTTTTTCTTTTTATTTGCGTTACAACAATAACAATAGTAATAATGAAAATATAAATACCAATACAAATAATTATAATAATATTTAACAAAAAAATGTAAGAGTTGTATAATAATATAATACAAATAATGTAATAATCATTATTTGTCTCCTTGGGAACATCGTGTCTATCTCCAGATGTCTCAAAAGTGGTCTGGTATTTAGACAGCTTAATTCTATCCTAGGTTGCTACAAGCTGTAATGGAAGCTTAGATTCTTTGTTAAGCATAGATATCTCTACACAGCAGATGCTGACCTAGGGCTCAGTCCCTTCTACTGAATTCTTACTGTCTTCAGATACATCTGCACTGTCACACACAGAGATGTGGCATAAGGAGTGGGGATGTACCAGAGGATTTCCTGAGTATGATCAGCCATTGGCAGTGGCAGGCCAGGCCTGAGGACTGTCTTTTCCCTCTCTTGAGGCTAAAGCAGCATAGGAAATAGATGCATGATAGACTGTAAGCTCTTGAAAATAAGTAAATAACACAAAAACGGTGATTAAGTCTGTAAATAAAGACAGCAGTGTTGAAAGGAGAAGACAACCACATTAACTGCAAAACGGAAGATAGTCAGGCTGACTGCAGTGCTTTAAAAAGGAAATAATTCTCTTCAGATAGACAGACAACCAATGATCTTCATTATTACAATATCTTCTGACTGCAAACACTTAAGTGGGTTAGAGTCATACCTAGTAAGAAAATGTTCATAAACAGAAGGTTATAAAATGCTGCTGTTTGGTACTCTTTTTCCAGTTCTGTACAAAGTAATCACACAGACTACAGCTAATTACATATGTCAATGTTTTTCTCTTCTAATAAACGGCTTGCAACATCACTGCACTTGGGTGGTAGTTAGAAAAACAACTCAGAACCAATTTGCGGTAGAATGGTATTTCTGCACTGAATCTGTAAACAAGATGCCCAGCAATTTAACACCTTCCATCTTCAGCCTCTGCAACTTGAATGCATCTGAAAAGGCTGAGTGCTAAAAAAAAACAAGATTAGGGGTAGGGGTGAAGATTGTCAGTCATGTGCTAGAAAAACAAATGAAGCTGTATGAAGCACACACTGAATAACTCAGACATGCCCCGGAAAAACTCACAGGTCTGGGAGGGTGGAGGAATGACTGCCTGAAGGCTTTCTCACTCTTATCTGCCATTTACCTTGCTGTAGAGCCTCTCTGGCAGGGACCCAGTGTATCATATGCTAGTTGCTGCATCTTAGCAAACTCAAAAATGATGGTAGCCAGAGATACTTAATTCTTCCCAGGGGGAAGTGGCAGAGAAGGAGATTTCCAGCCTCTCCTAAACACTGTCAACCAATCACTTTTCTACTGGTCTAGATCAGTCGAGAATTCTGCATTCCCTGTGGTGGTTTAGCTGTATTTGTTAGGATTTTATTTGGTAGGATTTTTATTGCTCTGCTTGTTAACTGCTGGGGATGCTCTTCTAAACAGAAAGCAGCTGTCAGGTGCTGTTTCTACCCACTCACTTCCTCTTATAGTTACAGGAGGTCACTTCAAAGCTGTTTGAAATGCATATTCTGGCCTCCATATGCCACCCTAGGAGGGTGCATGTCCTATGCCATCTTTGCAGGCTCCATATGGATGTTCAGAATATCCTGTGGTGTCTCAAAAGTCCTGACCTGCAAATGTGTGGGCTATTTTGTGTTTTCCAGAGGCACTGTAGCCAGCTGGATGTTGGAATGGATGAAAAGTTAACTGATAAAAAAAAATATTCAGTGTTGATTTATCGCTGGTTTGTAAAACCACCAACTTAACATTTTGATAAATCACTCACTGATACATGCCTAAAGAAACATTGAAAGTACTTTAAAGGCTGGCTGTACTCTTAGCAAACACATTGCTATGTTTACAGTCACTCTTGGATCCTAGAGGGAAGTGCTTTCTAGCAGGATGACAGACAAGGCTTCAGCTAATACTTTGTGAGTTCCCACAAGCAAGCTTTGTGTCAACACTGTCCATGGGCTCCTCTGCAACTTGCACAGATGGACCTCCCTGTTAGCCTTAAGGAAACATAAAAGTGTGCAAGAGAGGATAAAAATGGCTCTTATAGCCAAAGCGTGTCCTAATTTGCACTGCATGGTGACGTAGTTTGGAGGACAAGGAAATGGTCAATATCATATCAACTTTTTGCCAGTTTGCACATCACTACTTCCCCATCTCCTATCTGGCTCTCCTAATGAATGGCAGTAACTGTTGCACTGCTTCTGATTCAAATATCCCAGAATTCCATTACTTGCATTCTCATTGCAACTGCAGAAGATATTTCCAATGATGTAATTCTTTTATTAATGAAATCCAACATCATTGCAGTATAAAACTTGAGTGTATACCGTTATGGTTCATTCACTGGAATAGCAGTAATCATTTTTTTTTAAATTGCAGAGAATGATGTGAATTTCAAGTGTAAGGAATCAGTAAAAATAGAACATGCAAGTTAATGCAGCTAGTTAAGTGACAGGTTATAATATGATTATGAGGAGAAAAGAACATGTTCTTTGGTATGCAATTTCTTTGCCATTCAAATTGCACTCCTGATAGTGTCTCAGGCAATACACAGAAGACCTCTACCACTCCTCCTTTCATTCTTATAATCACTGCTGTAGATACCCTGCTCTTTCATGTAAAATGCTCTAATGCAGTACTTACTTTTTTTTTTTTGCTGTGTTTTTTTAGACAGTGGAAGGAGGAAACCTGAAGAAAAACACGTTATGTCAATCAAAGGACTTGTACAAATGTGTTTGTTTTCACTGGTCATATTGATTTTAACAAATTGCTGGAATTTATTATGTGTACAGATGCGTTATTGTCTCACCTAGGGATTGTAGCCATACAGCAAAATCATGAAGATGCTCTCTTTTAAGGGAATACTGAATTGTGCTGATGATTAAGAAATGATTCCATCACACTTCAACATATACTGCAGCAGTTCTAGATAACCATAGATAATGGACTGCAGTAACTGCAGAGTCCCCTGAGAAGCACACAGCCCACATCTGCAGTAGAAGATATGCAATCTACTATGGGGTCTGGAATTCCTAGTCCTTTTGGTGCCTCTGGTGGGATGTAACAAAGTGGTCACTTCAACACAGTATGATCATCGAAGTTGGCAAAAGAGCAGAGATCAGTGCATCTGAAAAATCCATCTCTGTTCAAGTGAAATTGGGAATTAGCAGTAGAAGCCAATCCCTGAACATAAAGGTTGTGCGTTTAAGTATAGGTGAATATCTACCAAGTGGTAGTGGTAGTATCCTTCCTCTCATACTCACAGTTAGGCCACTTGGGCACAGTGAGGATAATTTGGCTTTCAGACAGTGAAGAAAACATCCTTAGGGTCCAGCAAAGTTTTGGTTTGCTTATAAAAGACACAAAAGTAATAGCTATGGGATGAAGACTGGTGCTAACTTTTAAAAAAAATTAGCATAGTAATTAACACAAAACATCCAGTTCCACACTAGGATAAAGAACAGATACTTGAAGACAGGCCTCTGTCACAAAATGAACCATTTCTAAGCATTGCTAATGTACTTTACAAAGTTCTGAAGATTAAATGCATATGAAGACATCCACAATAGTAGGCTTCAAAGCTGAACAATCATATTGTCGTACATGAATTCATCTGCTAATTATGCTTAATCAAAGACAGAAAACACACAGATGCCATTACATGAAAACAAATATATGTGAGGCATAAATCAACTCAGAAACAGCCCTGGCTGAAACTTTAGAGCTGGTTATTTTGAAAACAACAAGCTTGAGACTTTTGTTGGTGAGTCTGGACTGTGCTAACCAAGCTGGGGTGTCTGCGGGGTGCAGGGCAAGGCTCTCTTCAGCTGTGAAGCTGGGCCAGAGGCAACAGAGCTGGTTTGAGGCTGATGCTGCAGCCCAGCTAATGAGTCTTCCCTGCTCTGGCAGTAGGCCAAGCTTGATGCTGTGCTGCTTAGCACAGTGGAGACAAAATTTTATTGGCACATTGAAGCCAGTAGGAAAAAGCTTGTATAAATTAACTAAGTAGGAGACATTCTAGTGTTGTAATTACTTGAAGGGTGTAACTTTTAAGAAGTTGTAATGCAGCCATAACACGAGCAGGGCAAATTAGGATGTCATAAATACTGATATAAGTTACCTGCTGGGCCAGTTTCTGTTTTCATTTATACCCATCAGACTCCACCAAAGTGCAGGTGACTTTCACCCACTCTTTATGTGAGTAGTAAAATAAATTTTAACTCAACCAGCTCTGGCTAGAGTGAATCTATGCATATAATTGATCTTTATTTTACATACATAATAGAGGAAAGAGAAAAAATTTCTCTTTAAAAGCCTGGGTTTGTTCTTGATCACATGAGAAATTGATCTAAATGTCATACATTGTGAGTTGCTTGACAACAGTAGATATCTGGAATAATTGCAATGACTTTCTCCAAATTATTTCAGATTTATTTCAAATTAGCTGTGAATACAAATTTCCTTCATGTTGTTTATGTACTGGAGTATGGTTTATTTTGATGTCCACAAAACTGTCTGCAATATACATATTGTGTCAGTTGTGTGCTGGGTGGTAAATGAAGATCAGTTTTTATTTGCTGTGAAAACCAACCTGCTGCCAGAAATGTTTGCAGTGGTGTTACAAATGTAGTTGCCTTTCTATCTGTGTGTGCTTTTAAATGCCTCCTCCAGCTCAGTTTCTTATGGCTTGGATTATTTTTTCATTTTCTGAGTTTTCTACCCTTTTGTTTTTAATTGTGTTCTCATCTGTTGTAAATAAAAACTGTACAAACTCTAAGCCCCAAAGTATCTGATTCACTATTGTTTTGTTTTGTTTGTTTCTATGAAGTGCATTAGCACATCTTTTGTGCTGTTAGCACCTGGCTTCATTTCTTCAGACTAATTCTAATTTTTCAGACTAACGCTAGTCCCAGGGCTAGCATCTCATTGCTGCTGGTTCCATAGTCCAGATGAAATCAGAAGGGTCACTGATCTAACACAGGAATTTAGTGCTGGTGATGAAATGGCAGACAACACCCTGGCTGTGGGCTGGGAACCTGAGTGCCTACCAAAGTCATTCTGCAGTTTTTGCCCTGCTAGTGATTATTCTGTTTCTGTCCTGCTCTGCAGACAATCCTGTATATTTGCTCTGTCTTATAGGCTGTAGAACTTTTCCTTGTACTCTGGACAATACAGCTGTCTTTGTTATTTGTAGGCATTTCTCAAAGGATCTATGTTTTCCTCTCTCATAGAAATGAAAATCACACATCTTGTTGTCTTGATAGGAATCTCATAGATTTTCCAAATTACATAATGGTACCAGAGTTTCCAGCTGTGCTGTGTAAGTACCCATTTCCTTTATTTATTTATTTATGTCAGGTGGATATATGTATCTTGTTAAAAAGAAAACATGCATGAGTTTAGTGTATCAATAACAGCTTCACTTTCTGTAACATTATCCTGAAATAATTTATTCATTAGTTATTACCCTGGAAAAGCTGTCCTGAAAGTTTTGTTCCTGAAAGCACTTTTTACTCACCATCCTTTCCTACTCAGCGTGATTGTAAAAGCAAGTGAGCAAATAAGTCCTTTTCGAGCAAATTCAATCACAGCAAATAGCTCCATCTTTATTATCTTATCATTATCTCTCATGATCAGCTCTGTATACAAAATTAAGGCTTTATTTTGCGAACTATTTTGTACACACAGAGATTCCATAGGAATCAGTCTCTACAGGTTTGTTTTTTTATTCATTCCCTCTGATTCCGCTGTGTTTACACCTTTTAATCACTCTGTTATGAATCACCCTAGCCCAACTGTTCATATCACATTTGAGATACTGCAGACACTTCAAGCCAGGCAGCAGCAGAGTACATCATGTTTACATATTTGCTGTTTATTAAGAAGTGCTTCAGCAAACAGTGTAGTGCCGAATGCAGCCTGAATTCAGGGAATCTTCTTAAAAACAGTTCCCTGCTACAGAACCTATTCTCTTCTGAGTACTGTAGATGTTGCTAGATAGAGTGTGAATTCTGCAAAAGGTAAAGATTTCCAAGAAATAATGCCAATAAACAAGAGAAGAAAAAGTGAGAAGAATTAAATGAAAAGTCTCCAGGTTAAGGTAAGTACTGTTCATACTCGTAGAGTTAGCCCAATCAACATGATAACTGGATTATACATTACATTTAGAAACTGCTGCATAACTGCTGGATAATATTTTTCATGGTGTGTGGATCTTCAAGGTTTCTGTTACAACACAAGGGAACCAAAGAAGCCATAGTTTATGTACGATGAAGGTATTTCTAAACATCTGTTATGATGTAACTTTCATTATGTGATATGATGCAATTATGATGTAAAATTTTTCTTGAAGAGTTTTTACTAGGCAAAGTTTCTCTTGGCACAAGTACCCTGCTCTCCTGATACAGGAAGCTGTTCATGGCATCATTTGCTGTAACAACACAGTGAAGAACCTTGAGAAACAGATAATACTGACATAGAAAATGCACCTTGATTCTACCATTTCAGTTCCCAGATGTTGGTCTGGTAATTAAACTGTAAGTTATGTTATTAGATACTACTGTTAAAAACAACCACTCATATGGGAGACTTGATGCCGGTCAGCTCACTCAGTGACAGCTTTGTCCTAGCTCCACATGGAAGAAAATCATGGTCCTATGTCAGTGGTCAAAGTTTTAAGAGACATCATCTCTTACAGAAGGCCTTGAACATATATCTTAGGCTCAGTCATCAGAGTTTGAAAGTGCTAAGACCAGTGCCTTTTTATAAGAGAGGGAAATTTTTAATGGGCTTGGACCAGACCCAAGAAAATGTATGGAACTTGAAACCTTTGGAGTTTCTCTCTCTAGCTTCTCTTGAAACTTTTAGTTACAGAACAATCAATACCCTTTAGGGTCTCATTTTCAGAAGGAAAAATGGGCACTGGTGAGGAGTCTTGCTTATCAGAAGCAGACTAAAACAGTTCAGGGCTTCGAAAAATCCCTCAGTTCTATGTCCTGACTTTTAGTAATTTCAGGGATTTCTTTCCTTCAGTTCACTGACAAAATGTTTCTTATCATGCACATTTTATTTCTATTTTTATTTTTTTCTGAGATAGGCTGTTGCTGAAAGTTATGAAGTGAGCTGCTCTGAAGAAAAGGTCTGTCAGTCCCTGAAGTTCCCCAGCATCTTCTTCTCATTGCAGCCCCAGAGGCAGTGGCAGAATTGCTCTGCTATTACTCCTGCATTGAGATTGGAATTGGTCACCTGTCAGTGGAGAGAGACAGGGATTTTGTTCTCCAAAGCTTTCTATTTTTATACATTTTAGGAAATATACCCACAGCCTTGTCTAAGTATATGTTTATTTAGATTCCTAAAATACTATGTGACTGGTAACTATTACATTGTATTTCCAGATTTGTATCATGAAAGAAATCAATGGTTCACTGGTTTGTATATATTGTAATTAAATTTAGTATGTGGATGACATCAATGGCTCTGAAAAAATTCTTCAGCAGTTACCATAGAAACAAAATTTCTTCAAGTAACGCAGCAGAGTGGCGTGATGTTGAGTGGGGAGTTCTGACATTTAATTTTTAAATTAAACTGCACAGATTACCACTAGGAAGCAGCACAACCATCAATTTAGTATTAAAATCAGGATGAGTGCTATTTTTCTGTACTCAACATCATCTCAACGATACTTGACCTAGCAGCTAGCAAGTGATATACTGTGAATTTTTAGCCTGCAAAGATGCAGACCAGTAAATACTTTCCATATTTTCTAAACATCCTATGGAGATACCTGTGAGAAAGTGATCGGTTTCCCTTGTAGCAGTTATCTAGCACTGCATGTTTTTATTTGGGCTTATTACAATGTAAAATGATATTTAATACACTGGTAACAAAAGAATTTTCAATCAACAATATGATATATTCTGTAGTTCTTTATGAAGCTTATCTATAAGTTGACGTAAAGGCACATATCATAGGAATGACAATGACTTTCAGGGCAAATGGGAGCTGCTTAGTGGATTACCATGGAAACTGTGGTTATGGTATTTTCTTGACTACATTGTTGATTTTCTAAAATCCAGTGTATGGACCAGTTTGAAGAATCACTGAACAGGTATTTATTCTTTACTGAGACAAGAAAATTGGATGCTTTTGCAAACTTTCTTTCCAGCACTGTGTCATAATTTCGTGCTGTTTCCAAGAGATTACTGAACACATTCCGAAGATCCTTATCTCATCTTATCTTGAGGAATAGAAAAGCATGCATCACAGAATAATTTGCATTCTCCTTAGTACTTCTAGTGAGTCTATGCTCTTTTATTATATTACTGCTAGATTTGATTAACATAAAAGGATCTGGAGAGAATTTTTTTCAGCCATGTCCTTTGTTCCCTGCAAAGTGAGTGTTTCAAGTGTGTCACTAAATTTAGAACTTGGTCCTACTGTCCTTATTCTTTCCAGTAACTGTGATATGCACTGTCCAGATTTATTTACTTCTGAGTCTTGCATCCATCCTTAAAATGAAACCTGTATAAAAATGTAACAAGCCATTTGCTATCTCAAATGCTCTGCACAGACTGACTTGTGATCAAATGATGTTTTAGTATTCTTCTTCCTGCATGAGACATGGATAGGGGTCAACATATTCTCAGGTATAGGCTCACATCTGAATGCAAAATCTGCTCCAAACCACTGTAATACAGGAAGGTGTAAATAACCACTAAATGGAAATTCAGTTCTGTTCAAACTGTTCAGTGTTTCTAGAAAGCATTGTAGGTGGAAGGCAAACTGTATGTTAAATAGGGAAGTCTGAAATACAAACACTACCTTATGGGGATATCATCCTTCAGTTCT
Organism: Excalfactoria chinensis; assembly: GCF_039878825.1. Classification (NCBI taxonomy): domain Eukaryota; kingdom Metazoa; phylum Chordata; class Aves; order Galliformes; family Phasianidae; genus Excalfactoria; species Excalfactoria chinensis. The sequence goes on from NC_092827.1 coordinate 43,064,850, forward strand.
CTACTTGGGAAGAGTTTATTGGCATGGGAACTAATCCCACAATGAGGAGGCACTTTTTAATTAAAAAAGTTGCAGAAAATATATTTCTTATTTCTGTGATCCCTTCAGTGGTGATGAAACATTCCTTCCTGGATCCCCATTTAATTTTCACATGATTGCATATGTTTTATAAATCCTACTCTTGCAGTCAATCATCCCTTCCTTTTGAAACTCCTAAAGAAGTGTCTGCCTGCACTGAAGCCCCATGTGCCAGGTATGAACCAGCAGCTACCAGGTGTAGGAGCAAGGCCCTTCTATGAGGGAATGTAATCATCTCCCTCTAGCCTACAATCATGAGGCTACATCTGGATATAGTTTATGGGTTTGGGCCCCCTCCAGGAAAGATACAAATAAATGGGCAAGAGTTTCTTGGGCCTCTGAGCTCACTGGGAATAGAGAACTGGGCCTATGATGAAAGGCTGGGGGTCTGGAGCTGGGTTGACCTAGAGGAGGTTGTCATGGAGAGGGATCTATGCTTCTCAAAGACAGGAAATGGACAAGTTTTGTACCAGGCACAAGGACAAAGCTTTTCTCCATGGGGATGCTAAGGTAGTGGTGCAGACTACTCAAGGAGTTGGGTTTCCTTGGATGCTTTTTAAACCCGACTGTGCAAAGCCCTGAGCAGCCTGTGCTGGTCTCAGACCTCAGGCTGCAAAGATTTTTGTCTTCAGTACAAAACAGTCCCAATTATTTGGTCTGCATGCCAAACCTCTGACTTTTATCCAGACTCTCATCTCAGAAATTATTGCATGCACTTGTACATAGTGTATACAAATTACTGCTTCCTTGGCTGAGCTAAGCATTTGGGTGGTTAGGCTCATCCTAAATGTGCTTAGTATTATCAAATTATGCCTCACACTGTGCTTAAGGGCCATGGCTGATAGACATGCATGCCCTGACAAGTGCTGCTGATCTGTGGAGAAGAGATGCTACCCACCTCCACCTGGGTCCTATTGACCCCAGTGTCTACCTGGGAAGTGGGAAGCAGGAGTATTGTCCTTCTTGGTATGTGGCTAGATGCTGAGAAAAGGATGAGATAGACACAAGGAGAACGTACTTGTAATCACACCTTTGTCACACACTTCTCAATTACAATAAGTGACTGTGATGTTACAGAGAAAACATCTTCAAGACGTGAGAGAACATGCCACGGAAGTTTGCTGAAAGCTCCAGGCAGCCGTTATAAAGAAATGGCTGTAACTCTTTGGTGTTTGGTAAAAGCTTTGAAACTTCTAATTGGTTTAGGAAAAAGTAATTGAAAGAGCAATATCAGTTTTGCAACTGTATTATTTGACCATCTCTAAGACTAGTTCTAATTTTGGCAGGTGGAAGAAAAATGATTTTACAAAAGATTTCAAATCCTTCAAACACTTTCAGATAGATCTAATATTACATAAAACTTTTACTTTGAGGAATGACGTTTAGTACATCCTCACATGGAGAAGAAACTGCCAAAAATTCAGGATTCCAGAATAAATAAACTTACATACATGTTCAAACTGAAGTATTCTTTCATTTTTTAAATTTTTTTACTTGAAAGTCAGTTGTCCAACTCTCCCCACTATTTACCTCAGAGGGATTTACAATAAAGTATTTACCATGCAATTTAATTAGTGGTTGTTGAAAGAAACTGCACAAGTTCTGACAGAATGCTAGTTCTACATTGTCCGCAATGCTCACTTTTTGAAAGATTTCATTATGGTAGAAATCATACTGGAGAAGGCAGATTGCAGCAGTCACTTGACAGTGGGACCAGGTGAAGTCAGTACTAGTTTCTCGTTCAGTTATACTCTTTTTTGGTACTCTGCATTTCCTGCTATGGGTATTTGATAATTTTCAGCTGGGCTGGCTGCCAACGTCATTTAATTTACAAATCTTACCTAACCAAGCTGCTCTTCTGCCTTTCTGATCTTTTTTTGAGTCCTGGAGAAGCTTTGCTGTAGCTCTCCATCTAGTCAGAGAGGTAAAATGCATACAATGGCAAATTCAGCCCTGGGAAAATACTCTGTTTACTGTAGTACTGACCTGGTCCAACTGAATATACTGTCCCTGTTGAAAGCCCATAGTGGGCTTCTCAAGAGTAATAAATGACTCAGAGATAGGAAAAAAAAATTGGCAGGAGAGAAAGCATTAGTTGCCAAATGTGTGCCTCTTGTAGAGGTCAGCAAAGCTGAAGACAGATCAGGAGGAGTGGGGGGAATAGATACAGTGGTAAATAGGGAAGGTCTGACTGCTTTGCAAGGACATTTTTGCCAATTCCCTTTGAAGGCAATCAAAAGCTCCCCAGTACACTCTAGAACATTTAGTATATAAATGAGAGGAAGGAGAACAAAGAAGTGAGTGACTATCTGAACTTCTGACCCTTTGACCATTATACATCATCTGGAGCATTTCAAGCATTTCTTTCACTAATAATGAATGTCTGAAGATATGGACACTTTACTGAGCAAAGTGGCTGAGAACAGTCCAAAGAGTAGTAGGAAATGCAGTAAATCGTAAATAAAATTTTTGTCCAACTTTCGAGAAATGTAAGACAAATTTAGTTTGGAAAAAAATGTTTTGCTCTGTTATTTTTGATGTTCTAATGTGCTTTAATGATATTCTTGGCAGACAAATGTATGTAATCATCTTTCAAGATCCGAGAACGATTGTGTCATCTGATTGTCAGGAATAATAAATAATATCAAATCTACACGAAATCCAACAAATAACAATGTAAAACTCAGTTCTTGTCCAAACAACAGAGTCTATTCTTATTTGTGTATCAATAATCCCTGTTTTGTGCTGCTACACTGTAAAATGTCAAATGTGCATGAATGACTCCATTTACATTACAGGGTTCATCTATTTTAATCCTTTCAAACATGTCTAAATCAAGGTTTTCATCACTTTAAATAGCTTTATACTTCATCATTTATCTGCTTAACCCACTTGCTCTCTCTTTAATAGAAAATTTAGAGCCAACCACAGTGTTCACAAGTTTCTCTCATACCACTCCTCCTTTAGAATGTACAGAAAGGGAAGCCTGACCTTCCCACTTGTCTGTATCAATGGTCACTGTTTTTTGTATGCTGTAGAGCATTTCTCCTCATAGTAATATTATTAATATATTCTTCAAATTCTGCAAGCACATCCTGTATTTTCCATCTTCTTTAGAAAAGAAAATTACCTTTCCTCTGCTTTACCAGTTAAAGCTGTTTGAAGTCTAATATAGGCTGCAGAATTAGTTATATTTTTAAATATTTATATCATTAAGAACCTTGTTGCACCTTATAAACTGCTTTATTTCTTTTTAATAGGTTACATTATATTTTGGCACTGAATTCTCCTGTAAGATGTGTTTGATCCAGGGTAAGGTCTTTCCATCTCATGCCTGAAGATATCCACTTTCTTAGCTATCCACCTATAAGTAATATATTTAAGATTCTTATGAGTTAATTTACTTCCCAGAGGCAGCTGTTTTACCAGCTCCTTATACAAAGATTAAATTTTATAGGTCTGCAGATAAAATTACAGAGGAACTTTCATTGAAAGTCTCCTTTTTCAATAATGAAGACAAGAATGAGTTTCTATTGCCCCACTCTATGATCTTTTTCATTTCTGTGAAACAAACAAAAAACCCCAACAAAACCCAAACAAAAAAACTATCTAGAAGATGTCTCACTAGCTTCTAATGGTTTAAAATAATTAACAAACTTCCAGCAAAATATTTGACTAAAACTATTTCAAATTAAAAATTTAATTATTCGGGTGTAGTGTTATTGTGGGTCTAGACCGTTTATTAAGGAAGCAAATCTATAAGATAATATATTTATCTAATTATAAGAGGTTAGATTCAAAATATATCTGTGCACTTTTTAACTTCACATATCTAACCAAGGACTGACTATGAACACAGCAGATGTTAAATCCTATCATTCTCCAAGATGAATCTCTGTTCCACAGAGAGTTGCCAAAGTGGCCATAGAAATATTTTAATTAAGAACAGTCTTTTATTTATACAACCATCCCGCTGCTATAAAATTTTCTCACAAGCAGCATTTATTCAGTGTGATTTTCCATGTAGTTTTGTGGAAATTGAAATAACAAGGTAGGGATCATGGATGACAAAAACTAATTCAAGCCTTTTAACCTGAAGGAATTTGCAGATTTGTTTTTTCAACACCCTTATATTTCCTTTTGAGATGTGTGCAGCTCTGCAATTTGTGATCATCTCCATTGCGCATTTGAAGATAATCAGATGTTAGACTAATAAACAGAATTATCTTGACAAACATAGGCAAATTAAATTAAAGAAAAAATTTTGTCCTCCAAGTAGTTCTGATCAGTAGAAAAAATTGTAGGTTATGCTAGACTAATATGAAGCTAGTAATCATGATTATAAGCTGAACTATGTGCTCTGGTTTAACCTGGCAAGAAGCTAACAAGCACACAGCCATTTACTCACTACCACCCTCAAAGTGAGACAGAAGAGAGAACTTGAAGAGGGGAAAAAAAAATAAAAAAAAAAAATAAGGGAACTCATCACTGAAGAAGAAGACACTTTAAAAAGAGAAAAGAAAGAGCAAAGAAAACAGTTTAAAAAAGAAAGTGACCCACAGTGCTCACTGCCAGATGACCTATGTCTACTCAGCCCCAAAATAACTACAGTCACTATGACCAACTCTCCTGGTTTTACCGTTCAGCATGACACCACATGGTACGAAATATCCCTTTGGCTGGTTTGGGCAATATATTTGGGCCTTCCAGATCATTGTTACACACCAAGCCTTCTCACTGACAGGGCAGTATGAGCCTGTATGGAAGTACTGTTCAACAATAACTAAAATATCAGTGTGTTATAAACGTTATTCTCATCCTAAATCCATAATATGGCACCATACGAGCTACTGGAAAGAAAGTCTGTCCCAGATAGACCCAGAACATATATCACAGCAGTGAACATGTAAGTTGAAAGGGATGATGAGTCTTAAGTATGATCTTGTTTATGTATTAAATATTAGTGAAAACTAGCACCTATGCTGAAATGAGATGAGCCCTCAACCAAACAATCAAACTCGTATGGTGATAATAACATTGCATTCTGATTTATAAGAAGATAAATAGTTTGTTATTGTCAAAAAAGGAATTGTTTATCCCAACTTACCCTAGACATTTAGCTATTACTTAAAATGTGCATTTTGGACCCCTGTGTATCTCATCAAAATGCTCAAATTTGGTGACAATTTTGATCATTCATTGGTAACCAAACTGGTTTTCAGTGCTCTCCAATGCTTCCATGATTTCTGAAGAGCTGGAAACAATATCTGCAAGGTAAATTATTATCACGACTCAGCAGGTTGTACAGATAGGACTACGTTGCTGAATTGTAGCTGACCTACAGCTAAATCCAATGGGCATATGCAATTGTCTCTCGTCAGAAGAAAATGTAGCTAAAAATTTCTAGCTAATTGAAAACATAGTTCAGTATCAGGACTGTGAATTTTAGCACTGTGACACAAAAGGACCATAGCTAGAATTGTAAATTCAAAAAACATTTGGGCAAGTACAGAATACACTTCAACATTATTTTTCATTTTGAAGACTTCTGATTTTGCATGTGTACCATTTTGTCCGGGAATGACCACATTACTGCACACAATTATTCTTCTGTCATCTTCAGAATTACAATGACATATCATTACATCACTTCTTAAATCCAATGTAGGCGTGCTTACTGCATTGTTTATGATACGTGTCATTGTATAGATTTTATGTGACAAAACACAGTCTGGATCTACATAATTTTCTGCAGAATAATTACCAGTTGGTATACCAGAACAAATGGTGGGAGGCCATCAAGCAGCTCGTCCAGGCCTTCCATCCATCTGTCCACTTGCTGTCTGTGGAACAAAAGATTTTTATCTTTAATCATTAAACTGTATTCTGTATATTGGATTTCCAGTTGTCCTGATAAATGCTTGTATGCAGACAACATTTTGTGTTCATTTAGCATTCATCTCCAAGTGGAGTAACCTTGTTTCTGGCTTCAATTTTTATTTATTTTTTTTTTTTTTTTAAAAGCAACATGGGAAATACAATTTAAATATAGATTTGCCTCCTCATTTTCTTCTAATTTTGATTTTATGTGCACTTCCCATTCCAAAAAGTAATTGTGACATATATTTCAAAATCTTTTTTCTTCAAGGGAAGTAGCTTGCATTCTCTTTTGTCAGAAGTGATAATAATGTACATGGAGAACAGTAATTGAATTGATCTTTTCAGGTAAAAAAATCTGGAAGTTTATTTCTTCAGTAACAGGTGATTCTAGGATTAGTGCCCAACAGAAAAAAAAAAATAATTAAAAAAAATATATATATATATGTGTATATATATATGTTTAAACTGTTTATACTTCAACATCTTCTTGAAGAAGGCAACTGATTACCTATTGCAAGTCTGTAAAAAGAACAACAGTAGTGCTGTCACCACATAACCTGGCCAGGCTTCCTTCCAACTGGGGAAAATGCCTCAGAGAACTTCCTTTCCTTCTCTGGTTCATTGCCTTTCCTCACAAGTTGTAACTTTTCCAGTTCACCATGTTAGATGAATGGGGAGACTTCCTGTCTACGGATTATTGGCTTTGTGTACTCCTTTTGACTTTATATAAATTAATGTAATTCGGTTGCATCAGACTTCAAAATGCACTTCTGAAAATCCATAAGCTTTTCACAGTTTAAATCTTTTGTTAAGAGTGTGTAGAGTTTATTCAGATCATAGGTGTTGGAAATTGAATTTGCCTTGGGAGGAAGAAAGTGAGAATACAATGCATTTTTCATACCAGATGATAATATGGAATGTAGTCATGCAGAAATCACTCAGCTTCTTCTTAGAGACTTGATTTCAAAGCACCATTAAGTAAAGCTGATTGTTTTGCCCAAACACTATCTTCATTACTTAGATGTAATCTGCAAGGGAAATGGATGCTTTCTTCAATTTGCTAAATAATTCAACTTGCCAAAGTGTCAGATAAGACAAAGAACCTTTAAATCCCAGAAGAGCTTGATCTCAGAATGAAAGACAAGCCACTTTTTATTTTACTGATTTATTTGAGCAAGAATGCCTGAATCGTGAGTAACTTGTCTCTGCAAAATCTTGAATACAAAAATCCAAATTAATTCATACATTCAGTTCTGATTTCACCGAGTATTAAAATATCACCAACAATTGGTAAAATGTAATGAAAAATTAAAGTCAACAGCATGCATAAGTCTACAAAGCTGTGGAATCCCCTGGGATTCAGTCTTAAAGAGTAAAGGGCTCCAAGATGGCTGGTTGCTTTTCAAGAAGGAAGTCTTAAAGGTGCAGGAGCAGACTGTCCCCCTGAGATGCAAAATGAGCTGACAGGGAAGAAGACTGGTGCGGATGAATAGGGAGCTGTTTTTGAGGCTCCAGGAGAAAAGGAGTATCTACCTCCTGTGGAAGGAGGGACGGGCAACTGAGAAAAAGTATGGAGAAGTTGTTAAGATGTGTAGAGGAAAGACAAAAGCCCAGTTTGAACTCAACCTGGCTGCTGGGGTAAAGGAACAAGAAACTCTTCTACAAACACATCAACAGTAAGTGGAGAACTAAAGAGAATCTCCATTCTTTACTGGATGAGGCTGGAAATGTTACCACTGAGGATAAGGAAAAGGGAGAGGTTCTGAATGCTTTATTACCTTTGTCTTTGAAGGTCAGACCAGTTATCCTCAGGGTACTTCACTCTCTGACCTGGTAGTCTCAGATGAGGAGCAGACTAAACCCTCATGATTCAGGAGGACATGGTCAGAGAACTACTACTCCAACTGGACTGCCACAAGTCCATGGGCCCAGATGAGATTCACTTGAGAGTGCTGAGGGAACTGGTGGAAGTGATAGCCGAGCCGCTTTCCACCATCTATCAGTGCTCCCTGTTGACTGGTGAGGTCACAGAAGATTGAAAGCTTGACAATATTACTCCCATCTACAGGCCTGTTAGCCTGACCTTGGTGCCAGGGAAGGTTATGGAGCATGGTTGTCTTGAGGGAGATCAAGTGCCATGTGTGGGACAACCGGGGTATCAAACCTGGCCAGCACGTGTTCATGAAGGGCAGGTCCTGCTTGACCAACCTACCAATCTGATTTCCATCTATGATCTAGTGACCTGTCTGGTGGATGAGCGAAAGGCTGTTGATGTAGTCTACTCAGACTTCAGCAGAAGCCTTTGACACTGTCTCCTACAGTATTTTGCAGAAGCTGGCAGCCCATAGCTTGGAAAAGTATACTCCTGGCTGGATAAGGAACTGGATGGAGTGCTGGGTGCAGAGAGTAGTGATGAATGGAGTTAAATCCAACTGGTGACTGGTCACAAGTGGTGTTCCCCAGGGGTTGGTGCTGGGGCCTGTCCTCTTCAGTATCTTTATTGACAGCCTGGATGAGAGCATTGAGTACACACTCAGTAAGTTTGCAGATGACACCAGTTTGGCTGGAAGTGTTGATCTTCCTGGGGATAGCAGGGCCCTACAGAGGGATCTGGATAGCTGGGCTGAAGCCAACAGGATGAGGCTCAACAAGACCAAATGCTGGGTCCTGCATTTGGCCACAACAACCCCAGGCAACACTACAGGCTTGGGGCAGAGTGGCTGGAAGACTGCATAGAGGAAATGGACTTGGGGGTATTGATTGATGCTCGGCTGAACATGAGCCAGCAGTGTGCCCAGCTGATCAAGAAGGCCAATGGCATCCTGGTTTGCATCAGAAACAATGTCTCCAGCAGGAACAGGGAAGTGATTGTCCCCCTGTACTCAACTCTGATGAGGCCACACCTTGAGTGCAGTGTCCAGTTTTGGGCCCTTCAATGCAAGAAAGATATTGAGGCTCTGGGGTGTGTTCAAAGAAGGGCAACAAAGCTGGTGAGGGGTCTGAAGCACAGGCCATATGAGGAGTGGCTGAAGGAGCTGGGATTGTTCAGTCTGGAGAAGAGGAGGCTTAGGGGAGACCTTATTGCTTTCTATGACTACCTGAAGGGAGGTTGTAGTGAGCTGGGGGTCAGCCTCTTCTCTCATGTAACCGGTGATAGGACTAGAGGGAATGGCTTCAAGCTGTGCCAGGGGAGATTTAGACTGGGTGTTAGGAAATACTATTTCTTTGAAAGAGTGGTCAGGCAGTGGAATGGGCTGCCGAGGGAGGTGGTGAAGTCACTGACCCCTGAGGTGTTCAAGGAACATTTGGACATTGTGTTGAGGGACATGGTTTAGTGAGAACCATTGGTGATAGTTGGACTGGATGATCTTGTAGGTCTTTTCCAACCTTGGTGATTCTGATTCTGTGAAGACAAACGAATTGCCCGCCATACTAAAGCTGGACCTGTCTCCCAGAGCATCTGTAGTTTCATCCTAACAGGCAAAAGCATAGTTGCATGTCACCTTCTATCTGTAACTCAGATGAGAAATTTCAGCCAAATAATTATCTGTGAAAATTCTTTCCTACTTACTGTAGCAGAAAAATGCACCATGTAGTATAATACTATTTTCCCACCAACAATTTTCTCTTCTTGTGGGCACATATTAACTTACAATTAATGAGATCACTAGAAAAGAAGGACCTGCATTTTATGCATATTGTGCTAGTTTTACAGGCCTGAATGATGTCAAATCAAATTTTATCCTATGTAGACCATATTGGGATTATGTCTAACAATGGCTGCTCTCTTGAGGGTGAAGTCATGTAATATAAACTACTACTGCATATTTTGCCAATCCAGAATGTTTATAAATTCACCATAAATAAGTGAAGGTCCAGACAGCATGGATTCATGAAAGGCAGGTGTGAGTAAAGGAATCCTTTAAGCTTCTATCTTATTGCTTTAGTAGCTGTCAAACTGCAATTAAAAGATTATTAGCTACCCTTATCAGTCCATCTGGCTTGTTTAATCTAAGGTTGTGCTGGGCTACTTATCTACCCCAAAGAGGTTATTTTAAATTAGAGAAATATCCTTGTTGGAAAAATTTTGTTTCTTAAGGGAACAAATTTTAACCCAAATTTATAAAAAATACCACCAGCATTTTTCACCACATTTATACACAAGATTGCACAGAAATGAGAAGAGGTGAAAGATCATGACATGCTGGAGAGACAGTGGCAGGCATTGAAGAAGGGTAGTACAAGTGTCAGAATTAGTTAATTTGCTCTCTCTTTCTGTGCAGTTGTTTCCTCAAACATGAATATGAGGTATTCCTACATTTAGCTAATAAATAATAATGAGTATTTTAAATTCTCAAGTATGACATTTTTTAATGAATCTCATGGTTAAATGATTAGATAACACTTTTGTTTCTGGCATTGGAGTGAGAAAAAAAATCTTATATTTCATTATATGTAGCCAAGACGTAATACAAGGCCACCTTGGATGCTAACTATATTAAAGATGTTGTACTCTAACTATGGATCTTAAGGAAGATTGTACTTCTCCAGCATCTTTACAGGCTTGTTGCTTAATAGACATGGTGTAGGTGGGATTAATCATTTGCTTAGTAAAATCTTTGACACCAGTGTTATGCAAAATATTCTGGCTTATATAGAGCAAATGATGAATTAACTGAAGATCTCTTTTTTTTTTTTTTTTTTTTTTTTTTTTTTTTTTCTTTTTTTTTTTTTTTCCCCTACTATGATTACCTGCTTTCTTTTCCCTGCAAGTAGATGTACAAACACAGAGGCCTGATGATCGATACTATGCATCCCATTATCACCATTAACTTATTAAGATGAGATATTTTATGTATCAGAAAAGGACAAAGTTTTTGGGATACCTAGTGGACTAACTTTTCTCATCAATTTGAATTTCTGGTACACTGAACACATTAATGTCACCTTTTTTGTTATTCTTTTTAATTTGGTAAAGTAATTCATGGTAGTGTTATATATGAATCTTTGAGTGTTTTGAAAACTTGAATATCATTATCTTCTGTAAGTAAGAACAGAATTATTATCTTCATGTTACAGAACTATAAGCCAAGCATTTAATTATCAGCCTATTAAAATTAACATGTCCTAAACACTAATAAAAATGCTAATTGAATTTTGTCAAAAACCCAATTGTCTGAATGATTTGCATATAAATTCTGGAGACAGTTGGAAAGTAGTTGTATTTATTTTACAAACCTGGCTGTCATCTTAGCTTTTTTACTCTTAAATAGTTTTCCTGCTTTCAAATATTCTTTTTTTTCTAATTTTTTCTAATATCCCACCTGATCCTCCCCTGGCATGAATATGAATTAAGACCATTCCCTCATTCAGTTACTGCCTACATTTGAAAGTGTCTAACATCTGATGTATTTCTTGTCACCTTGTTCAACTTGCTTGGCTTTTTTTTTTTTTTTTTTTTTTTTCCAATTTAGTTAGCTTTTTGGCATCTTGTAGCTTCCATGCTAACATTTTTGGACTTTGTACATGCTTAACTTAATCATTATAGTTTAGGAAGAGCTGTATATCTTTCTGATCTCCTTTTGTATCTGCCATGCAATACTCCTGTGTGCCATGGATTTTCTCTCCTGCAAACATCTTTTGGAAAATCAAGTGTCTCCTGGCCTCAGGATCTTCTGCTGCTCAAAACAGGCAGTATATTTGGAAGAGCAGCAACATGACAGTGCTTCCTTTGCATTAAAATAGACATTACATATTTTAAGATATGAATCCCTATCTGTAAAGAAACAGCACCTTTCAATTCATATAAAAGCCTAGCCAATAAGAAAGGAATCAAGAGTATTGTTCTTCTATGTCCTTATTGTGAGGGAATCCAGTTTTCAAATGAAAACGAAGGTGTAGATTCCAGGGAACACTATAACAGTCATTCTCAATTTAATAGCCAGTAGGACATCAGAACAAACTGTACTGAATTTTTATAATTACTTAGAAGATGATGAGACGATACATAAAAGAATCAACCAACCCACTGACCAGCAAGTGCAGATATTGTAAACATTTGACAAGACAGGTTTGTGATTAAAAAGGATCTGCATGTATGGGAAGAATAATCAGAAATTAGCAGTGAGCCAGAGAGCAAATAACAAATAAGCAGCATAATGCTGATTAAGAAAGTTAAAGTGTATTCTGCTTTGCTAGGAATCTAATAAAGAAGTCAGAACATTGAGCAGTCAGTGTAGTTCTTGGAAATCCTTACAGGAGTTCTGTTTCCTGAGAGTGTTATCACTATTGGAGAGGATATATGCAAAATAGTAGTGGCAATGAAAAGAAGTTTGGGAAACACAGTTCATACGGAATAGTTAAAAACAAACAAACAAACAACAACAACAACAACAAAAAAAAAACAACAAAAAACATTTTTAAGTCTAAGAAACTCTCAATATGATGGAGACATTTCTGTTTTCCACTGTGCAAAAAGTCATCATGAATATAGTAGATATTTTTCTTCTCTCTTGGTAGAAGAACAAGAGGAACTGTTAACAAAAAAAGTTAGTTAAGGCGATACCTCTAAAGGTTTTGATAGTTTGGAAGTCTCCTGTGTTGAAATTCAGGAGTTAAATGAAAGTTAAATGAACCTTTTTCAGGGGTATTTGTCCTTTATTTGATCTTGTCCAAGTGGATCTGGATTTTTTTCCTTAATGTCTCTGTAACACACATATTGCTGAAAAAGTCGAAAAATACATATGGAGGAAAGTAACACTCCTGTAACTGAATCAGGTCTTGTGACTAATGATGGGCAGCTTTAGCCACTGGATGAATAGCTATCTGATTTCTTTCTATTTAAGTTTTATTTAGAGAGTGTGATTTTCATGAGGATGCCTAGAGTTCATCTTTATTTTCTTGTGTAAAATATTTCCTGCATTTTTGAAAGAGCTCTTATTCATTGTATCTTGACCTTAGCATGTGCTAGAGTGTGAATACTCTACACTTTTTCCTAGCTTTTTATATGAGATTTTCCTTTCCAAGATTCCCTGCATTACTTTAGTTAACTTGAATAAAAATGCATTTGGACTGAAGGATCCAGAGACAGAAGGAAAATATATCCTCACCAATCAGATGAAAACATTCCTTGTAAGCTGTAAATGCTGTCATTAAGTTGAAATAAGTCTTTGCTTACTTATGAGCTCAATAAAGAAGATGCAGATTATTGTATTTTCAAAAGCAGATACTTGTATATTTACAAGGGATATCACATTTTGCTTGTTTGTTTGTTTGCTTGTTTGTTTTCTGTTCATCATTAACAGTCATTTACATAATCAAAGTTGTAACATCACAACAGATTAGCATGGACTTCCATATTTTTGCCTGAGATTTCCACTGTCTGTATGTACTTTGCAATGTATGATAGGATGATTTGCAGAAATCTTTGCTTGTGTTCATACATAGGTTGACATTACTACCTACTAGAAATAGCAGGTTTCTCATCTGTTCCTCCACTGTGCTGACTTGTGATCTCCAGCCATTTGAGAATATATACATATTCATTAGCAAAACTCTTTCAACTTCCCTGTAAATTTGAGCTGATACTCAGTAAGTTTCAAGTGGAAAGTAACACATAAGGCTTAATTTTCATTAATCAGCATAAAAAGACATACATGTCCCCAGGATGAAAATATTTTAATTTTAATTTTTATTTACTTATTTTTGTCAGATTGAAAATAGTGGTTTGGTGTATGAGTAAGGAATAATGGTTCTAAAAATAATGAGACAGGTGTCCTAGATTGCTGAAGTGCGAGACTCTTCTGCATTAAAAAACTTGTCATTTCTTCAAAAACACTTGATAGAATGTGCAGACAGTGTTTTAAATGCTTTTGCTTAGCAATTCCAAATGCTCCTGAAATAATATGATTAATTAATTCAGTGATGCATGGCATTTGAATAATGATTTTTGGAGAACACAGAAACGAATGAAGCTTTCCAGGTTTCATGCTGCAGTATAGTCTGAGTATTTCAAAACAAGCAGACTTGCAAATATCCAACTGAAGCAAACTGTGATGAAGGCAGAAAATTTACATAACTCCAAACACTGAATTATAGATCTGCATTGTGGAAAGGATTTTTTTTTTTTTTTTTTTTTTTTTTGAATTTGTTGTAAGTAAAGAACAAATATAAAATTATGTTGTAGTTCATATCTCTGAGAGTAGATCACACCTGCTAGTATCTTTTGAGGTGCATGTGGCTTTTTGGTGGAAATGTGGTTCTAAGAGCAACAAGAACATGATAAGTAAATACAGCCCCTGAATTCATTTGGACTAAACTCTGGTGCATGAGTGTAAGGCAATAGCTTTCACCTTTTGCTGTTTCCTGCCATTATCTTGACTCAAAAAGAAAGCATTAGGCTGATTTTTGTGAACAAGTGGTGAAAAAGAAGAGATGCTATAATAATATGATGCTATAATAATATGATAATAGACTTGCAAGATAGAGAATATTTAGGTGGGATATTGTGAAGGGGGACAGGAAGAAATAGAAATAAAAAAGAGACAAGAAAATAAATGTAGTTACAAAATTTATTTACAATGTGTGCTTAGGGGAAAAATATACAACATATCTTTCTTTCAGGTCTACCTTTCTTCTGCCTTTTGACATCTAGCTGAAACTTTGTAAGCTTCCATTTATTTTTTTCAACAGTATTGTGATACATTTTGAAACACTTTGCTTCTAAACCAATTATTTTCACATATTATGTTTCTAAATGAAATTAACATATAATTTGAAGTTTAGCTTTATAACAGAAATCTGTTAATGTTGATTTTATATGTTGAAATCATTTTATGCAAAGAGTATTGTTATTTTAATTGTTGTATTTCATTAAGGTTAGATTAAACTATTAAACTAAATAAACCACATTTAAAAATATCACACATAGAGTAAGAACATTAGAAATGACATAATGCTTTAAAGAGACTACTGTGGCATATGAAAATGCTGCATAGAATAACTCTGTAGAATATTTGTATAAAGAATAACGTAAGTTGCTCTGAAAGTAATGTCTCCTATTTATTTCCATGGAAACTACAACAGATACAAAGAGCACAATAACACTATTTGATAGAGCAAATTCTTGCTACAAAACATGATTTTCCAACAGTCACACCCATTAGCTATAAATTTTCACCTGAGAGGAACAAAACTTTTCATGCTATGCCCATAAAATCTGTTCCAGTGTTGGTGACCCACTGTTGTCACTGCTGAAATGCACCACCCTCTGCCTCAGTGTACTTATGCCAACTGTTTGGTCTCCATGAAAGTCCAGTAAGCATCGATGAATATCAATTAGTGCCTTTTTTTCCTGCAGGGTGGAATTAAATTCCACATTCTTACGCATGTTCATACCTGATATCATTTTGTCAGACTTACCTTCTGCTGCCATCTATTGCATGGCAACAAAATGTAATGGGATATTAGGGGGAAGGTTCAGTCTCTACTACCATACCACCAACATCTGCATCAGATCAACAAAATGTAATGGGATTCTTCAGGCTGAATTCAATCAATGATTATGCTCCTGCCTTTCCACCATCAAGAGAAAAAATAATGAAAAAAAAAAAGACATACTCCAAAACAGAATAAGAACAAAGCAAAGAAGGAAGGCATACTTATCTTAAAATAAAGGAATATTAGCCATTTCAGAGGAAGACAATGTGGGGATCAGCCAATATTGTCAGGTTATGGCAGATACACACTCTGTATTTGATTTGGTTTTTAGTTCAAAAAAGGCTGGCAGCAGTTATTAGGAGTGATGAAGGTATTTTGAGGATCTGGACATTTTTTTCACCTCCAGTAAATCATTGTTGGGCACTGAAATGTCTTTAGTACCTCACAAATCAAAAACTTTATCCCTTAAAGTACTTAAATTTTCAGTTCCAGAAATGATATGTGACAGCAGAGACTTCTTTCACTGTATGTGTTCTTTCTTCTGTCTGAATCTATAACTATTCTGAAACAGATATTAGGGAAAAATGTTACATCCAAAAAATACATCCAAAACACATATATTGTCTAACAAGTCCAAACACAAATCCTTATAAGAATAATATATTTATACACTTAAGTGATTTATATTGACTTGGGATGGCTCTCAGGACAGACTTTGAAGTCTTAATTTAGATGAGGACAGAAAAAAAAAAAAAAAAAAAAAAAAAAAAAAAAAAAAAAACTAAAAAAAACCCCAAAACTGGTGTAGGATAGAACTAAAGTTACTAAAGTTTTATTCCTCACTACAAGAAAGGCATTGAGGTCCTGGAATGTGTCCAGAGAAGGGCAATGAATCTGGTGAGGGGTCTGGAGCACAAGTCTTATGAAGAGCAACTCAGGGAGCTGGGATTGTTTATCCTGGAGAAGAGGAGGCTCAGGGAAGACTTCATTGCACTCTACAGCTTCCTGAAGGGAGGTTGTGATGAGGAGGAGCTTGGCTTCTTCTCCCAGGCAACAAACAGAACCCAAAGAAATGGTCACAAGTTGTGCCAGAGGAGGTTTAGATTAAACATACTTAAGGAAAAACTTATTCTCTCAGAGAGTGGTCAAGCACTGGGATGGCTGCCAGGGAGGTGGTGGAGTTGCCATCCATGTGTTCAAGAGGTGTCTGGATGAGGAGCTATGAGATATGGTTTAGTGGCTTGTGGAAGCAACGGTAATAGGAGGACAGTTGGACTAGGTGATCTTGTAGATCCTTTCCAACTTTATGATTCTATAGTTCTATGATGAAATAGAATATACACCTGGTAGATGATATTTTCTATTTTAATTTCAAGAAATTTCTTCATATTTCTATAATCAATGCTTCCTTTCTAATTGGTGGCCGGGAGTGCTCCCTAAACCCATTGCTTGCTGAACATTTTCCATACTTTTCTGATTTGTTAGACTGTTGCACGTTGCCCTGGAAACCCGTGAGGAGCTTTCACATTGCTATGGAAACAAATCAGTATAAATATCTTTACATTTTATTTATAGCCAATGTGGTGTAAAGGCCACAAAACACGTGCCTGCATGGTTAGAGCATTAAATAACGTATGGTGGTTTTCTTTGTTGTTGTTGATTTTTTAGCTAACAGAAATATTAGCTGATGATGAAATAAGCATCTGTTTTGTCCTGCTGCCGAGGATGAAGTGACTATTTTCACTTCCTGTCATGAGTTTCTTTAATTCACAGTTTTTACAGTCAGTCTCTCAATGATTATGACACTAATCTAAAATTAACATTGATTTTGGTATTGCAAATGCTTTAGCTGGTATTGTACTAAACCTAAATTATATTCTCATCTAAATTGCAATAATGTAGTTATGTTTTACTACTACCATTGGAGCGTTATTGTCTAAATCTGAGAACAAAAAAAGCTTTTCAGCCTGAAGTAAACCACAAGCTCATGTGACCTTATTCTTTGTTACTATATTACTTTACCAGAATTGCTACCAAAATGATTTACCCTCTTGTCTGACATACGAGAAATACAGAAAAACTCCTGGGATTTTAAAGACCTTACTTGATCTATAAGGGTCTGGTTAAGCTGTGCAATAAAAGAACTACATATTTTCCCTTTTTCTTTCTTCTTTTTTTCTGTATGTAACTGCAGAAAAATACTTGAGGACCAGATTTTGGCTTATATCAAGATAATTTACAACAATCCATCTTTGTTCTATGGGTTTCCAAGCAGAATTTTCAATGACTGTAAAAAAATAAATAAATAAATAAATAAAAATCCTTACTCAATATCATATCATCCCCATTTTAGATCCCCATAGATCCCCATTTTAGGAACCCCAACAATGTGGAAATATTGAAATAAAAGAATAATGCGTATCTTTATCATGACTATGTAATACAGAGTTTGTTTTCACTGATCTTAAATTTACAACCTCTGGAAGGCTGACAAAGATGTTTAAAGGTTTCAGTAATCGTTCCAATGGATTCAGCCCTATGGATTCTTTTCTGCCTTCTTATCTGCATAGATATACCCTAGCTAATCAGAGTAGCTATAACTTGAAGAAGTAAAACTAGCAGCCATTGGGGCAGGGTCTTTCTAAGTGAATTTAATGGCAGGAACAGACCAAAGAAGATTTTACATCACCTCAAGGTGAAACTGCATTCATTTGGTCTGGTTTAAACAAATTGATGTAAGATATAATAGATGATGCTGAAACAGTGATTAATGCCAGCTTGACCTAAGGAAAAGTATTTCTTAACTAAACAGTTTTCCTATGGCAATACATTTATGTGAAAAGTTCCAGTTTTTGTGGTAGTCCATTTTCTGATGGCAGAAAGCTGTTCCACAGAAAATGCTTTGACCCCATACCATAACTTGTTGAACTGAAGCCTATAGTGAAAGATGAGAACAATATGGATGTGCATAGCCATAAGTATTTTATTACAGGGATTATCATACTTGCCCTTGTAACAGCCAGAAGCAAACATGAGTTGCATCTGGTAGGAATCTGTCAGCTCTCAGAACATTTGAGAAAAGAAGCACATGTTGGCAGTATCCATAAATAGGGCATTACAGGAGTAAATAAAATAGCAAATGGTCAAGCAGATGGTACTTCCTACCCTATTAGTCCTGTTAAAGACCAGAAGTCACAGAAAAGATGACACAAGACTGTTGTCAATGTACCAAACATACATGAAGACAATACCTATACCAGAAGATTCAGCTATGGAATCGGAGAAGGAATTAACCTCAAAGCTGGAGAAACAAGGAACAAAAATCACTGAAAACCTTAAATTATGCATAAGTAAAAGGAACCCACACAATGGATAATCCTCAGCAAATTGTTCAGCTTCACCTTCCTACAGTTTGAGTTCCCACTCCCATTTCACTTCATCTAATCACTGCATTTTCTCAAGTTGTTCACTTTGTGCTTTCAGAAACATTAGACTTTTCAACAATTGAAAGGCACAGGTATTTTTCATTGGCATTTTCTGATTTACTGGATCAAGGGTACATTGGTTGAAAATAACCTGAATGGAGAAATATGAAAAAGATTTCTAGCTTCCATACTATATGCATGTGCTCTATTTCAGAAAAATAGGCAATTGTTGAAGTTGCTCAGCAACTTACTTGAACAATTTTAAGAATAGAGTTTCTACTATTTACTTTGAATGAATCCTTCTGGGAATAAGTATAAACTTACAAAACTCAAATGAAATTTGGAATTCTGTCATAAATTAGTATTAGTCAAATGTTTATAACTGAATTCATTTCTTGTACGTTATCTCTTTTCACAGTCACCTCAGCCTTTGCAAAGGTTCATCTCTCATATGTTCTTGATGCTGTCTGGTAGAGAGAATTGAAACAATTACTGAAATTACACTCAGCAAATGTCTACAGTATGAAATGTCATTTGTTGGTCATAAAGTGATAAAAGCTGTGATTGTTAAAACTAAAGCATAACACTCCTGGAAATGTAAGAGACATCTTCCTAAATACTGAAATTCCTCTAATCAGATAAATTCAGTTTAGTGATTATGAGACATTTAATGGCACTGGCTATTATCTAATGGACAAAGACAGAGATGGAAAGAAGCCAGTAATACTTTTAGGACCTCACTTTTTTTTGATCCCATGATTGCATGTAATTTACTTCGATTTTCAGTCATGCCTAATTTAATTTGTGTTCATTTTCTGTGTAGTGTGGTTAGTTATGTCTTCATTTGCCTTGCTATACTTCTTTTTTTCTGGGTGGTCTTTATATATTGAATTGTTTCTTCTGTGATCTTCATCTCATTTAGCTGTCTTACAAAGTGTGATTTGATATTTATGGTTATGAAGTATTTGATCATCGGGTTTTATTTATTTTTAACTCTCATTTCTTCCTATGTAACGATTAGGAAATTGTAAAAGATAAATCCTGCTACTTGCATTTTCCTAGCAAACAGGATTTCCTGGCAGTATTACTTTTTCTTATTTAAATGCCTAGGTACAGTGAAGTTCAGTCTCTCAGCCAGCCTGTGAAAGTTGTCGGTATGAACCTACACATGATCCTGCATGTTTTCCTACATATTGAGTTTGTCTGAAACTTGTGGATCTTCCTAAGTGTTTGTGGTTTTAGTTCAGTCTGAACTTGAGTACAGCCATATACGGAAAACATTTTTATGGATTATTCTCATGCCTTACTCATCAGTAGAAAACGACAAGAGTGTTAAACTGCCAGAAGTTCTCCTAGCTGAAGTATTAATGTTCCTTGTTAGTTGGTTTCCTGTGGGCAAGGTATGAATAGTTCCACCTGAAAATGAAGAGCCATGTCTTTATCATCACCTTGTTTTTGAGAGAACAAAATGGCAAATGAGCAGTCAAATCCATATAGCTTTCTCATTCAATAGTTATCAAGCACACAGTTTAAAACATTCCTTTGATACATGTCCACAATAAAATAACAAAACAGACTGTATAAGAAACGGTCACACTGAAACAGAAAATGAAGGGCAAAACAATACAACAAAATGTTAAATTGTGCTGTCACTGTATAACATACTTGGAAACTTTACATTATTTATAGCAGAAGTAATAAGATTTATGAAGGAGCTGTGATTTTCAAGATGACACTATGTCTTTAAAAAATAAAGCATTTAACATCCACTTTCTTGTGTCTTGTTTTTTTCACCAGCTGGAACAATCTGAAACTAAATTTTTTCATTAGAACCACTGCTTCAGGTCACATTCTGTGTCCAAATTGATGCGACATGACACAGTAGGGCTCATTTTCAGAACAGCTTGTAGGAGAATTAAATAAGTTAGATCACTTAACAGGAGTCCTACCCCTTATCTCTTCTCAGTGTATGCTGAAGATTTACCCCATTGTTGGGACATATTTGCAAGCCTAACACAAGCCTTTGAGAAATAAATGATATTTTATGTGGTCTTGCAGAGCAAAGTTTTGGGGGTGGGGAGAGAAAAGCAGCAAGTTTCTATTTGTGAAGGTCACATGTGAGGTATTTTTGAACTTAATGGTGCTGTACATAATTAGGTGACACAACTCTCATGTCTGCTGGTAATTCAGCCTGACCCCTGTCTACATGAGGAAGAGGTAGGACTTGTGAGTCTGGTATGACACCAATGCATTGCACTTATTTTTGCTTTCAGTGACCTCACTGAAGAATGCTTTTTCCACTGTAAGATGAGTCTAAGAATCTGCTGTCTAGTGGCACTGGCATAGACAGTAAGCAGATCAGCAACTAAAAAGTACCTTTCAGGAGCTGGAGGAATAGATGAACAATTTGGACTAGGAGGTAACTGAGTCTGAGATCATAGAACAGAAAACATTTCAGTAAATTCTGGAGAAAATTATGGGAAAATGAGCAACAGCATTCACATGAACAAATACACCTCTTGCGGTCTAAGGCAAGAGTGCTGAGCATGAATGGCACCCAAAGAGTTGCTGATATTCACTGGAGTGTGTGAGCAAGCACTGAAGATCAAAGTATTGGTATTTAATAAATAAATTCTTTTATCATCATTATTATTATTATTATTATTATTATTATTGCTACTAAACAAAAACTGGAGAGCCCACTGGAGTGAATAATATCAATGATTTTATTTATTTATTTATTTTTACAGGGGAAAAGGAAAAAAAAAGAATTTTCACCTCTGATGATTCTGTTTTTTCCCCCTTATTTTGAGAGTTTGACCAGTTGCAGTGATGATTTGCTTGATTATTATTTCTACTCCTGACCCTGCTGCCACCAAACTGCTTGGGTGCATACATGACGGTAACAAACCAACTCAGAAAATGGATGTCTACCATGGTGAGGAGGTCTGTGCCTCCCTCTCTGTGGAATGACTGCTGCATTTAGAGTATTGTATTTCATGGAAAATAAAGCAGGGCCTCAGCACAGAAATTTTCCTACAGTAAAGCTTCCAGAAAAATTAAGAGAGGGTGGCGAGAGGTCCTTATTTTTAAGCCAAATAAACCACTTATTTCCATCATTTGGCCCCAAGTCTGTGTCTTGTCATATGTAATTATGAAACCTGAAGTACCTGAAACATTTATTTTTCTTTTCCTAAACCACTGAAGCATAATTTTATTCTCATTTCTGTCAGAAAAAATCACATTTGTCATATATTAAGTTTTGGGAAACTGCCATAATTTTTATTTCATCATGCAAGTTCATGTTATGACTGGACATCTGTTATTGTCCCTGCTGGCCTGAGGGTTATATCACACACAATTAGGTTAAAGAATGTGACTTAAACCCACCTAAAGGGAAAGGTTAAACTCTGTAATTAATACACTGTGTGAGTTACGCCATACAAGTTCACTTGCTGCTCTGAAGTTCTTTATATCTCTGAAAGTGCCATGCCAGAGCTCTATTAAATGTCACAGCTTAATATCCAGCTGTTAGTTTGTCACTCCAAAACAGTATTATTTTTTTCTTTTGAGGGTGAGGACTATCTTTAATCTCTGTTTCTTATTTTTCCATCCTTTGCCCAAGATCTTTTGCCCTTCAAATTCTTTATACTATTGGATTTGGGGCCTTAAATGATAGTGCTTTAATTTCTTCTGTAAGCAAAACAGAGCTGGTTCCTGTGGCAGCCATTCTTACACTGCCTAAGACAGAAGTTCTAACTCCAGCCAATTCCCTAGCCAGTACAGCTGCAAAAAGAGCTGGGAGACAATTTTTTTAGCATTTTTTACTGAAAAGATATGGATGTTTACAACTCACTAAACAGAGAGAGATGTTCATAGTTACAACTTTTTTGAACTGCTTTCTACCAGGATTGTTGTCACATCGTAGAAGAAGCTTTTGGATATTTTCTTGAAATTATTTTAGTTCTGTTCAACTGTTGACTGAAAATAGAAGCCCATGTAGATCAAGCAGAAAGGTTAAATAACCCAAAGCCAAATCCCAGCTCCTCTCTCCAGATGTTGCCAGCTGGTCTCCAACATTCCTTCTACATATTCATTACGCTGAAAATCCCTCCTCAAATCCCTCTCCTTTCAACCTGACTGCAGAGATCCAAGTAGGATGGTGTTGGCAGCATGTCTTTTATTTTGCTTAGAAAACCATCACAATGTCACTTCTTTAGAGAAAAGGCTGTGTTCTCATAGACAGTTTTCAGTTTTTCTCCTCAAATTGGTTTGATAGCAACCTTCAGATTGGGGTGGAGATTTGCTGCAGTCAGAGCTGTAGGAATCCAACAAGGCTGTAAAAATGAAAACTGCTGTATGCAGACAGCTCTGTTTTGCTGCTGGTTAAACTTATGCAGCTTGGCTTCTGGTAGGAGTAGCGACAGTGATCAGCTTTCTGCTAGAAATTTTTCCCTTCCCTCAGGGAAGTGTTCAGGGAAATATGCTGGTATGCAGCCATACACTCACCATGTCACACATCACTGAAAGACAGTGCTTACTGCTTTGCCTGCTTGTAGCAGCTTTTACCTGGGAAGTTCAGTATGATCTGTCAGCTAAGGACCTAGGTATGTCTCTGAAACCAATTACTTTCTTTTTGTGTATAAATTTCAACACAGAATTTCCCCTGTATATGAAAGGTCTGAATCTTCTAGATCCTAAACATGAAAGATCTGAAATTCCACCCTGGAGGTGAACATTCTTCAGACTGGAGGCTGTTGTAAGATAGGTGCAAACTGCACATTCATATATGAAGTTTGAATGCCGAGTGTTTCTCAGGCACTTTTAGAGTCCTTGAGGAGTTGTGCTGTAGTTTGTCAGCTGTCATACTAAAAATGTCCAACCACTAGGGATTTTTGGCAGCAGTGTAAACAACCTTCCTCTCATTTGTGAGGAAATATCTTTCCCTTGATCTACAGTCTGGCCTTGCAGCAGAGAGCACAATCATATTGTAGAAGAGTTGCCACATAACATGTGTAGTACTAAAAGTAAGGCATTAGCACTGCAGAATAAAAATCTGCCATTTCCCTCACTTTTTGTTCGCATGTACTTCATTGTGGATCTAAAGAGTTAAAGATCCATGAAATAAAAATGAATCCTGCGCTGCTCTGGGGAAAAACAGAAGATGAGAGGAGCTATTTGAAGGTGATGGGATATCTCTCTGCCAGTGGAAAGAAAGCAGAAGAATGGCTCCAGGGCCCATATGAAACCCATTGCTTTAAGTACAGATTTTTGTTTCCAGCAAGGACATTTAATCATGTCTGAAGTGCCTGTCTAAAGGGATCAGTAGTTTTGAGATTATTTCTGTAAATTCCTGCAATAATAAAAATGGCTCCTATCCAGACCTGTAGGCCCCCGTGATATAAATCACAGCACAATATGGGATAGTAGTTAATCTACCAGCAAAATAGATCCTTTTCCCAAATAGGGAACACAGGCCCATTCCTTCTTCACAGAGCTCTAAATATTTCTAAACTCTACCCTCCACCCATCATTATTCAGCATTGAAGAGTAAAATTGTCTTGAATTCACCCTAGACTGGGACATGTACGATGTAGGATGAATCTCTGTCCAAGACAACAATACCCAAGTGCTACAATGATGTTAGTTATTGAATGAGAGGAGGATCAAACCACTTACTTAATTAACAAAGGTAGATGGATTTAATAAAAATTCATAGTCTCACATAGTTAAAGAAGCTTTTCAGGTTGGCTTCCAAAAATGCAATTTGACTCTAGATATCGGTTTTGTCTGTTGGTTCTGAAAACTGAGCAGTCTCCTGAATGGGCCACGTGGGACATTTAATCAGACAAGAGGGCTCCAGACAGAAGCAGGAAGGGTTGAACTCCCACAACTTTTTCCATCATCATTTGATATGAGCTGCCAAGAATGATTTATTTTAAAATGTGTGAAGTATGTTTTCAGCCTGAGAGATGTTGGTTTTCATAATGTCACTGTGAAAACCGTTGACAGAACTGGCAGAAAGTAATCTGCTTATCCCACAGGATTCAGAAAAAGAAAAAGAAATAAAAAGTCTCACCCACAGTCCATGCTCTTCTTGATTGGCATTCAACAGTCCTGATTTGTAGTGGTTATGAGTGTCAGTTAGCCTTGATGTTGCAGCTATTAACAGTCTGGATAGTAATCATTTGTACAAATCTCATTAAAATAAGTATGAAATGTATGCAGACAAAATTACTTGTAATTGTGAATAAAATGCAAAATGTCTGTAATGGAGTGACTAAACACTGATAAAGGCATTACAAAATTTTACACTGAAACATCATAATTTAATTAAACAACTGAAAAATTTCTTGAACTTGTTTGCTGCTAAATACAGAATATTTCTAAGAGCTATTTTTTATGAAGATCATTTTTAGTTTTTTGTTGGGTTAAATCTGGCTGATCTCAGGAAAGAGAAGTTGCAGTTGTGATCCCTTCAGTTATTTGTTCTATAATGTTCCCACTAAAAAGATAAAGAATCACTATGATGAGAGAACTGTCTCAGTACATCTCTAGAATGCTAACATAACATCAGGAGTTCGGCACTTCATCTGATTCTTCATTTACATTGCATTTAACGTCATCCTCTGTGATGTTGTGTCTGCAGAACTCAGCAACAGAAAGAGCCATATAGCTGTGTGATGCAGGTGGAGGTAGGGAAGCAAGCCACTAGCACCCATACTTGGGATCACAGAGACACAGAATTGCTCAGGTTGGAAAAGACCTTAAATATCATCAAGTCCAACCACAATCTAGCCATGCTACCCTAAATCTAACAACCGTCTGCTAAATCATGTCCCTGAGCAACACATCCAAAAGTTTTAAAATGCATCCAGGGATGGTGACTCAACAACCTCTCTGGGGAGCCTATTCCAGTGCTTAACAACCCCTTCTGTATTTCTCCTGATATCCAACCTAAACCTCCCCCAGCACAACCTGAGGCCATTTCCCCTAGTCCTGTCACCTGTCACCAGTAAGAAAAGACCAGTGTCACTCTCTCTGTAATCACCTTTCAGGTATTGGAGGAAAGCAATAAGGTCTCTCCTCAGCCTCCTTTTCCCTAGACTAAACAGCCCCAGTTCCTTCAGTCTCTTCTCCAAGTCCTTCACAAGCCTTGTTGCCCTTCTTTGGACCTGCATTAGCACCTCAGTGTCCTTTCTGTACTGAGGTGCTCAAAACTGAACACAGTACTCGAGGTGAGGCCTCACCAATGCTGAGTACAGGCACAGGATGACTTCCCCAGTCCTGCTCACCACACCATTCCTGATACAAGCTAGGATGCCATTGGCCTTCTTGGCCATCTGGGCACACTGCTGGCTCATATTCAGCCGACTGTCCACTAGGACATGAAGGTCCCTTTCCGTAAGGCAGCTTTCCAGCCATGCCTCCCTAAGCCTGTAGGGTTGCCTGGGGTTGTTTTGACTAAAATGCAGGACCCAACACTTGGTCCTATTGGAACTCACAGAGTTTGCCTTGGCCCATCGATCCAGTCTATCCTTGTCCCTCTGTAGTGACTTTCTTCCCTCTGGCAGATCCCTTCCAACCTGGTGTCATATGCAAACTTACTGAGGGTGCACTCAATCCCTTCATCAAGATCATTAATAAAGATGTTAAATAAAAATAGCCCCAGGCCCTAGGAGGACACCACTTGTGACTGGCTGCTAATTGGATTTAAAGCCTTGGACTACAACTCTTTTGGCCTGGCTATTGAGCCAATGTTACACCCATTGGAGTGTATGCCCATTGAAACCATGGGCAGCCAGCTTCTCCTCAAGGATATTGTGGGGGACACTGTCAAAGGCATTACTGAAGTCCAGGTAGACCACACCGACAGCCTCACCTTTATCCACTAAGTGGGTCACCTTATCATAGAATGAAATCAGGTTTGTCAAATTGGATCTACCATTTGTAAACCCATGCTGACTGGGTCTGCAGGCAGGATGCAGGCAGCATCTGGGAGCCTGAGACTGAGAAGGTTATTCTGAATACCATTTCTTAATCTTGAAGAAGCCTAAATGTAAATGATTCCTAATTTTGTAAGGAAACATAATTTCCTATTTACTCAAGCACATGATGAAGGATACCTATCTTCTATGTAGGCACATAGGGGACAGCCAGCAGTGTAGTCGCAGCACTGGAAGATGCACTAAGTGCAGATCACATCACATTTTAAAATAGAAGTGTTGGCACATTAGTGGGTACAAATGAGTTTTGGTTGCATTGCAGGGAATAGCTTTGAATTTTGCAATGATATAAAAATTGATTTAATACCAAATATAACAGTTTAGTCACTTCCTTCAAGATGTGTATACTAACTGCTAATGTCCAGTTAGATACTGCGGGTGCCACACTCCTTTTACCTTAGCAATCTGGAGGTCCAACTTCAAAAGTGGCAGAAGTTGTGTCCAACCTACTTGATATTTTGTGCTTTCTTCTTATAGGTGTACTGAAAACATCATTCAAATTTGAGTTTGCCATATGCGGACCTGGAACAGACTTAAGCATGATGCACTGTAAAGCTGTAGAAAAATACACTAACTACATTTCCCTGTGTACATGAAAACCTTTATGCATGCAATAAAAATATCAGTCTTCAAGTGTCTGTTCAAGTATCAGTCTGTTCACACTGTGACCCATACTAGTTACAAGCCCTAAATAATATCTGTTGTAAAGAAGGATTTAAACACATTTGGACATTATGTCCTCCCATCTCAATTTTAGACATAAGCAGGTCTTTCACTCTTCTTTGTTTGAGTACATCTCTTCTATAAATTGGAGAATGCTCCCTCATTTAAGTTTTTCTTTACTAGATGATCACTACAAAAGAAGCCCAATCAATTTTTAAAATTTCTTAATTAATGGTGAATGAATCCAAACTAGTCAAGTGCTTTCTTATTTTTATTTTCTGTTTCCAGATATGTAAACGACAACATAGTAACAAGTCCACAAAGCTTAGTTTCAGAGACAAAAGACAACATTTATGTCAACAAATACTTTTATTTGATAGCCTTAGATCGATTCTGAAAGTCAGGTTCAACAATTCTAGCTTCCATCTAATTTGTCTGAATCCTTATCAGCCTGTTTGTTTTTTAACAAGGAATTCAGTATAATAGGGTATTAAAGGAATGACTGGATGTTGTGTTGAGGGACATGGCTTAGCGGGAGCTATTGGTAATAGGTGAACGGTTGGACTGGATGATCTTTTAGGTCTTTTCCAACCTTGGTGATTCTATGATAAACACTGAACCTTGGAGCAGTAGCATTTATTTAATCCTGAACAGTAAAACATTCCATCTGTTCTACAGTCTAGCCCATTCAGTCTGGCAGTGGTTTTGCCAGAAGAGAATGCCAGTGCTCTGTACAAGCTAGAAACTAATTGAAATTTTGCCTAGATTACATGTTTGCGTGCAGTGTACCGTATTAATAAAAGCAATGGGGAAGGGGAAGAGGTCTCTAATTTCCTGCTTGTTGGAGTCCCAGTTACAGCGATGATTTGATGCAGGTACTACATCTCCCAAATATCAGGGGTTGTATGACTACTCAAACTGCCACTCTGATAGGAGCCATGTCCTGTTCTGTTGTCTGGAAAGTATTAAAGAAATAAAAGCAGATATGAAGTCTTTCTTCAACATATGGCAGCATTTTTTTTTTTTTTTTTTTCTGTACACCACATTCCAGAGTAGGAGCTGTCAGTGTGCAAAGCATTTATGTATCTCCTCTTACCACCAGCTCATCTGTCTTTTAACCCCATGGAGCACTAAATGAAAAATCCCTGTTACAGAAAGGTTAAGGGTGAGCTTTTGTAGTATGAGAGACAGGAAATTCAGAGTTAAGAGTCTATTGTAACTTCATAGAAATTTCTTTCATTATGACCCAAGGGCAGCAAGGTATGTAAGCACAAGCTTATATTTAATCTTGAAGTTAAGTGTCTTGCTTAAACATGCTGCTGAAACAGGACCCATGTGATCATCTGGATCAATTAATGTCCTTGTAAAATCACCAGGGAAATATTTATCCTGAAATATTTTTTCACAGGGACTTAATAAAAACAAATCACAAGCACGCATTGTTACTGACTAGAGGTTATAAAAGTCTGTTGGATGTTACTCTTAACTGGTGACACATGCAATTGCTGTCACCTTTTGGATGACTGCTAAGACACAGTCACAAAAATGAGAGAGAAAGCCCAATAGCCGGAAAGAGGGTAGAAAAACAAAACGTGTTTGATAAATGAGATTACAGGCAGAGAGAAATGTGGTTGGAATTGGCAGCATTGTTCAGCAAGAAGATAACAATTATCTGTGAAGAGTGACATTGGCAGAAATATTGTACAGACGTAAAAGAGAAGGAAATACAGTAAATATGGCAGAAGTTATCTCCACAATGCTAATGCAAACATATATATTTTCCCTACAGAAGGAAGTCTTACAAGGCCCTGGAAAAATTTCTGTGCTATCTTCATTGATGTCATGTGTCATAGTAGAAGTGCTTTAATTTAGTTTTATGTTTAGCAGAAAATATATATATATTTTAAAATAATTGTTGTAACTATAAAAAAATATTGTTTAATTAGAAGGAAAATACTGCTTTCATACTCCATCCCTCTATCATTTTTTAATGAAGCAGAAAAGGCTACAGATAAATATTACACAGTATGTTTTTTTCTGCGAGCCAATCAGTCAATATTCCAGGTATCATAAGCTGTATCCTTTAAGAGATGACACTGATGAAATATGTCAGCTAATGCTTGGGTGAAATCCAGTTCATATATTAACCTGAAATATGTGCAAGTGCCTGTTCCACTCAGCACAGAGAAAAACGTCAGCAACAAGCACTTTTTTTGCCCAAATATCCAACTGTTCTGCAGCCAAATGTTTAGATCCTTTAGTTTCTGGTTTCTCCCAGAACTATTTCTGGACAAAACAGAACTCAGTGCTTGCTGTATTCCTGTCAGGTGCTGTTGTCTTCTCAGCATAAGCACATTTCCAAACTGCAAATTCCTTTGCTTCCCAAGGAAATCACCTGCTACCATAGCTTTAGTTTCTGCCCACGTGTCAGTGTGCCCCTGCTGTTTTCTCTATGAAAGGAGTATACTTGAATCTCATATTGCTGTAGGGTTTTGGTGTTGAAATATAGCGGTACTTTAAGTAAATTTGTCACTCTTTCAGTGAGACAGCCACTGTACCTCTTATGCTAAAATGATGCCATTGGCCTTCCTGGGCACAAGGGCACACTGCTTGCTCATGGCCAACCTGTTGTCCACCAGTACTGTCCCCTGGCGAACACTGCTAGTTACAGGACTCGTTTAGACTGTGCTGCTGATCACAACTCTCTGAGCTCTGCCAATCCACCAGTTCTCAGTTCACTTCACTGTTCACCCATGTGTCCCACACTTCCTAAGTTTATGTACAAGGATGCTATGGGAGACAGTGTCTAAAGCCTTGAAGTACTTTGCTTCATTATAATTTTGTTGTACAACTATTCCAAAGCCACAATTTTACTAATGAGAAATATGATTGCCTGTTTCTTAATTAATCTAACAGCTTTCCTGTAATCATTTTATTCTGTTAGCTGAAGGCCTTGTTTCTAATGACTTTGCCCTTCTAAGAAGTTTTTGTCCTTCCAAAAGAGTAACAAAGCTGTGAAGGTTCTGGAATACAAGTCTTATCCTCATAAGGAGCAGCTGAGGGAACTGGGGTTGTTTAGTATGGAGAAGTGGAGGCTTATGGGAGACCTCATTGCCCTCTACATCTGTTTGAAAGGAAGGTGTGGCTAGATGGGTGTTGGCTTCTTCTTCCAGAAGAACAACAGAACAAGAGAGAATGGCCTCATGTTGCACCAAGGGAGGTTCAGGTTGGATATTAGGAAGAAAGAGTGGTGAGATATTAAAACAGACTGTCCAGGGAGGTTTGTCGGTCACTGTAACTGGAGGTGTTTAAGGAAAGTGTAGAAGTAATACTTCTGGATATGGTTTAGCAGAAAATGTTTGTGGTAGGTGGATGGTTGGGTTGGACTAGATGGTATTCAAGCTCTTTTGCGATCTTAGTGATTCTATGATTCTGATACTAATCACCAAAACAATTACTGGATGTAACCTATCAGAGGTCATAACAAAGTCAGTGTGAAACTAATGCTGTCACAGGCTGTGAAACAGTTTATTGAGAAGTACAGAAAGGTGTTTCAGCTGATATACTACTGTAGAGTGCTGTCCTCAAGGAAGGCAAGGAAACCAATGCCTGACTATGACTGCAAATCAGTGCAGAATATTTCCAGCTGACTGTTTTTTCATCTGTAAGCTGGGAAATCATCCACCATCATTCTCTATCTACCTCTATTTAATCTTCAGCACATGCAATAAATCCTATAGATAAAACTATGTGATCTATAAAAGGTGATAAGTCAGGTGCTCTGTGGATTTTAAATAGGTAGCTGGTTGTTAAAGAAGTTTTCTAACAGGCTGTAGAATCAGTGAGTATCTGTCAACACTCATCTGGACACCGAGTTTAAATTTAAAAAGAATATGCTAAACAGAGTATCTGTATTTTGAAGAAGCATGGAAAATGTAAAGGCTGTAGTATAGCACCACAACTTGATTTTCAGTCTGTGGCTAAACCCCTCCAGGAATTGAGCAACTGAAGCATTTGCTAGTTGGTGTATATGGGGTAGTAGACAGGATCACCTCATTATTCAGAGACTCTCTGGTTAAAAATGCAAGTTTTCTTCCCCTTTAAGAAGAAAGTAAATCATGTTTAGTTTAATGGGAAAATGAATGGAAATATTAAATTTATTTAAATGTGTGATGGTGTGTTTTTCATGTTTTCCAACAATAACAGTCTTCCCTTCCTAACAGGACAAGAAATGGCTGTATCTGTTGATAACTGATGCCTATGAATTAACTGAAGTGCACTTTAATGCTCAGAGTTGGATTTGACTTTTCAATAGACCTACAATGTCACCTCAATATGGATATCAAGACAGGAATAATCCACAGTTTATTTTTTTTTCCTATGTTGAAAAGTTTGTATTCAATAAGGGATCTCAGCAGGTTTCAGATAGATCTTGAAGTGCCAACTGTGACCTTAGTAATTAGTTTTTAATAACTTTGTGGCAAAAGGAATGTGGGTATCTGAAATGCAAAAAAGTTAGAAAAGTTACTTTATGAAGGACAAGATTTATATTTCCTGATGTTGTGAAAATCTCCACTGTTGTATGTCTGATAACACAATACAGAAAAGGGAACTTACCTTTACACTTTCTTTTCTGCTAAACTGAGGGCCCAAGTCCTCATTAAAGTAAATCTGACTCTGACAAGGTAGAGCAATTGGTACACAGTTCACAGAAGTAAAGTCACTAGCAAACACAAAGCTTTCTTCACTGACTGTGATGTTCAGCAGGGCAAACAAACCTAGTAGAAAGTATACAGACTGATGGGTATAGTAGCACATTTATACCAGCATTCATACTTGTAGATGCCATTAAGCTCTGGGAGCCAGAAATGTTTTTGATGTAGAATGTTATGTTTATGGAAATTAATTGATTTCACTTTCTAGTGGGAGAATAAACAGACAAATTGAATTCTGTGGCTACAGTGTCTGTTAGTTATGAATTTCAATGCTCTATTGCCAAAATTATTTTATGAGAAGGCATTGCTTTCCATAGCATTTATTGTCTTGAACTAACCAGAGGAAAATGTTAAAGGGGCACTGCTTACTGTACTGAAAAAGTGTAGGATTGCCAAATTGGTTATACCTGCAAGATTGGCTGGGACTGGAGCAACAGCAGTAGTGTGACCTAGAGTGTCTGCTTGGAGATTTAAGGTGATACAGTGTACCCCAGAATGTAAACTGGAACCATGACTGTTGTGATGATCATTAAGAAGTGCTATCAAAGCATACACACAACAGTTCAAAGATGAAAAGAAGTATGGTTTATAATTCCTCATGGAGGATCCCCAAAACCCCATTCTACTCTTTTCAGCAATGACCTTCAGTCAAAATCTGACTCTGTGGGGTAGTGCACTTCATTGTTTTTCACTGTACATAAAAATGCAAGCTTCAATGAAAAATTAATATTTAGATGAAATGGCTGTTCTTCCTTTGTGTTGTTTCTGTGGCATATTTGTATACGCATTTAGCACTGAGCGAGGACATTTACAGCTACAGCAGAAACCATATGTATTGATGTTCTGTAAACACAGGTTTCCATGAGCAGTCATTTGTTATATATTTTAAAGAAGATAGGAAGGATTTACTGCAAAGATTTAACTAGGTAGTGATTTTTTTTTTAATTTTTATTTTTAATAAGATAGCAAAATTGGTGCTACGTGTGGCCTAAACAGAAACAGAATCCTCCTGACACTGGCAATCAATCCCTCTGTACATATATTATTCTCTGTAACATATGGAAGACACTCATTATATGAAATGTTGTATGTGATTCTGTAGTGAACATGAAGTGATTTCTTATAATGCTACAACTGGTATGGAAAGTTCTGATGCTACTTCACAGACTGAGTCTATTAAAATACATGAACCTTACGTGACAATATGCCACTTCAGGTGCCCATCACTCTGTTCTGTTTATTGTGCTCCCATGGGCATGGGCTGAACTGGATGAGCTCTCAGGTGTTTATCTTGCAGATAATTTTACAGTGGAAGAGTAAGGCAATCATCGGGGTCATGAGCGTTTCAGCCTCTGCCCATTTCTTATTTAGATTGGGAGTGCATGCATATATCCACCACTTCCCTCCACAGGTATCTAAGGCATCGAATTAATTACTATTTATTGTCTACTCTGTGTGTTTACAATGCGCTTAATAACATCTTTAATTCAGGAATTTTGAAATGTGCTTGTAAGTTACAATGTTCAATAGCTGTATCATCTAGCTGCTTTGGATAGACACTGACCTAAATCACCACCTAAGGATATTTTGTTTTGAAACTGTTCTGACTCTTCTACTGAATATTAATGCTAAAATGCTTCTCTTATTCTGGGGCTATTTCTTACTTATTTACAGGACCATGTGGTTACTACAGATGAAGGATGTCAATTTTTTTTTTTTTATTTTTTTTTTGTTCCATTTGTGGACACTATTAATATGTTTAGCATGAACACTGTACTTGTTTTTTTTTTTTTTTGTTTTGTTTTGTTTTGTTTTTTTCTGAATATTTAGAAAAAAAAATCTTCTCTACTGTATATTAATGAACCATGCTGGGTGATATGAAAAGTATCTTTATCAGGAAATTTCAGTAGTATTTTTATGTTTTTGTGTCCACTTACATTTAATGACCCATTCAGCTAAATTATATGCAACCAGTGAAATATCTACAAACAACTATGCATATAAAATATGCCAGGACATATGTCCAGCAAAAAAAAAAAAAAAAAAAGTCTAAATTTTCTTTCTGGCCTTATGACCTGTGGTTCAGCAACTGTAGATCTTGAAGCTAATGTTTTTCTGCTCCTTGGTAGCTCTGGTAACACATCACACTCGCGTATAACATGAGATGAGCACAGAGGATCAGTTATGATGGGAGGAATATCTGAAATGTTACATAGTGTTCTGCTAACAAAACTACTAGTCTTGCTGTCTATGAGGCTTATTTTTACATGAAAAGTCTATCAGCTAATTCTTAGATTTAATAGATAAGAAAACTATCAGTTCATTTTGAGCCCATCATTCTCTGTAAGTGATAATTTTTGCCAGTATATTTCCATTTGTGTTGATAGAAGCCATCTGTTTTTCTCTGCTTTGCATGTCTTCAAATGAGCTCTTTCGTGCTAAGGAAATATTTCCCCTTCAACCCTTCATGTGCAGTTGCCATTTTGACAGAAATTATAACACTTTTGCTTAAGAGTTCCTTTTGAACTCCACTATTTCTAAAATATCTGCTATACTGGGTTGCTTATTTGTAGCTAGGAACATGATGAAATGTTTCATTTTTCACCAAGCTGTGAATATTAAATAATTGATAGTTGGGAACAAATTCCAAACCTGCAATTTAATCACTCAAGCTGCCATTTGTATTGACCAAATTGCTGAAGCACGGCTTTTTATTTACCCAGGACATAATATGTTACTTCCACAACAATTGAGATTTTTCTCCTTCTCATGAGACCATTACCCCGAAGGCTTGCCCAAGTAATGGCTGAGATATAGTACACATGAGAAAGATCTGCCATAGGCTGACCCTGGAAAGAAGGAAAGCATTTATATTTTTCTGGCTTTCCTGTTTAGGATTCTTTGTCTGACTTAGGCCTCTTGTTGATAAAAGCCCCTCTTTGTGCACAGCAAGCACTCTCCCACCATTCCGCAGTTCAGATCTTGCGCATCCCACTAGGGTGGAGTGCTCTGAACTGCAACAGTATGAGGTTGTTGGTGCTCTGTGGGTCACTGTTTTCTTTGGAGGCAGATGGTTATTGTGGTTTCCAGTATAGTGATGGAGTCTGTCACTAAAGAGCACAACACTGGCTGCTGAGATTTACAAAATACAGTTTAGAAAGACTAATAAAATAAAATAAATATATATTTGTTGCTGACACTGCAGAAAGACACAGGGTGTGTTGTTGAGGAAATGCAATGAAATAACAGCAGGAGAGTTATCACTGGTAACTTCAGAGATCAAAACAAACAAGTACAAACACTTATCTGTCACAATTTATGATTTGTCCGATTTTTCACAAAGACTCAAAGGGTTTTGAGAGAAATTTCTAATACCCCCTGCAGCCAAATGTAAAAAAAAAACAAACCAAAACTCCTCATATGATTCTATGCAGACTCTAAATTTCTAAGAGTCAAAATTACAGAAATAAAATTCTAAAGTAATTTGTTATTCTTGTGTGTGCTTAACTTTTTTGGTGAGAAGAGTGATATAACCATCAGTATCCTTGAAAACACTTGCCAGGGAACTTCAGACGTTTAGTATGTGTTGTGAATTAACCACTGTGCATGTGTGGGCCTCAGTTTGCTGATAGCAAAGTGAGTTGCAGATAATTCACTCTGAGGATCTGCAGAAGGAGCTTTTGCTTATAAGAAAGGTACTCAACCTATTTCTGCTGACACTGGGAAGTCCAAAAGAGCTTCGAAGTAGATCTTTTCAGGAAACTCCATGCACTCATAAAGCTGTAACAGCAGTATGTTGTAAGCCTAGATATAAATTTGAAACATCAAAACAAGGAAATAATATGAGGACATGAGCCCGAGATACACTGAATAAATTTAAATTTTATCTTCACAGAATATGACTCCCTTTTATTTTCATCTGTTAAACTGTCCTGTCCTTAAGATCAACAGAAAAGTTTTCAAAAGATATACTTCATGACTTCTAAATAAAAAGTCAGCAACTGATACAGTATAGAAATCCTTGTGCAAATAGATATATGCCAAGGTCCTTAGTGAACTTGAGCATTTTGTCTTAATTACTGTCTTAATTTTAATGATGTAGAGACAGATAGGGATAAATATTCCCCTGTATTTAGTTTTGGCCTAATAACAAATAAATAAAATAACAAACAAATAGATAGATAGATCAACAGATAGACAAATAGATACATAGATAGGTAAGTAGATAACAAGAATCTTCATTCCTAATTTTGTACATCAGACTTGAAACAATCTAGGAGCAGCTGGAATAGGTTACTCTAGTCTGAGTTGCTGGGCAGCTTGAATGGCTCTTAAGTAGATTTGTTGGACTGTATTGTATGTAGTTCTACAGCAGTACTGGCTGTCATCTGTTCATGCTTTTTGAAGAAGAGAAGAAATCTGAAAATTTTGGGCTTGTGATGGAGAATATGCTTATTTTGCTGTATTGAATGTTGGCTTGTCAAGGAGTTATCTATATCAATCAATATCCATGACAGGGTGGCAGTAGGCCCAAGGGCCCCCTGACCCCAAAAATGGAAAGGGGAAAGGGGATTTCCCAAAAGATTGCATGAAAAAATAACTTTCTCCACCAAATCGAAATAGGGGTCACATAAATATCAAGAAGATCATCATTTGTTGCTTACTAACTCAATTCAGTTTCGGTATAAATCACAAAACTTAAAAATTAACCCCCTTCTTGGTTCCACATACCTTAAGATCCTCGGATCAGTGAAAGGTCTTTCTCAGTTCCTGGTTTAACAAAGGAAAGAGGTAGTTGCTTAAAGGAATGTTCCAAGTGCAATAGGATACTACTTTACAAGAATATACCTTCTTGCAAAAAAGTCAACCATCTATATATCCAAGCATCCTGGGGATGGTGGAGCGCCCTTTTCATAGCAGGCTAATTCTGAAAGTAAAAATGCAGATAACTTTTCTTGTAAGGTGGCTTTCAAATGCTTCTATACATTTTCCAGGAGGTGAATGTTGTGCCTAGCTGTTGTCATGTGAAGACTTTGCCTAGTATCCTTCATCTTCTGAAGCAGAAGTTCATTGGGTGCTTGTGTTTCCTTGCACCCTTCTTTGGAATAGGACTGGAGATGAAAGTTTAGAGCAGTAGTCAATAAGCAGAGAGAACTATGATTTGAATGGGGAAAAACGTTGTTCCACTTCTCATTCAACTCAAGAATATGAATAGAGTTGATAGATACATTTTATCCATGCATATTTCATTCATGATCCTCATCTATGTAATGTGAGTGGGAAGAAGCAACTTATATTTTTTCATTCAGAAAATAAATACATAAATAAATATATGCATATGTATATATATATATATTCAGAAGCCCAGCAGCCTTCCTACTTGTGCCAGCTCAGACTAATGTTTGATGTGAGACAAGACATCATCTTTCCCTTGGAGGGTAGGCTGACTAAAATTTGTGTGCTCTTACAGCCCATACTAGCCTCTTTTGTCCACACTCCTTCTTTTATTTTGGCACTAGGAATGATGTTGTTGCACTGGCAGGTGCTGCTGCTGGGAAAACCAACAGCATCCCACTGTGGACTGCAGCTGTTTGCCTCCCTTAGCTCCCCCAGGCATCCTACTTGAACATGTTGGGACAGAGCACAGATTTCTGCCAATACTTTGTCAGATGCTTCAGCATTCTTGGGATGAGAACACTCTGCTGACATGCAAAATGATGTGTTATTTATAAGTTTGCCTTTGTCCCATTAATAAAAGTAATTCTTAGATAATGTGACAGAGGTTTGTACTGTTTGCCAACACACTTGGCTGAAACCAAAAGTATCTACTGGAAAGAACTGAGAACAGAGCCTTGGGAAGGACGTCTCCACTGAGTTTAATTAGCTGAATCCCATAAAGTACTTTATTCTAACATTGCTACAAAAATCTAGTATGTTAATTCTAAAAAAGCTTTTGATTTTGAGATTTGCTGACAGAATTCTGCTTCTGCCCATGGCTAACAAAACATGTTATGGCACTGCATGGGAGCAGCTGAGAAGGACAATTCCTGCCTACAAGAGAAAATTTCTCTTTAACAGTCATGGGGCAATACTGTAGGAGGGTTCTTTCTTGCACCTCACATATTGCTGAGCATCTGTTCCATTGCAGTCTGGTTAAGATATCTGAAAGAAGTACCAGGTAAAACCAGAAGTGGAACATGAGAAATAATGGGATAGAGAGGCACCCGGATCCATACAGAATGCATCAGCACTCACTGTATCTTTGCGTACTGCATAACACCGCACATTTATGTTTTGTATAGGATTTCCTAAGTGGACATAAAGAAATTTTACTTAGTGACTAAAGTGCTTATTAAAGACTGTGCGTTTATTCAAATGGTTCAGAATTACTGAGTACATCTTGTGCCATGAATGTTCTGACAGGCTCACTGACTAAACATCTAGTCCCGTGGAGAGAAATGGAAGATTTTGCCCTCTTCCTGGTCCCACAGCTGAGATTTTCTTTTCATGTCATTTCTATCCAGTACAGTGTTAAATTTGCTCTATGCAACTTCTATCTACTTAGGAAAGACAAGGAGGGGTATATATATCTGTGTGTGTGTGTGTGTGTGTGTGTGTGTGTGTGTGTGTGTGTATGTGTGTGTGTGTATGTATGTATGTATGTATATTGTCCCTTGTAAAATTCTGCAGAATGTAAAAGCCTTAAAAATTATAGAGAATTTTTATCACCTGCAGGGATTTTGTTTATACACCTTTCAGCACTACAATTCAAACCTGTTCTGTGTGAAAAGCTTTCAGATTTTGATAAAAACCACAGTTCTTTAGGATACAGTCTGCCAGCATGCTTGCCAGGTTTCTGAAAGGGCTATCCGACTCGTTTGCTCCAGGGCAGCACTGGGGCATTCTGACAGGCCTCTTCTGGAGTCCTCTCACACACCCACTACCCACTTCACCTTCAATCCAGGTGTGATGCTGATGTCCCATCTGGGTTTCCTAGTTTGATCTTGGACCTGGCCTGTTACCTTGCCAAGTGTTTCCCGGATAGTGGACTGTGGTCACCACCCGTTTCTGCTTGCTTGCATCCAATGCTAGGAAACTCTGCCTGACTGATAAGGTCACTGCCCACCTTGTGCTATGGTTGCCCTTTGCTCCTGGCCTTTCTGGGGAAATAGCCCCACTTCCAGTGCACCATAACAACGCTATTCTGTTTGAAAAAACTTAATACCAGTGAAACAGTTTAAGAGTTCTATACCTAAAGGCAACTTAACTGAGGGAGACAGTGAACTGGTAACCTCAGGATGTCAGCATGTGTCATTGCCATTTCTCAGAACTATTGCCAGATGTCCAGAAAGCTCTGTTAAGTGGCCAAGTACAATGGAAAGGGAGAATTGAGAAGCGGGGTCTGTTCATTCTTGTACTCCCAGTGCTGGCTGTCATGCGAGACTACAAAGTACAGAGAGAAGGGAATGCCTTGTACTTTTGCACTGTTAAAATTTTTTGGTACCTAAAACACGGTGCATCATCTTCTGAGCCTTATCAGGTTTGAAAAGATATTTCCTGGAAATGATACTAACCTAATGTTTTTAACTGTGCAGAAGAGATGGCAGCAGTATTTTAAATCAAGTAAAATTTGGGGCCTCAGCTGAGTGGCCTTACCACCGCCACATGCATATGGCTTTGATAAAAATAATAGATGCCATATGTTGTTTCTCAGAAATGTCATACAGTTTGAATAGGAGATCCATTTTCTAATCCAAGAAAGCTCATGGGGAGCAGAAAAGTCAACAGAAAGCTCCTTAAGAAAACAGTACCAACTCTTTACCACTAAGACCTACACTTACTTTATATGCTATTGAAAAGTATTCACAAATGACATTAACTACTGACCAAAAGTCTGAAGCTTCCAGAGTACGATTTCAATTGCATAAAGTCTCCATCTGTTTCTGGTGGTGACTTTTGTATTTGTCTATTTTCATACGTCATTTCTGCAATGTATGTGGATTGGCATATTTTATGGATCCTTATGACTATTACTAGGTTTGCAAATTATTGAAGTATAGCTTCAATAATCATTTAAGCTTACAATTATTAGTTTCAGTGTTTTGTTCATAAACATGGCCTGCATGTAGAAGCCAGAATGTTCTGTCTCCCTCATGAAGTGATTTTCAGGTAAAGTTAACAGTCATTATGAAAAGAAAAACATTAGTGGTATGGAACCAGATCATATGATTGTAGACATTTTTAACTGACATTTTTGTCCATTCATAACATCAGTGTTATCAGTACTATCTCAACAATGGATGTTAGAGCAATGTTGGATACTAGTCTAAAACCTAGTAAATAGAAAGTCACTGTTCTTTTTCTAAAATCACTACAGCATTTGCAAGCCCTTCAGAATGAAATCAATTGTCAAATGTTATTTTTTCTTTCACAGAATTTTATGTTGTTCGTTCATTATCAAATTCTCTTTTTTTGTGCTGTCAATCCCTAAAAGCTCTTTTCAGCTACATGGATGGCTATTTTGACTGGAATTCCTCAGAAGTCAGGGGTTAGGCAGGAGAGACCATCTTCAGGGTAGGGAAAGCACTGATGGTAAAGAATGTGATACCAGCAGATGCTTTTGGGCTTTCATAGCTATTTTCTCTTGAGTTAGGACATTTACTGCTTAAGATCTAGTGTGTGTGTGTGTTTCTGTGCTAATATTTCTGATGGGAAAAAATCATTTTATGTATATCTCTAGAGCTGAACACTGAAAATAGAATTACTTTCAGACAAGAAGAAATATTTTCAACTAATTTAGAACAGTGCAGCAGGCATTACTTGCCCAGCTCCCTAATCACATAAATTGTACAAAGAAATGTCATATGTAAGAGAATATAGAAGTAGTTGTGGAGGAAAATAGCTCATTTTCTAGAGTAGGGATGGCATTAAATGTCACATTAAGCCCTTGGTTTGGCTTGCTTTTCATAGATTAGTTTGCCAATTATGTATATATATAGGAACATATGGAAGAGTTACTGACTGGGGCAGATGGGTCATGTTCCCCTGGGATGCTGTGCACACAGTTTGCTCTCAGAACAGCTAAGACTGCAGCAGACAACATGGATATGTTTGAAAAGGTTGTCTCCTCTAGTGCATTTATCTGAGTGATTCTGTTAAGTATGAGATTACAGCTTCATGCTGTTTGCAGGAATTGGGTCATTCTTATTTGATATTCTTGATAACAAATGGCATATGCATATACATTTTTAATATAAGCCTGATGTAGAGGAGGCATTTTGTTTTTGTACCAGATGGGAGTTGCCTCTGTATGAATCTGTTTCTATATGCAGCTTAATAGTGTATTTTCTAGACTATAGTTCCAAAGTAATTGCTGTCTTCATATTACAGAAAAGTAGGTACATTTATTCTAAGAGATATAGTGGATTGTTTGTTCCTTATGTGTCAGGAAAACTTATAAATAATAAGTAAGAGGTGAGACCATGTAAAAAATCAGTCTCCCTCCTATTTATGAGCTCTCTTTAAATACTGGAAACAGTGATGAGGTATTCCTGGAACCTTCTCTTGTTTAGTAAGCTAAACAAGACCAACTCTCCCAACCTTTCCTCATAGGAGAGGTGCTCCAGCCCCCCGATTAATTTTGTGGTCATTCTCTAAACCCACTCCAGCAGCTCCACATCTTTCTTGTTTTGGAAGACACTGGTCTGGAAGCAGTACTCCAAATGGGTCTACAGTAAAACAGAGTAGAGCAAAATTATTATTTCCTTTTCTCTGTTGGCCACACATTTTTTGAGACAGTCCATAATATTGCTGGCCTTCCAGGCAGCAAGCACACATTGCTGGCTCATGTTCAGCTTTTCATATACGAAGTCCTTCCCCACAGTTTCTTTCAATTAGTACTTCTCCTGAACTGTAGACACACCTGGGATTGTCCAAACCCAGGTGTAACACCTTGCACTTGGCCTTGTTAAATCTCATTAGTTTTATGTGTGCCCACTTTTCAAGCCTGTCTAGGTCCCTCTGGATGTCATCCCTTGTTTCTGTTGTATCACTCAGATGGTTATTATTGGCAAGGTTGCTGAGAGTACCCTCCATCTCACTGTCTATGTCACTGATTAAGTTGTTGAAGAGCACCAGTCCCAGGAATGACCCCTGGTAGACTACACTCATCACCTGTCTCTACCTGAATATAGAGCCATTGGCCCCAGTCTTATGGCTGCAACCATCCAACCAAGCCTTTTCTCACCAAACAGTACAGCCATCAAATCTACATCTCTCCAATTTGGAGATAAAGTTGTGGTGTAGGACCATGTTAAAGGCTTGACACGCGTCCAGATAGATGACATCAGTTGCCCTTCCTTTGTCTGCTAATGCTGTCACTCTATCATGGCAGGCAACCAGGTTGGTCACACACGTTCTGCCCTTGTTGAAGGCATTCTGGTTGTCTCAGCTTATGTCCTTATCTTGCACATGCCTTAACATAGCTTCCAGGAGGATCTGCTCCATGATCTTTCCAGGCACAGATGTGAGAATGTCATACATTGTTTCCATTTAATATTTTAAGTATCTTAGTTGATTTTTAACTAATTATTTATTAACTGAAATCTTATTTCTTCCAGTGGAAGCAAGCTCCAACATATGGGGTTCTTGTTGCATCAAAACATTCTCTTCTAACACAAAATACCATCTGAACACACTGCCTTTACGATCCCCTCGTACTTCATATTATTTCCACTAAGAAAATAAGAAGTCAAGGGTTGTCATTAATAGAATGAAATCAGAACTGTACTCCAGTTAAGTCATTAGCTATTTCACCAAATTTGTTTTAGAGCTTGGAAATTGCTATTAGATGGCATGTTAAAACTATGACCAGAACAAAACATTAAATTAAATGTTTATGAAAACTGCTAGATTGGCAGCTCTGCCATAAAGTCTGGCTTTTGTCAGGGGGGAAAATGTTGTCACATGCACAGCGACGGATGACATTAAGCTATATATGCCATCTACTAATGCACCTTGAACCTCACTTTGAGGAAAAAGAAGCAATACTATACCATATACAGAAAAAATCAGTTAGTGCTGGTGGTGTTTTTTATAATCAAGTAAGAGAGATTTTGTTTTTATTTTGTTTTTATTTTGTTTTTTATTTTGTTTTCAGTGGATACTGAACTAAGAAAAGAGGAAATTTTTAGATGTAATAGAAATAAATATATTTTAACTGTCTTCAATGTATGTTTTTTTATTTATTTTTTATTTTTAATGAATATATATATTTATTTATTTATTTATTTTTTTGCAATTGGTAATAAATGACAGGAATTAAGATCTACATCCAGAACATCTTCCATCTCTGCAGCAGATTTATGATTAGCCAATTCACCTATAATTTCCGAGATGTATTCATATCTTTCTCTGTGAAAAATGAGCATTCTACTTCCTCACATGAACCAGGGAGTGAGCAGTTTGGAATTCAGTTTTCCATGTTTCACTGATTTTTTTGTTCAGAGGCACTGACTCCCACTAACAGTAATCCACACAGACAGAGAGCACCACACAGCATACTTGACACCATGGCACTGGAGATGGTAATCATTAGGAGAAGAAAAAAATAAGAACATGATGAAGTCAGAGTTAAGACCTGAACATAGGCTCTGAGTTTTGGAAAGATAGATCTAACTGAAATATGTTTTGAAAAGAAAACTTGCACGTCATTTCCTTTCTACTGTAACTCAATACAGTCTAAACTGGGGAAGAAGAAGATATGAGGAGTATGTTGAATGCAATTCTGTTTGAGATTAGTGGGCACTAATCATGTATCATCTTGCAGCCTGAAATTCTGTTTTGCCAAATGGATGCTAGGTTAGTGTGTATGAACACTGCAGGAATAGCATGAATTAATCTGAATAGGAAGCGTCACTCAGCTCTAGAAATATACCCGACTTTGAATATTTGGCCTCTAAAGCTAGAAGTTAAAAGTTAATGTTATGAATTAGTCAAGTCTGTATTTGTTACTTTAGTATACAACTCTGCTCTTGGGTTCTCTTCAGCTTCCTCGGGAGGGGAAGTGCAGAGGGAGGTTTTGGTCTTTTCTCCCTAGTCACTTTTGGCAAGATGCATGGGAAAGACACCAAGCTGTACCAGGGAGATTCAGCATAGGGATTAGAAAGAAAATATTTACCAAAAGGGAGGTGAAACATTGGAACAAGCTTCCTAGGATGGTGGTTGATGCCCCAAGCCTGTAAGTGTTCAAGAAACATTCGTACAATACCCTCGACGATGTGCTTTAATGTTTAGTTAGTCCTGAACTTTAACTGAACATTAACTGTTCAGGTAGTTGGACTAGATGATCTTTGAAGGTCCCTTACAATTGAACCATTCTATTCTACTCTATTCTGTTTGCAACTTTTAGCTGTTGGTTCTGTAGAATGGAAATCAATTACTTTCCCTAGAGATTAAGGCAGCTGCTCTTTTCAGAAACAGCATTCTGCATTGAAGTTATGACCTTCAATGCAGAAATGCATTGTTTCAGTACAAATGAGAAGGTTCACATCATTTAAGTAATTCTTTATGTATGCTGTTTGCAATGCTTACACTGGGTATTGACAGAATATCTATGAATAACAAATTTGAAAGTCTACTTATACTGTTTACATCTTGAGGCCAGTATATATCTGTT
Source organism: Excalfactoria chinensis (assembly GCF_039878825.1). Classification (NCBI taxonomy): domain Eukaryota; kingdom Metazoa; phylum Chordata; class Aves; order Galliformes; family Phasianidae; genus Excalfactoria; species Excalfactoria chinensis. The sequence goes on from NC_092827.1 coordinate 43,109,731, forward strand.
TGGCACTTAAGAGTATTGTATAGTTGTACAATCAATAGGCAAACAGAGGTTTCAACAGGTGTTTTGCTAGGAAAGACTAATGGGATGGAAAGATAATCTACAATAAATGGAAATACTCTCTGATGTTGAAGGCTTGCAGCAAACTCCACAAAGGAGCAATCTCCAGAGAAAGAGATCACAGTATCACACAGTATCACAGTATCACAGTATTGTGTGAGTTGGAAGGGACCTTAGAGATCATCAAGTCCAACTCCCGGGATTTGAGTCCTCTGTGTAGCAGAGCAGCATTTCTGCCACTTACGCCTCAGGGGGGATTCGAACCCCGGGCCTCTGGTGTTGCAAGCAGCAACTTATACCACTGCGCCACCAGAGGCACACTGGTGAGATCCTTCCTCAGTGGCAGTCAACCCTTAAATGGGATCTAGGAAAGGTGCAGCCAGACCTGTGTTCCTGCAGCTGACTCATTGCTTGCCTCAGATGGTCAGTCAGAGGTTCAGGCTGTGATCAACAGAACCCCATACAAATACAAAGAGATTTGAATGTTTAAGTCTTGGGGGAAGTTTTTGATGAATACCCGTTAAGTGAGTACCATAATCAATGCTGACTTGATGCATGTACTTAAGTTATGTGTGCAACATGCTTGCAACGTTTCTAACAAATTGATCTTTAAAATACTATTCTAAAATTGCAGGTTTTTTATATGCTTTCCTGTAATAGATATTACAACTCTGTAGAAATCTAGATAATTTGTATAGAGAAGTCATTTAGCAGAGATTAGGTTGGATGTTAGGGGAAGTTCTCTACTAGGAGAGTGGTGAGGTCCTGGAACAGGCTGCCCAGGGACACTGTGGATGCCCCATCCTTGGAGGTGTTCAAGGCCAGGTTGGATGGGGCACTGGGCAACCTGATCTAGTAAACATGAAAGTTTGGTGGCCCTGCCAGGCAGGGGGGTTGGAGCTTCATGATCCTTGAGGTCCCTTCCAACCCGGGTCATTCTGTGATTCTGTGTGAATCCAAAACCTAGTTAAATTTTACAGTCTAACTTCCATACTTTCTCCAGTGGCCGTAACTCTTTTGTTGTTTTCCTAAAAATCTTTCTTAAATCTCCGGATTTTGGAAGGATGTCTATAGATGAGGTAATAGCTCTTATATTAAAAGAAAATAAAAAGTTAAAATGAAACATTTACCTGGTTTTAAAGCATCTAATTCTTCTGAGAGATTCAAAGGCTGCGTTACAACATGTTGGTAATAGCACTTGTGACACATAAATTCTGTCATGAAAGACTTCTTAAATGCCTGAGTTTTCCTCACAGGTTAGTGTGAAATCACATGTTGTGCTGCCCAGCACTTTCCCTGTCTTCCTGTATGTGCGTGTGAGCATTTGCGTATATTTTTTTGTAGGTATATTTTAGCAAGTGAAGATTTCTCAGTAGCCATGGAGTGGTGTTTGGGAGAGGACCACAAGTGGAGTCAGAGGTTCCTGATTACCTCCTTGATCAGGTGTTAGTACAGCCTAACAATGTGAGAATGTACGATAGCATGCATGCATGCAAATGTGAGGTCTATAAGCTACTGTGTGACAACTTGCTTTTATTTCTAGGGCAACAAAAGGGATGACTGCTGACATAATCCTTTAGTGAAACAAGTTTCAGTGTCCTAGCCCTTGGTGTACTGGCTGCTTTTAAAATAGTTCCAGAATGTCTGGCTTTTGCCCAGACTGTATTTAACAGACTTAGGCCACCCACTCAAGCTTTATAAATTCCAATCTGTGGAACAAACTTGTGTATCTTTGCTATTTCAACACTGAAATATGCTAAACTCACCTCCTTTTATTAAAATCCTAGCTGCTGTGGTTGTTAAAAAAGACCTAAAATGAAATCATTCTGAAGGTTTAAATATTTAACTAAAAAATGTTGGACAAATATTATTCTCATTATTTTTAAGACTGCAAGTATTTCTGCCTATCTCTGAGAAGTAGTTTAGAAACATAGAATCATTGAATCGTTAGAGCTGGAAGGGACATCTGAGAGTCATCTAGTTCAGCTCCCCTGCTATGACATTCATAGCTAGATCAACTTGCTCAGGGCCTGATCCAGCCTCATCTTAAAAGTCTCCAGGGATGGGACATCAATCATATCACTAGGCAGCCTGTTCCAGTGTCTCACCACCCTCACTATAAAAAACTTCTTCCTTATATCTAACCTAAATCTGCCCTCTTTGAGCTTGAAGCCATTTCTCCACAGATCCCGCTAAAGAGTCTGTCCCCTTTTTCTTGTCACTCCCCTTCAGATACTGAAAAGTTGCTACCAGGTTACCTCACAGTTCTCTTCTCCATGCTGAACAGCACCAGCTCTTTCAGCCTGACCTGTCATGGGTTACCTAGATCTACCTGTGCCCGTGACACCTTATAAGACAGGTGTTCCATCCCTTGAATCATTCTTGTGGCCCCCCTCTGGACACACTCCAACAAATCTATGTCTCTCCTGTACTGAGGACTCTACATCTGTATGAAGTACTCCTTGTGAGGCCTCACCAGCACAGTGTAGAGGGGCAGGATCACATCTCTTGACCTGTTGGTCATGCTTTTTAGATGCAGCCCAGGATATGATTGTATTTCTGGTCTGTGAGGGCATGTTGCTGGCTCATGCCCAGCTTCCCACATACAAGTACCCCCAGGTCTTTTTTGGCAGGGCTACGATCAACTCTTTGTTCTTCCAGTTTCTACTGGTATTGGGAATTGCCTCAACCCATGCTCAAGCCTTGCACTTGGATTTATTGAACCTGTTGTTTAGGGGTATCTGACAACATTTCAGGATCTCTGGGTCTGCAGAATCAGTAGAGCTCCTCTGTCAAGATTCAACTGTGTAATGGTTTAGACAACAATCTATTTACTGCCAGTGACAAGATCAAGAGTTTTGCTCACTGGATTGCAGGGACTGCCTGGGAGACTGACCACACATCAGTTCTAAGCTCTTTGGACCAGTACTAACAGAAACTTTAAGATCTGACGCATTACTTTGTCCCCTTCTAAATTTCTGGCTGCCTAGCACTGGTGTAAGTCACGGCAAGGCTACATAAACAGAAGATGTTATTTTAAACAATTTGGTTGAGTATAACTTACCCTAGGATTTCTGGAGATTGCTATTTTTTCTGGCACTAGAAACTGATCTTCACAGCTATACTCTCCTTGTAGCTCTGTCTCACCTCTCTTTGTTTAGAAAAAAAAAAAAAGGGATATCTCTGTTTGAGTTTGGCTAGAGTCGCCTCTGTTTCCCAACAGTGATCTATCTGTTTTGCCTCCTTTTCTCACTCAGTTTGATTTTCAGTCTACAGAGGAATCACAGCTGGTTTTGAGTGAAAATGCAATTTATTCTTATTTTGAATAGGTAATCATAAACCCAGCCCACAAACAGCTGCAGTAGTTTCCGATGTCATCACTCTTCCAGCTGCTCTTTGGTAGTCTCTTGTTCCAGCAGGACATGGTAGAAGACCCTAACAGTGATTCTCATGCAAAGTCTAAAGATCAGCCAGAAACGACTGAGATTTACATGGGTGACTTTACTCTGACAGGAATGAATAAGAATAGCTCTTCTCTGAGGGTGATAACATTTTGCAGGCAGGTAAGATACAGCATCAAACACCAGAAAGATTACAACTTCTTATGGTGTTCCAGCTGTATCCTCAAATTATCTTGACTTTTAAAGTCCTTTTATGTTGCCAAAATATTGTCAAGGGATTTTAGGATTGGTGTGGGGGCAGATACACAGCTGTGCAGAAACTTTACTCGATGTCTGATACATGTTGGGAGCAGAGTCTGTGCAGGGTGTCACCAGGGAATCCAGGTTATGGATTGGCAATCGAAAGATTAATTTTGCTTTTGCATGTACTTCTTCTTGGAACAATACCTTACCATTTTTACCAGATGAGAACAGCATAAATACAACCTCATGCTGTCCTCCAGAGATGTAGGGGGCAGGGGAAGATGTATTTTATGAGAATGAATGCTTGTGGTGTTCATTATTTCAATATAAAATTATGCTTATGTTATGTAAATACAAAATTATGTCTATGTTATGTAAACATGTTATATTTATGTTAGGTAAATGAATGCTTGTGTTCATTATTTCAGTATAAAATTATGTTTACGTTTTGTAAATGAAAAAACCTAAGATGACAGGGAGTTGTATGTGGTGTCACTGTTCCCTAGGTGAAGTCATGTTGTTCCTCTTGCATTTTCCCACTTTTGAATACAGATATTATTGAAGGTGGGACCAGATTAGAGTGTTAAGAAGAAGCACAGAGTAGAGATGGAAAATGTCTAGGTGGGACTAGACAGAATTCTGGTACTTTGTATATAGAAGACTTTGACAATGAGCCACCACACTGAAAGTCATTCAGAGTGTCATGTACTGTCATTTGTAAGGTGACAAGAATTACTCTATTAACAGTCTTTAAAGTTACTGATGCATTGTTGTAATGAACACAGATCCCAGATGCAGTGAAGATCAAATGGAAGATAAATTGGCTTCTGTTTTGCTAAGCCCATTTTCCAGGAAGCATGATCCATTTGAAGTTTGATGTGATCTTTGATGAGAGGGAGGTTTTGTTTCTTCTTCATGGTATGCTGATACATACCATAATGCCTAAGGCATCCATAGAGAAGAAAAGATAAAAAATGATGATTTTCAGTAAGCCTAGACATGATGTACTCAGGAGTGCTTACCATGTACTAGCTTTGCACTTTCTGAAGGGCTAACAACAGAGTGATGTCTTATACAAATAAGCTTTTGTGAACATATACAAATGCAGTGTTAACATTTAAGAGCTTCTGGAAAAAAATCCATTATTTCTTAGGTCTGTAGCTGACTAGTTAATTTTATGTTCATCAGAAGCTGTTCCATCCTGATTCTTTGTTGGAAGCTGATAGATAAAAGAAATAAAACTGCTTCTGGAACAAGGATGCTTCTTTGCTTTGCAATATTCTCTACCTGTTTTACAGTTCTGTGCAATATTTAAATTTAATTTTCCTAGTCATATGCAATCTTGTTAACAAAGAGTGCAAGTCATCAAATGAGGTCTGACTTTCTTAGTGCAGTCACTGGAAAATGTAAGATTCATAAAATCATCTATTGCAAGTTGGTGACATTGTAGATGAGATAGAATCATAGAATGGCTTGGGTTGGAAGGGACCCTTAAGGTCATGTAGTTTCAACCCCCTTCCATAGGCAGGGACACCTCCCTCTAGATCAGGTTGCTCACAGCCCCATTCAACTTGGCCTTAAATGCTTCCAGGGAGGGTGCATTCGTAACCTCACTGGGCAGCCTGTTTCAGTGTCTCACCACCCTCACAGTTAAAAATTTATTCCTAATATCTAATCTAAATCTACCCTCTTCCAGTTTAAAATCATTTCTCCTCACCCTATTGCTACAGGCCTAGCTAAAAAGGAAAATTTCTAGTTTTCCATGATTTCTATCTGTCCATTCTAAGGCACAAACCGAATCCCTGCAGACTGTCTAAACAAAGGTGCCTCTTGCATGCTGAAATGGAAACATTTTTGCACATGTAAGTGGAAAGTGCACACAGTGAAAGAATGTCTGGACTGAGAAGTGACCTTTGTGAAACACCGAGTCCAGCTTCCATCTCCAGAGAAGACTACCCTAAAACCAAACTGTATGTCTGAGAACATTGCCTTAGTGCCCACTGCCCTGGGGAGCCTGTTCTATGCCCACAATGCTCTGAAGAATCTTTTCATGACCTCCAACCTGACCATTCTCTGACAGAGCTCTATGTTGTTTCCTTGGGTGCTGTTGCCGTCACCAGGGTGCAGAGCTCAGTGCTGCTCCTCCACTCCCCTCAGGAAGAGCTGCAGGCCACTATGAGGATTCCCCTCAGTCTCCTCTGCACTGGGTTGAACAAACCAAGGGACCTCAGCTGCTCTTCACACACCTTGCCCTCTAGAGCCTTTACCATCTTTGTAGCCCTCCTTAGAATGCTTTATGTCCTTCATATTGTGGCACCCACAAGTACACACAATGCTCGAGATGAGGTCAATTCAGTGCAGAGCAGAGAGGGACAATCTTTTCCCCTGACTGGCAAGGAATACTAGTTTAACTCATAAAGCCAATATGCGTAATTTATGTGAATATTCTTCAAAGGCTGCTTGGGAATAAAATAGAGGGAAAAATAGCTCAATGCTTTCAATATTCATTAAACTTTTTTTTTCCCTCTGAGCATGTGTTGAGTCTTGAACATTACATTTCTAAAAAGGGTATAAGAAAAGATGACGATGACATGTCACTGCAACAGAACAGTAAAGGACCACTGCCTCCAAGCCAGCCCTGCTCCTGACTTAAGTCTCACGAATGGTGGAGAGGATAAGGCAGCCTCAAAGTGTTCACTGTCTTCTTAAACTTTGGTGTATGAGAAAGGACTATCTTGGTACCTCTTTCCAGTAAAGATAGAATGTCACTTGCTCCTACTGGTAAAGGAGAACTTACCTTATCAGAAAGGATGCTTTTGAGTCACTCTTGCTACAGCTATCTGTTTTTCTGGTCCTCAGGTATTTTAAACCACTGACCACAAATGAAAATATTGCTGCTTTTTTGGCTTTATTTTTACAGGAGACATGAATATGTTTAGAATAATGAAATAACAAAGAAAGTGATGAGACACAAGCTGATCTAATTTGTCATTTGTAAACATGGCAGTTACATGAAAGCTTGTGTTTATCCCTACTATCTGAGCAAAGAAGTGATAACCTCCTTAGCTGTGCAATTACAAAAGCTGCAAGTCCATACACTTGCTTTTTGTTTGTTTGTAGTTTTATTCATATGATTGGCTTTATTGCTTCCAGCTCCTAAAATTAAAAACAAAAAACACAGTTAGGGAAGAGAGATCAGAATGTGGTAAGAGATTTCTAAATACTTTTTAAAAGTACAGAAAAATATTGCTGCAAGACTAGCAGTATTCCCAAAAGTTTAAATGGTTGCAAGAACAGTTTTATGCTTCACATTCAATGCTTAGCTCTGCTAAAATTTTCCCGGATAAACTTTTACATTCACTTAATCTTTTACTGCCTTAGTTCCCAATCTGCAACATGAAGATAACAGTATTTCCTTCTTCTCAAATTTTATCTGTCTGAAAGCTCCTTGAAGCAATGGACACCTCTGTCTAGTGCCTAGCTACTAATTAGTCAAAAATTTATAAGCACTAAAGTTGAGAAGAGGAATAAAAGATGAGTTAGATTAGGAACGGTGAGGACATCAACATTTTTTGTTTTGTGAATACATGAAAATATTTTTATTCTGGAAGCAGGGCATAAAATTAAAAACATAAAATATTTTTATAGGTAAACTGCAAAACCATTAATTTAATTCACCATTAAGATGCATTATAAAGCTACATTGTTTCAAGGACGTTGAAGTTTCAATGCCCCCACTTGCAAGGACAGATTGTGCATCCCAGGGTAGTTTCATGGCTCCCAGAAGGTAACATTACTCACTTGAAAGAGAGCCAATTTTGGCATCATAGGATTTGCCTTCTATTGACACTACTGCAACAAAGGGCAGGGTGGAGGGAATCCAGGTTTTAGTTCTTACTGTCAAAGCACGTGTCAAACAGTATCACAAAACAATGGGAATACAGTAGAAAGTTGTAAAAGTCAGTATAAGTCAACTCCATTCTGCCCTATGCACTGAGTCAATAAGGCAAGTTTCATAAGAGTTTGCAACTGTGTGGTTAGTAAGAGAGGTTTAATCTGCTCTCGAAAACAAAAATATTAATAACAACTTTTGTGAATTGTGCTGTTCTGCATTTTGATTCACAAAGTTAAAGGACTTTTCTTCTCCAATTGACCAGTGTTCTGTCTAAGAAAATTTTAAATTGAATCAAATATAAGGAGATTTTTGACAGTGTCCTCAGTTTCAGCTAAATTCTTTAAATAGCTATAAGCTGCTCTGGTTCAGTTTGTTGAAAACAAATTGCTTACTTATACATTTTATCTGAGCCAAAATTTTCTAAACAGAAAGCAAGGTCTTAGTGATTTATTCAGTTTCTTAGAAGTTGCCAACAGTAATTCATCTAATGAAACTCACACTATAGCAAATGTGTACAGTCACTTTCCTGCCAAAGCACAGGTGGGAGATCCCTTTTCCCTTTATCTTCACTAACTTATTTTGGCTAGTATTAGAAGTGACCTTCACTTTCAATTGAGAACAGATGCAAAGGACTGAGAAGTATGCATGGCTGGTTGATACTTGCTGAAGATGTACTAAACTTTCAGAGGCTTGCTTAAACTTGACCTTGATATGCTTCAGCTAAGTACTGAAATCTTAATTCCTTCAATTCAAAACAGTGAACAATAACACTTTGCACTTACAGGATAATCTGTGACATCTTTTTAGTTGAGTATAAAATACTAGAAGGTTAAGAAACAGATTCTATTCCTATCACCTTGAAAAACTGAAAGAAATCTTGTATATCTAAATCTGTCTTTGTGGGAGAAAAAAAAAAAAAAAAAGTAAAAAAAAAAAAGTAAAAAAAAAAAAAAAAGTGGAAATCTCATAGTAAGTGCCAGTATTTCATACTTCTAGTTAGTTTGGAGATAAATAATTGAAATAATTCCCTTAATTAATTATTTCTGGACATAAAAGCCAGGAAAAAAATAAATGATAATAATGAGGAAGAACCTTCTAGTGAAGTTTCAAAACAAGTTGTGCATATATCTTGTTTAGAAAGCACTGTTCGTGCAACTGTACTGTCAAACTTTCAGGTCTTAATTAGTTGCCAGCTTATTCCTTGACTCTAGAGGGCTGTAGCTTAATGTTAGCTTACATCATATTATATGCCTTTCATCTTTTGAAGGAGTGCAGGTTCTCTGTCCCAATCTATTATTTTATTGTAGAGAGGACATGAATATGAGTATGTGAACAATGTATTCTTTTCCCAGTCTATCAAGTAGAAGATACTGATCACATCATATTGGCAACAATTTCCTTGTTCATCATTACTAAAAACAGCTACGGGGAAAAAACCCAGCAAACCTGCTAATGGTGTACTTCAGCCTGTCTCTGGATTGCAGGTGAAGTTCTCTCGAACCTACTTACAGTTCAAGGTTTATAACACTGTAGGGGTTTTGAGCAGAAACACTCTTCACACTCTTACAGTATTTTGGAAAACACCTGTATCAAACTACTGCAGTTTCAGTAGTTCTCTTTTCTGTCTAAGCAGATCTTAGACATAGGTTAGCCAGGCCTGGATGCCCATGTTGCATCGTAAAAGAATATGATGAAACCAAATTAGAAGTTTAAGGAAAAGTTCTATGTAGGATTCAGAGAAAAGCTATAATTTAATATAGTTGTACTAAATATTTTGCTTATTTTTGCATTAAAAACAATCGAAAACCCAAAGCTTGCCCCTTTGTATCCAGTTAGCTATAAATTGTCAGCATGTGGACAGTCACAGACCAGTGCAGCAGAGTCAGTATATATGTCAAATATTTTATCGTTTTGCAGTGACTGATGAAGAAAAAGTAAACTGCCTAACAAGTGTGATTGTTTTGTTTGAGTTGATTGTTTTTTAATGAGGTTAGGTAGATAAGTCAAAGGAACCACTGTCATTTCATGCCTGCAAACAATCTAACTATCTAACTTCGATGTACTGACCAAGCAGAGTGAGGAAGAGAGCGGATGGGAGAAGGAACTACCTGAAATTTCTCTCAAATGATTTTGTAAATGCCCTAAGGCCGAGTTTCTGCTGTTGTATTTAATTCACATTGTTTTCAAAGCGCTTTCTACCTGAGAATTGCAGCAAGTGTAGTCCCACTGGCCCAAGAGGTTTCTGAAGCTGGAGCTGTTACAAATGTTTTTCAAGTGTGTTTCAGTTTGGAAAGGAGCAGAAACTCATGGGCAAATATGTCTGAACATGAAAGCACCTGTTGTTTCAATTTAAAATGATGTACCACTCAGTTTAGAGACTTATTCAGATGCCTCTTGAGATTGTTGATTTGAAACCTGCAGTACTAAAATTGGATGTGCAATACATAGCAGAGCTTAACATCGAAGACAAAGTATCAGGAGATAAGTGTGTACGACAGATCTCAAGATTGTCAGACAGACAGATGCTGTGTGAAAGGAAGATACATTCTTTGACTTGACAGATGAGGATTATGGTTGTACATTAGATGAGAAAGAATTAAGAAGAAGTGTAAGAAACATTATGTGATGTTCCCTCTTGTGCATCCTTTTTGCAAAAGCTCTAGGGAAACACTGTTATACACACACATTTAATACTTTCCAAAGCTAGGGAATGAAATATTAATGTAAGAGACTAAATATGTAGCCTAATTTTCCTCAGTCAATCACGAGCTTAGTTGGATGTCTGTATTTATTCACTCCCCCCATCCATCTGCCTCTGGGTAGTGAGCACCACCCTGTGCAAAAAATCATAGTGATATGTGTGTCCTGCTGATTGTCTGTTGGCAAAATACAGGGAATGCCACAATTCTTTTAATGTGGCAATAATTATGGGAAATGAAGATGGAATGAACCTGTGTTCAACACAGAAACATCGAGGTACTAGAGCAGGTCCAAAGAAGGGTAACAAGGCTTGTGAATATGCCCGATGAGGAGAGACTGAAGGAACTGGGGCTGTTTAGTCTGGGGAAGACGAGGCTGAGGGGAGACCTTATTGCTCTCTTCCAATACCTGAAAGTCGGTTACAGTGAGAGCGGGGTTGGTCTCTTCACACTGGTGACAGGTGACAGGATGAGGGGAAATGGCCGCTAGTGCAGAGAAAGGTTTAGGTTGGATATCAGGAAACACTTCTTTACAAAAAGGGTTGTTAAGTGCTGGAATTGGCTCTCCAAGAAGGTGGTTGAGTCACCATCCCTGATGTGTGTAAAAACTGTTTGGATGTGGTGCTCAGGGGCACGATTTAGCAAAGCGTTGTTACAGTTAGGGTAGTATGGTTAGGCTGTGGTTAGACTTAATGATCTTTAAGGTCTTTTCCAACCTGAGCAATTCTATGATTCTATGATTCTATAGTAGAAATAGAGGACAGCCATCATGTTGCAGAAGAAGACAATGACTGTGAATTTAAGTGGTAAAAAAAAAAAGAGAAGAGTGCTTTTAAAATGTGCTGAATTAATTCATAGAAGTCACTGATGCAGAATGTTATCTACACTGAAATTATTAGGATAGTCAGTCTCAAAATTACATGTCAAAAGCTAAACAGTAGATGAGGTCTGTAGGGAATCTGTCCTATCCAAAACTTATAGTCCCATTTTGTGCCTTACTTTGAACAAATCAATGAATACCACCTAAGAATATCAGCTCATATGACCCCAATGATATTTTTATGCCTTTCCTCCCAGTTAGAAATTTTACTCACCGAGGCTTCTATTTATGCTCAATATATTGACTTTTTTCCCTCTTCCCTCTACCTGCACCCCAGGCACAAAACCAAGTTCATTCCTTCAGGGTAAAAACAGACTTAAGTGGGTTTGCTTGCTCTCTTTTCTAATTTCTGCTAGTTTTTGACACGAACAATAGAAAGAAGAAATCTGCTATGCAGATATTCCACAGGCAATCTTTAGTATTTTTGAACCTGTTACATACAACACAGCACTGTAGGCTTCCCGGTGTGCTACAATGAGCACAGGCACTGCCTGCTCACATCTTTCCCAGCACCAGTCTGGACCTCAGGATTTAATGATTGTCAGCAAGTATTTCAATAGTCATCTCAAACTTTGCTTTCTGAGGTCAATTAAGGAAGAATTATATATCCTTATTTCCATTCTTATTACTCATGTTGTGGATGTAAAATGTTTTGTTCTGATGCTGAATGGGGTTCTGACATTTCATATGCTACCTGTGAAAGTTGGTCTAGTCGAAAATGTTCTTTTTGTCCTTAATGTTGTTTTGAAGAATAGCTTGAGGCTTTTAACCATAAGTTCTAGAGTAAGGCTTATCCTAGTACTGAAATATCCTCGTTACAGCAAAATGAAGCAGTATGTTATCCAACAATACTGCACATGGCCAAAGAGTCTTTTGGGAAACTACATATTCTCCCTCCCTCCCTCCACCCTTCCCTCCCCCCCTCCACCCCTTCCTCTCTTCCTCCCTTCCTTCCATTCTTCCTTCTTTCATTCCTCTGCAGTTATTCCTAATAATCACTATAACTACTCACTTACACAAAAGTTAATTATTTAATACTTCTAGATATTTCATTTCATAAAGTCTTAGATTTCTTATGTTTATGATAATGCCCTATTAACATCACTAGACTCAGATAACTATTTATTATTAATGCTGCTTGCTTTAAAGGTACATAGTAGTTATGCAGATTTAGTCATGATTTTTCCTCAGTGAGCATTCTCCTATCTGTTAAGTGGGTTTTTTCATAGAACAAAATAGCCAGGTGCTGAGAATCACACAGCAGGTCCCTTCACACTGTGAACTGGCTACCAATATATGAACACTTTTAGAGAAGCTTCACACCCTTAAAGTTAAACCCATTTGGAAACATTAAATACAGTACAGATTTATCTGCTTGTGATACTGGCCTTGTAGGACCTTGTGGCTGATGAAAAATCTCATATCTGTCTGTCTCTGACCTCTGGCAAATGATCCATGAAATTATCAGAGCCTATTCAGATATGTATGTCCTGTGCGTGGTTTATTTGGGTATGATATTTTTTTAACAGCAGTATTAATACAGCTTCCCAAGGTTTTGTGTCTCCCTCAGTTCTGTTTGTCATGGTTTTGTCATTTTTGCTATTGGTATTCCACAACATTACATCATGTGGAGCACAGAGAAAAACTACACATCCCAGAGGACCTCATGGTTAGAGAGGAAAATACATCGCAGAAGTGATGCTCGCTCTCCCTCACTGCCTGGCAGTGGGTGTGGGTGTGCTTCCAAGCTGTGTGCCTTCAATTTCAAAGTAGGCTTCTTGATCTTCGGAAAACTATCTCTTCTTCTACCTGATTTATTAGCTGCAATTTTGATTATATTATATTATATTATGTTCTCTTGCATTCCGATATCATACTTAGTAAAATAGGTTTTCTTCCTTAGTTTGTTACCGCTGCTCTGTTTGTTTCCTTGAGCCCAGCTCCCATCTCCCTACCCCTCTCCCTTTTCCCTTCCTATTTTTGGTGGCAGGGGAACCTACTGCTCCCCTGTCACAGACATAGGTTGTTCTAGATAACTCTGTGACAGTTTTTGGTGGAGAATGCAGACAATTCACTAAGAAGATCATAATTGCTTTCAGTCTCTTAAACAGAGCAGCTAGATAAAGAGTGGATTCACAGCCAGTAGCTGATAAAAAATGAAGGAAAAAAAGAAAACCAAAACAGCACCAAAAAGGTATGCCGTTACACTAGCAGCAAATTTTCAAAGGTATGAGGAACAACAGAATAGACCCCTAGTTTTTGAATTGGTTTCTACACTTCAAAACTATGAACAACAGCTACCCCCAACTCACGTCTCCATTTCAGCCATCTTAGAATTAAGTCACTGTCATGGACATAGATTGATCTAGATAACTCTGTGACACTGATCTTCTTGGTAATTTTCAGAAATGAAGTGGATTTTGGATGCATGGATAATAAAGGAGAAGTTGTGGTGCTTTTGTCTGTGCACAGATATAGTCTTCCTTTAGCTTTCCTTATGTACCTGAAGCAGTTCTGGAATCAAAGAAGAAATAGGGCCTGATGTGTTTCAATCTGATTAAGAGACTTGCATTTTTGTGTTGCACGTACATCACACATTATCAGATAAACTAGGATCTCACAGTAAATCTTTACTTTCAGTGGGGTAAAAAAAAAAAAGAGAAGTATCAAGCGTAACTAATTCAATAAAAACAGCACTGTGCTATTTTAAGAGAAGCAACTGCTAATCACCTATACATCTGTCATTAAGGTTGTATTATGGCCTATGTTTAACTGAATGAATGTTCATAGAGGTCAAAGAGTGTTTATATGTAAAACCTACAGATAATGTTAGTTTCTGATCCTCTAATACTGGAAGAGAGATTTTCTAACCAAAAATAATACAATTTATTGTATACATCTAACAATGCTGATGAAACTGCACAGACATAATACGACATATCCAGAAGAAAGCAATCATTTTTCCAATCCTTCTTTCCATTTAAATCTTATTAATATAAGTTATGAAACTTCCTAACAAATGATTTCTTTTGCTTTGAGCATAATACTCTTACAGTAACTATGGATGTGTATCATATTGTGCTTAATCATGTCTAGAAAATAGTACGTATTTACCTATATCTGACATATGAAGATAATCCTATCTTTCTGCTATGACAGTGCAGGTGAGCAAAGATAAGTTCTTTGATTTTCATACTTTCTTCTTAGGAAAAACCTTCACAAATCATACTTTCTTCTTAGGAAAAACCTTCACAAATATTGAGGAAGGCTTGAGACCAGGAATTCTTAGGAGAGAAGTCAGTGGTCCCAAAGAACATTTGGATATAGGAGATGAACAAAATGTTACTACTTTCTTCGTGATAGCTGGATTTATGCTGCATGACCTTGATATAAAGAAGCCTACTCCTGCCAGGAACAGAAGACAGTTTATAGGCAATTACTATGAAATACTCCAGTGGTGCACGAAGATTAGCCAAGCTTTATTCTTCAAATTAACAAACAAACAAACAATAATAAAAAAAAACCTAATGAGCACACACTTTCCTTGAGGGGGAAGAAATATAATTTTTATGCTGTTATTTGTCTTATGGTATAAATTTGTATTCATTTAAACAAAATTACTCTTCTTAAATTTTAGATGTTAATCAATAAGACTGCCATCTCTCTGATTTATCACCAGGAATTATACAATAACTTGCAGTACTGTACATCAGGACTGGCTACACAAAAAGGATTTAAACGTTATGATTGCTGGAAGTTTTTGTGACCCTTAAGTTAAATACTTCTGTCTACACTGCATGGAGAGGACTACATGTAACTTGTTGCCAGCTTGATCATGGGCACGATTTTGAAGAAACCTAGCTTGGCAGGATGTCTCTGATAGCAATCATCACCTGGGTTTTTTGATGAGAGAAACTGACATGACCTGGACATGATCAGGTCTACAGATACTTAGTGGCATAAAAATAAAGGCACTTCTTCATTTATGTGAAGGGAAAATATTTGGTGTCTGGGCAATATTCATATCAGAGGCCTCATCAAAAGTTTTGTCATGGAATTTAGTGCCTAAATAGATTACAGATTCTTTTGTTAACATAGCTCTGGATTTCCATGGTTTGAGTTACATAATCAAAAGCTATAAAGATAAAATGATGGAGTCATAACTACTCTTCGTTGATAATCCAGGTCATGATGTCTTATCCATAAGAACAGCCTCACTGGTACTCCACTCTCTGCTATTCAGTTGGTCTCTCTAATTTCACATTGGCAATAGTACTGACTTAGCACAGAGCAGGACTCAGATCGTTGTTGCTGGAAAAATATTAAAGAGATACTAATTAGAAAAGGGATAATGAGACAACACTGTGATACTGGCTCAGAACAGTTCTCTGTCATCTATCTGAGCATTCAGGGGAAAAAAGTATGACTTGGTTAAGAAAGAATGTGAATGATATGCCATTGTTTTAGAGCCAACTTTGGGTTTGTAACAGCGAGCTCCCAGGTGTTATCAAATTTAACATCCCCGAAATGAAGGAGTATTTTTAAGCTTGTTTTATTTTGATGGTAGCTTTTTTTTTTTTTTTTTTTTTCTTAAAGTAGTGATTTACTTTATTGTCTTTTCATTATTTGAGAAATGAATGCCAAAATCCCAGTGATTCCTAGTCAGAAGATTCCCTTTCATAGCGTCTCTTCAGTCTAAAATAAAATCCTTTTCCCAAATTGCACTTTATTTATTTATTTGTTTGTTTGTTTTACAGCAGGATACAATGGACTATTCAGCTAAATTTTATTGACTTTACAGATTCAGGGCCTAATTTTTTTTTTTTTTTTTTTTTAATGATCTCTTCCTTTTCATTTTAACATTGTTCTGCTTTCCCTATTTATTTATTTATTTATTTATTTATTTATTTATTTATTTTTAAAACTCTGCATATCCTGTTTTGTTCCACTGAAATAATTTTGTAAGAAATCCTTCATCAGAATAATGCTGCCTATTCAGTTATCACAGGCATAGTTTTGTTCTTTGTGCTTTGGCTAGCTTATATACACACTCCTACACTTCCAGCGATTACTTCCAGTGCCAGCTGGGATACCTATTGGTGAATTCAGAGCTGATTAACTGAACAAGACAGTTGTTGCTCCAATTAACCTACTCCATGCATCAGGAGATTTCGTTTGTTTTTTTTTTCATTAAGGAAACAAGAAGTGGAGGGAAAATCTTTTTTCACTCTAGCGCTCCATCCTTCTCCCCATAGGAGAAAAAAATTCAATATGGTAAACAAAGAACAATTATTACTGGACATCTGCAGCTAATAACTGGGACACAACAGAAATTTGAGAAGCTGGTGCTTAAACATTCACTGTAGCTTTTATTTGCATATACAAAGCTCCATCCCACCAGACTATGAAAAAAACATTTTCTTTAGCTGGTTGCATGGGAAATTACTATTTTTCTACAGAGCAAACAAACGTGTTAAATAATTAATGCAACCATGAAGGTCCTCTGCATAAATACAAGCTTTAAAAATGGACGTATGTTTGCTTCTCACAAGTATTTAAGTCATGAAATTCACAAGGTAGGACTGTTTCTGACCTCTGTGGGAATGCAGAGAAACAAAATTTTCCATGAATTTTCACCCCTCACTCACTCTATAGGAAAAAAGGAAACAATCACAGTCGTTGTCTTCTAACACAATGCTAACGGATGAGCTTTAGAGATACTTCAGCAGCTGCACAAGAGGTTAATGCACCCAGAGGTTCACTCCATCTCTTTACCACATATTTCTACTGTCACAGCAAATTCAGCAGAAGGAAATGTACATCCATGACAGAATTGTCCCAAAGAGGAAAGCACAAATGTGCTCAACGCCTCGTGAAGATCCTATTTAGATAGTCGGGGCAGATCATGCATAGGCGGTGTCAACTGAGTGAAGTCCAGTTTAGCCTCAGAAGCTGTTTTTAATTCCCTGCTATTTATTCTTGTGCAAGTAGTTGCAGGGTGGCCATTGACAGCACAGCTGGAATAAATCAAAACACAATCCTTTGCATTTTTTGTTTTTTTTTTTTTACCCCCTGCTTTATCTCAAAATGTACCTAATATTTCAGTTAAGTAGTATCAAAGGTATATTTCTAGGTTTGAAGATGATCCTATTGATAAAAGTAGATACTGATGTCATAGTAAGCTCTCAGCCCTTGTTGGATTTATACTGATTTGGATTTAGTGGATAAGAAATTGATCAGAAGCAACATAAAACAAAAGCTTTGTTTGCTAAATAAGTATGTAGGTTGTTCTAAAAGTAATGCCTCTTATTTATTTCCATGGAAATGACAATAGATATAAATACCACAATAAAAACAATTAATAGAGCAAATTCTCAGCTATGAAATGCATTTTTTTTCAATATAATCACTGCCATTAGCTTTACATTTTTGCCAGTGATGAACAAGAGCCCACATGATGTGCTTGTAAAAATCCACTGTTTGATCTCCATATGTTCAGCAAGCAATGATGAATGTCAATGTTTGCGACTTTTTCAGCATGTAGGAATTCAGTGTCACAATTTTGCTTCATACACACTTCCACATCAGACACCATTTTGTCTGACTGCCCCTCTGCTTCCATCTGGCACATGGCAACAAAATGTAATGAAATACTGGTGGGTAAGTTCAACTTTTACTACCATATCACCTGCATTCACCGCTAATTTCATGGGCCAACATTATGAAATAGGAGGGTTTACTTTTGGGTCAGCCCTTGTATATTAGCATTTAGCTTTAATTCATAGAACTAACCTGAAATTGAGAACTACTGATGCCAAGCATCTGTTCTGATTGAGAATAAAAAGGTGCATAATAAAAATAAAATCTGATGATATATGTAGTTTATTTTGGTGTCAGATAATAGCTGTTTACTTCTAGAACATTTTGCACCTTCAGACAGGAACAGGAGTCTCAGATTGCAAGCTTTGGAAAAGCATCTTCCAAGGACTTGCTATATACCCAAAGGCCTTATGCCTCCTAGCTTTCCCTTAAGCCAGCTCTGAGCACAGCTCACCTGCTTGTGGTTCCACAGAATTAATCAAAGCTGAAATGATTCATGTAACATTTCAGGCTTTTAGATGAATGTCTGTATCCCTAGGAAATTTTCCAGTGCTTCTTGTTTATTGATGAATATGTACTGCATATTTTAATGCACTCTTGATTCATCTCTGACTACAGTGAAGAATTTAAACTAGATGAGCTGAATACACCTGTGTTTGTATGTTAGAAACACAAAAAAAGCTTGACCTAATGCTCAGAGGAAAATATCTTATGCCCTGTTATCAACAGAGTCAGATCTATGTAATCTGTAGTTCATCCTTTGCAAGTCTTTTCATTTAGACTTGACACAGATATTTTTCTGAGACATCTGCTTTTGGTTGCATCTTCTTACATATAGGAGATAGACTAGTAGGTTGGCAAAAAAAAAAAAAAAAAAAAAAGGAAAAAAATAAGCTGAACTGCATTATTAATTTTTTTTCATTTTTAGGGATTTTTAAAATGGAACACTGTAATTGTCAAGCAGATTGCAAAAGGATTTCTGTCTTCTTTTCTGCAAGGAAATTAGGGACTTTCAGTATATATAATAGAAGTCTTCTTTCTGTGCGATTATAAGCAATGACTTCATCTTGGGTTTTTGCTGTTTTTGTCTCTGTGTGTATGAGTGTTGTTGTTGTTATTGTTTAGCTTTTTCTAGCTGATAGCCTGAGCTGCTACAGAACAGCTCTGGGAGGAGAAGAGAACTGGTCAAGCTCCCTTCTGAGAGCATGTTTCTCTGAAAGGTATTTTGTGCTAAAAAGAGGGAAGTGGAGGAGGGAAAATGACCCTGCTGACAGATGGTTAAGGTAAATCCAGCTGCCTTTCTCAGCTCATCTTAACTAGCAAATCTGTGCTACAGGCTGCTATGTCAGCTCTTCCGTCAGATGTAAGGACCTATGACTTCTGTGATGTTGCAGCAAATACACTGTCTGTTTTATTACATTAGTAAGGCAGTACCCAGTTGTCTCCTCACTAACCTTCAGTGGTTACCTTCATGAATCTTACTTCCATGATGTTGCTTAGTAATGTCCCACCTCAGGTGTGTCCTCGTTCCAAGGTGCCTTCTCTATAATGATTACAAGAATTCTTCAAGGTGAAGTCTTCCATGATCGAGTGTGGTGCATCTCACATATCTGGAGACTAATTTACAATGAATGAGCTTAAGGTTTGTGTGTAAGCATGTTGTTTGTATGCATGGGAGAAAGGCCCCTTGCACCATTTTTGGGATAAAATGTGTTGGATGTAAAAGTGGAGTAAAAGTGCCTTAATACTTGTATGTTACAAAGTGCATCGCGATAAAAAAGGTTTTCAGTGCAGTCAGAGATGTTACAGTTCTTCCAAGGATTCATTTAACCTTCCTTTCAGGTCAGTCGCCTATGGTGATAACATCAGACAAAGCACTATGCTTCTCCTTCCCACCATGTCTCCCTCCCCCTCACACTGCCTCCCCTACTCTAACTCAAATGGCTCAGAACAGCCACGATAACAAGCACAGACAATGAAGTACTAAAAAGACAATTTCACTGTGCCATAATATTAAAACCCGAGGGATGAGAGGAAATGAAAGGCAGTTGCTTTGTCAGTGATACAGATCGGGAGCCCTGCTGGCCAGCTGGTCTGGAGCATGGTCTGCACTGCTGCCAGCCCCTCTCTGCCAGGTCCCAGGGCTCAGCCTGCAGGGTCACCATCACTCACAGGCAGGTGCCTCGCAATGGCAGAGGAGGAAAGAGGCAGCTCGAGTTTCACCAAAGCCGAGATGGTGTCAGGAGGGGGGGCTGATCAGACAGCAGGCCCCTTGGTTATGTATTCCATTGTCAGTACTGTGAGCAGCTGCTGCACTGGGCTCTCCCCAAGGCTGCTCAGGAGTCACTCAAAGCATGAAATATGAATATGGAAAGCAGTAACGTTTTCCTTGGCAGATCAGGAATGCTTAAAATCATCTTCCCTGCCTGACTGTCCTTTGAACATGGCCCTCTGTGCTGTGAAGTTGTTTATCTCTGTGCTTTGCCCCTGTAACTATGTCATTAATGCCATTGCTCTCTTTAGAATTCCGCAGGGTGTGTGGATCCCTGTGATAGGAGGCTAATGAAAACCTCAGGGTAAAATCCTGATTTAAAATAGGTGGCAATGCATTCATCCAGTTAAGCACAGACTCTCTGGGAACCACAGGAGAGTCAGCCTTAAATGAAATGTTAGGGTGTGTGTGAAATAAGCTTGCTCCACTGACTCATTAACGGATCCCAAACTGAAAATCATTCACTGACATCTTCAAGGGACTGGGCCTGAAATTTTCTGTCCTTTTATAAACCTCTGAATCTGAAGGCAGTGTTTTGCAGCATGTTCACAAAAGGCTGGTTACAATCATGTTTACACTTATCTTAAACAAATTGAAATAATCTTCTGCCTCCTCCCTAACCCTTATCTCAACCTCGCTGTGTATCATCATTTGCAGCAGGATTCCCACTGCAGGGAAACAAGAGTCGTATCAAGGTTAGCCTTAATATATAGGGTAGCATGGCTATTGAGATAGATGCCTTCAGAGATAACTTCTCCCACTGTTGTACTGTTACCTGAAATTTGCTCTGTTCCAAAGTGATGTATCTGAAAGAAATGCAACATTTTCCCCCAGCTGTGTGATATTATTTTGTTTACTTGTGTGATGGTCAACTTATGACATTGCATTGTGTAAATCCAATGCTGACATTAGGATAATCATGTGGTATTTGCATACCTTATGGACTTAAAAAAATTATGCAGTGCACAGAAAAACATTTACAGAGACAATATATCGTCCAGATGGAGACAGTCAAAAGCAGACACAGTAAATATCTGCAAAATGTAGCGATAATACTGCAGTACTTCACTGAACTGCTGTGGCAGAATAAAACTGCAGGATTTTTAGGTTATATTTTTGGGTGTGATATGCTCTTTCTTGAATCTTGGGTGTACTTGACACACAATGCTCCCACAAGTGGAATTTTCATATAAACACCTAGAAAGGAAATGCATATACTAAAATACAGCTATCCAGAGTGGGTAGGAGTGGATATAACCATCATGATGAGAAGATGAAAAACTCTGCAGAAATGCAGCTGTGGTCTTTCATGTACATTACATGATGATGTGGGAGATGCTGCTCGCTAACTCTATGCTGAAGGATCACAGTAAAAATATACACTTACAAACTTTTACCTGAATAAACTTTCAGAAAATATTCTGTGCAATCAGGTAACGTGGCACAGTGAATCTATTTTGATCAAAACAATATGAATGATGACTGATGACAAGAGATTTCAGAAGAACTAACATTGCTCAGTGGAAGTTCCTGCGTCTGAGTATTACATAAAATAATCGTCTGGAAATTTTGAAAATCTTTGTTGAAAAGTGTTGTTCTGTGGAACCTACTTGTAATGCTGCTTAGAAAGGACTGTCATTATTAGCCTTAGGATGAAGTGTCATGATCCAAAACATTTTAAAATAGGAAATTATTGCTTTTGCTTTCCCAGTTTTTATCCTGGAACATCAGAAATGTTCCACATACACTCAGATCCAAGTCACTGGAAGCCAAATTCTTTCTTCTCAAACTGCTTTTAACTTCCTTTGAGCTTTATGCTGAAGCTTTCCTCAAGGAAAGCCTTAAAATGGACTAAACTAAAGCTGATAAAAAAATGAAAGTCGGTATTGATACAGTCAGAGTTATGTGCATGGAAAGAAAACACCAGATTTATGTACACTTAAGGATTGTTGTTTTCCCAGTGAGAAGAGTTAGGAGTCACTGTGGACAGCTCTGTGTAAATGCCAGCTCCACAACCAGTGGAAGCCAGAAAGTCTAACAGAAAGGTAGGAACTGCCAAGGAAGGAAAATGAAACGAATGAAATGTAAATGGTTTGTACCATCAGAAAAATTGGTCCAAACTGTGTGCCACAAACATTGGGACTATGGCTATCGTCATAATTATTTCTCAGTATGAACAAGAAAATATCAAAGGAAAAAATTACTTCAAAAACCATAATGAAACAGAAATGATATTTATTGCTTCTTATAACAGAGTAACTAAGTAACTAAGGTTAAAAAAAAAAAAAAAGTTAAATTATGGGTCAAAAGATCTGAGATAAAGAAAAATACAAAAATTTTAAAGACTGTATAGATGATGTGTTCATTGGCACAGGATGCATTGAAGGTAAGCAGAAGACTGGACAGAATTGTAGAAGATGCCTGTTGTTAAGAATGATGATTTAGATGCAAATTCTCCTTCATGTTATAGTAAGATGGGATGGCTACCAAAAATAAAGGTACATAATCATTAATATGGGTTTATCCCATTCTCATGTTTGGAAAAGAGATTGTAAGACTCTTTATGCAATCTGGACATCTCAGTTTTCACCTATAACACAGTGGTAATGATTCTATTAAAAAAAAATATTTTGAGCCTTTACTGATAGCAGTGAAAGTAGAGTTTGTGATAATATACAGCTCAGTAAAGTGCTTTTGTGTAAGGAACCATGCGTAAGTCACGTTTTACAGTGTCCCATCTAAATGATTTTAACCTCCGTTGTATATATGAATAACAGTTTCTGGCTTGGGGACTGGGGAATACAACTTGTCCAGTTCTGCATTCACATAAGCTCCATATTCAGCACAGATTTAGCTGCAAGTGTTACCAGTGCCTTCTCTCTGCTGTTGACAATGAAGTGCTGCACAGTCACGTGGGTGAGAAACCTTTTTTTTCTGCAGCATTGATGAACATCTTCTGTGGGAAAGGTGAGAGGTATTATTCATAAGCAGACTGATCATAGAAGATAGATAGCCTGAAAAAAGTTTTACAGAAAGAACTACAAAATGAAAGGAAAGAGGGCAGATTATAATGCTTTAAGTTTAGAATCACTAAATTCATTTTACATCTATTTTTAAAAAGCAACTTATTTTTCTTTCCATCTAAACACTGTTCTATGTTTATTAAATTTTCTTTCCCCTTTGTATTTACATTTACAAATTACTCCATGAGCTTTTCCCCCTTTCCGATCCTTTCTCTCAATCCTAAAAATGTTGTTTTTTAGGAACATTCTTTGCCTTCTTTCCACTTCTCCTCCTAACATGCTAGCAAGTCTTGATGACACATTCCTGTCAATTGCTCATAATAATGCACTATTGAAAGTTGTTATAATTTTACAGGAAAAAGAAGGCGTGTCAAAAGCTTTTCTTGGACATCATGTTGCGATGATGTTCAGCCAGAAAAGAGAGGACAAAAAGACTACTCAACATCGTTGAAAACCTAAAAATCAGGAAAAAAAAAAAAAAAAAAAAAAAAAGCAAATTAGCTGACAAGAGCTAAAGAAGTTTCTGAAGAGAAGGTAGGTATTTTTAGTTGTAAAAAGGATATGGTTGTTTTAACTTCTACTATTTGGAAAAAAGAACTTTGGAATTAGAATAAAGTCGCAGCAAAATACAATAAGATGTTTAATCAATTCAGTAGTTCAACCTGAAATTAAATTTATCCCATGAAAACAAGCTTTCCAAAATGTAGTTGAAGAAAATGAAGTAGCCTTCAGCCAATTTCAAAGCAATTCACTCTGAATATGCTCCTGTGCTGTAGTGCTCCCTTGGACTCTTTAAATTGTATTCACTGTGAATGGCCTTGAAATTACAAAAATTGATTCAGTTCAATTCACATACTTAGAAAATACATTCAGTCAAAACACTGTTCTGTGCTCTTTAATATAATGAAAGGTTTGGTTCTGGAATAATGTTATTAAAGAATAGAGTAAGTTTGCATTGATTTTTTGAACACAAAGAAGTAAATTACTCATTTTACTGTAAATATGTGACTGTTTATTGCCTAGTTAATACATTTGCAATAATACCTGACACAAATTTAGTACAGCACTTTGTCTTGTTCCTAATCTTCACATAAAGATTAATATACATTTCAGTTAAGGATCTTGTATGGTTGAGTATTATGCTCCTTCAGCTCCCACTGTGGCTTTCTGTGGTAGATTTGAAGAGTGCACCTATATGTAGGAGTGCAAATCCTTTGCAAAGTGGATCTAACATTTTTGCATGTATGAGGCAGAACTGTGTTCTGCAAGCAAGCAAGCACAAGAGGCCTGTATAGTTAAAAGAAGTACTGATGGGAGGTACTGATTAGGGAACGGGTGAACTTCTGATCTGAAATCAAAGCTAACATGGCTTATAATCATTGCTACTACCAGTCACTACAGTATGAACTGCAATAGAATGTAAAAAAGCACCAGTTTGCAGTTGTTCATCACCAACATTTTTATTTTGAAACCAAAGGATATATATATATTCAAGCAAGCAGTTCTGTTTTTGCCCTGAAAAAGGCAAGCGGAATAGGAAGACTCATCAACACTGCTACAAAACAGAATTATTCAAACAATAATTTCTGCTGTAATAGAACTTTATTCTGTACCCATCTATTCTGCATCAGGGCCTGTACTTATACTGAAACAAAGATTTGGATGAATATAGACAAAGTCCAGTGAACAAAAACCAGAAACCTGAACTCTTTTATCTGTGAAGTCTGTAGATCTTACTCCTAATGGGGGGAAGACAGATTAATGCCTAGAACTGACAACTCTAACATACTGTATGGGAAACATTAAGTTTTGGCACTGCTTTGGAAACCAGATATGTTTTGTGTGAGTCACTAGATGGTGTCCCTATCCATTGTAGAGGAGTTGGACTAGATGGCCTTCAGTAGTTCCTTTCCAACTCTTAAGGATTCTGTGATTCTATGATTCTGTGGAACAGGAACCCACAACTCCTCTTTTGGCCCATTCTGAGTATTAATCCACAACTAAATTAAGGATTCATGTTATCTTTTCCTCATTCTCATTCCAGATGTCTCAATCTTGTGTTCTTTTTTTTTTTTTTTTTTTTTTTTTTTTTTTTTTTTTTTTCAATTTTTTACTTTCACTGTAGTGATAGAGAAACTACCAAATTTAGGGACGTACAAGATGTCTATTTAAATTCCTTTACACTTGTAGAAAGCTTGAATCTCAGGTTGTTACCAACATCTAAGCAATTTCCAGTCACCCAACTCTGTGCAGTGTCTTATTCTACTTGCCATATTTTTTAAGTGAAGACTGCATACATAGGAAGTATTTTGCATGTATTTCAGCTAGGATTGTGGCCCATACCCCTTGAGGAATAAAACAAGAATAAGTAGCTGCTTCTTTTTACGTGTTTCATAACCAAAATCGTCAGCTGCTCTTAGGTGCCTCTGAGATCTGGATGTGGTTGAGAAAGGGGTATGAGCTATGCAGATGTTTGCATTGTTGTTGGGATAAGACTGGCCATGTGTAACTGTTTAAATTTTCCAGAATTTTTCTTTAAAATAAAATCTTTGTGGCTGAGTGATCTCCATATTTATTAACCAAAAACAGAGAGGAAGATAAAACATATTTCACTATGCAATGATTCAGCATAGAAAGTTCCGCACGAATGTGCGCAAGAACTTCTTTATGGTGAGGGTGACGGAGCACTGGAACAGGCTGCCCAGGGAGGTGGTGGAGTCTCCTTCTCTGGAGATATTCAAGACACGCCTGGACGCCTACCTGTGCGACGTGGTGTAGGGAGCCTGCTTTGGCAGGGGGGTTGGACTTGATGATCTCTAGAGGTCCCTTCCAACCCCTACAATTCTGTGATTCTGTGATAAGGAGATGCGAAATCCTTGAACCTATGCAGAAAAACAATACTTTAATTGCCTGGTATTAAATAAACAGAAAACTAGACAGGAAACAATTCTCAATGGTGAGATATACTGGAATATGAAATAATGCTGATAAGAAAGTAGTAGAACTGAGGAATTTTAAAAGAAATCTAGAAAAATGGTAGAAATCTAATGTTAGCTATTGCACTTAATGAGGTAGACAGACTAGATGACCTTATTAAGCAACAAGATGTGACGAGGTGTGCATTGTGGTCTCATAATGACACACTTTATGCCTTTAAATGTAAGGCAGTGCATAAAGTTGTTATGCGCTGTGGTGCATCATCACTAGACATTATAAGACCTAGATGCCTTCAAATACTCTTTCTGAAATATTGATTTCTAAAGGTAAGACATCAGCTATTAGAATGAAAACTATTCCCCAGATAAAGAAATAACTTTTTTAATATACTGAAAATTCACATCAAAGGAAATTGTCTAGACAGGGATTACTGTTACTACTTCTTGATGATGATAGCAATTAACATCGTTAACAGGAATGTGGTAAAATGCAAATATTTCATCCATAATGTTGAAACTGAAATGCATGTAAGCGGAAGGACTGCTTGGAAATAGGGCTTGCGTCCCTTGAAAGTTCTCCTGCTGCCCTTACTCCTAACAGTACTGCTATCTGAAGGCAGAAAGCATTGGAGAAGCAGTACAGAGAAGATGAGGTCATTTAGTGACTGACAGAACTTGTAAGCTCAAGACACAGAATTTTCTTGATGAGTTTCAGAACTGTTTATTTTTTCCATTTCTAAATGTTCCTCCTCTTGCTGGTGCAGATATTTGTTGGTTGCCTGAATCAGAAAGTGTGTGAATTCCAGAGGTGCCTGTGGAGAGTGTTGTAATATGGAAATACTTCTGCGCTATCATTGCAAGCAAGAACAGAGATAATCGGAATAGTGGTCTCTTCACTATGTTGTACACTTCCTAAGCGTTTAACAGTAATTATTTCCAAAAGACAGCTTTGTCCTTACCCCAGGAAAATTAAGGGAGAAGCAAATGAGGTGTTGGCAGAAGGGAAATGTTTATTTTTACTCATTGGCCACAATGAATTCCTACAGTCAGTCAAGCACTTCCAGTGGGTAGCACCAAGGTACTTTGAGTTGTTTTATATCTATGGCCTTTTCTTTTCCTGAAATCAAAGGGAATTTAAGACATGCAGCACTTACTTTAATTGCTTGGTAACTTGAAAGATTGTGTCCCAAAGGCAAGTGTCACACAGGCCCACTTGTGTTAACAGATTTAACAAATCAGTGTTTTTGAAAGGTTTAAGTCTAATTAAATTTTCATTTACCTTATTATTTAAGTGGATTTGGTATCCCTAGGACGCTCATGGCACCTTGTATTTTTTACTGGGTGACTTTCAAAACTTTGTTATGTTTATTAACTGGGGTATTTTTACTTCCAACAAAATGTTTTCAGCTACAAGGAACTGTGTTTATTATTACTATTTTTAAAATTATTTTCTAGAAATACTGCATTGAGAAGGAGCAGAAAAGGTGCTAGATTTTCTGCAGAATTTTAGAACTCTTTCTTTGTACTGACCAAGTAATTACTGAAGTTCATTTGTCATTTTACTTGTTAAAAAGGCAAACTTGAAAGGTAGTTGATTTTTAAATGGAAATATATTCAGATTCAATATTCAACTTAAAACATCCAATATTTGACTAAAAAAACAAAACATAAAACCAACTTGATATCACTTGTTGCTTTTTCAATAATCATCTCTGAACTCAGATGCTTCTATATAGTTGAACTTGATAGAAACAGATTTATGAAATACACCAGTAGAGTACTGGAAACTCACTATTAATTCAGAAGGCTGATCAGTCATACTGCATTTGTATTTCTTCACACACAGAGTGGGTAGCATCATCAGTTGATAACCAACACAGTCTGCTGCTTTTAATTCTATCATACATTCCATCTTCAGTGTGAGCATTCCCCCCATGATGTCCCACAAAACTCTTTAAAATCAGCGTGATATTTCCTCCTTTTACCTCATCCACTCAAGTACCGTATCCAAAATTTAAAAGAGATTATAATTTGGTGACTTCATTATGAACTTGACCTTATCTTTCAACAGCTCTGCTGGATCCGGTGTTGGCTGAAGTTGCTTTTTCATGATCCAGCTGGCTGGGTTCTGATGTTAACTTTTTTCTTTAGTAATTATGTTTTACAGCAAGCTGATACATATACGATATAACTATAATATCAGCCATTTCTATTTAGCTATGTATAAAGCATGTATTCTCTTGGCCTCACAGTTAGGTGAACAATTTCCTTCTCTCCTAGATTTAGGTATCCTCTGAATGTCTCATGAAAAGATATTTATGAAGAGGTTTGTATGGAAATTCTCAAATTTGGGAGATAATGAATCATATTTATCTAAACAAATATTTTATTTCTAGATAGTTTATAATTGCAGACTGAGGTTACCAAAGGAAAGGAGTAAGAGGAAAATGCAGACACTCCTTGCTTTAACATGAAGAAAATAAATGAGTCTTAGCACTCTTCAATAACAAGATTATGACTTAGGGTTCCCCCAAACCCATCAATATTCTGAAACCTTGCCACCTCATTTACTTTCAAATTAAACCCAGTAATGATTTCTCTGTGATAATTCTGGCGATAAAATTGCAAAATTATATATATTTAAATGAAAACATAAGGTTTTGGTGAAGGCTCCAGTCCAGCATTTGAGTAATAATGAAATACTTCCCTTTTTTAGGGCTGTGTCATTAGCACATTCCATTGAGTTTAGGGGAAAGCAATGCGCTTGTCTGGGCATGCCCAAGGAATATAAGAATTTCCAAAACAGAAGGAGAAAACCAATAGTTCTGGGGAAGGAATTTTGAAACTACCTCTTATTGGAAGCTATCAATAAAAAATCCTTGAAGAATAAGAGGAGAGAGGATGAAGCTGAAGCCACATTATTCTCAACTCCCCCTCTCCCCTTTCAACCCCCCCAGCCCCCCAAAACAAAACAAAATTAAGAAAACAAGAAACCAAAAAAAGAAAAATAAAAAAATTGGGGGGCTTAAAAAGGAACAGGAGCTGGCAAATTCAGACTTCTGTGAGGCAAATTAAGGACATAGGATTTGCATAGAACAAGACTGACAAGGCCATGAAGCATCTAATCAGCTTGTCAGCTGCATCCTGCAGGGTAAGAGAAACCTTTGGAGCTTATCTAAGCAGTAGATATATGCGTGATTCTGTTTTCACTTCCACTCATCTGTTTCTAAAGCTTCTACAAGTTTGTTATTTGTGTTTAGTAAATGCATTATTCTTTTTTCTTTCATCTTAACCTAGCCTTTGCTAAAGGTATTCTTAGTATAAATGGAAAATTCAAACATTATTCCTTGGAGTGGAAATCCTTAAAACTAGAGTAATAGACTGACTCAGGATGTCCAGCATTCAGGTGATATTTCAGAGATTACTTAAAGTGTAACAGAATGCATCTCTGTACAGAAAAGAGTAGGTAGTTCAGCTGTTGGTGCACAAGAAATGCTTTTGAGGACTAGTGTTATTTGGGAAAGCTTGTTATCTCACAGTACAGCAGCAGTAAGTGTGCCTTAACCATGTGGAAACAAAGGAAGTATGAAACAAAATTAATCCAGGAAATGTAATGTCAGTTAGAAAGGCCAAATCTTCCACATATATGAAAACACAAGCAAAAAGGTAGAGTACATCACATCATACTCACAGCACCTTCGTGGCTCTCCCTTTTCAGTTGCTATGACAAAAGGTTTTCTCCAAAATATACAGGATACCATGGAGACTGACTGAAGAAAAGCTCTTAATCCCTGCTTTGCTGGTGCTGACAGGAGAATAGATCTCTACGCACATAGCATGTTTGGTAAGCAGGAAGCTGGGGACTGAGGTGGTCAAAGGGTGAAAAGTTGCTTGTCTGTGACAGTCTGGCTTTTCCACACAACTATATCACAGGATATTAATTTTCCAAACAGGCTATAATCCAGCTACAAAAATCTGGGCTTCGGGGATTGCTAGTCATGAAGCACATTATTTTACACAAAAGCTGGTGAATGGTTTTATGCCAGGAACAGTGTAAAATAAACTCACTTAGCAAACTGAGAGAATAATTATAGCCTATAGATTTAACTACACAAATGTAGAGGAAGGTGAGCCCTCCATCTTCTATGTTTTAAATTTGAGATGACTCAAAGAACGCTTCTCAGAGAAAATTTCATTTTAATTTTTTCCCTGCTTCTTATTAAACACATTTCTAATGCCATACACTTGTGGTGTTCTTACTGAACAACAATTTTTATGTTGGAGTTTTATGATAAACTTGATTTGTCTGACATTGGGTTATGTAGGTCACGGATTACCAATCCATAACTTTACAGCAATCTTGGTTCAGTCAGGTGTATTAGATAAAGTGCAGTGTCCCACCTACTGCTTTTATTTCTACCTGCTACCATTCTGGAGTGGTGAATTTTGGAGAGATCACACCATTTTCTGTGGAACCATACATGTTTCTATTATTTCAGGAATTGCTAATCCAACAAGGAAAGGAAATTCTCCTTAACAAGTGTCAGGTCCAGCAGAGCGTCTGCTGTGCTTGATCCAAACTAACTCCAGGAAGAGCAGCTGTCTTTGCTCTCTTCCTGTAGGGATGAGGAGGCTTCTGTGCTGGGGCCAGCCCTGGTAAGAAAAAGGGAGGTTGTTGCTGGCATCCCAAGTGGTGGTCTCATCAATGCTACAGTGCACTCAGCAGGACCCAAACTGATGTCTGATGATGTCTGTGCTTTGTGTCCTGAATGCCTCAGGGGTCACTGCACTATTGTGTCATTCAACCTTGTTCATAATTCAGGATAACTCGGTTTCTACAATCACAGCAATAGAGACACAAATGAATTAACCTATTTAGGCTGCATAACTCTGCACCTCTGGAACTGTTGCTGAATGATTTCATTTTCCAAGTAGAGATCCAATAAAATCTGTAGAAAAGAGCAATAAACACAAGCAACAGATCATTTCAATTTTTGTGCATTATATTTCTTTGTGACTGTAAGAAGGATAATGTGCATGAAGAAAATAACTGACACTTCTCCTTGACTGCAAAGTGTTGCTGATTTTTCTTAGAGTCTTTCTAAGTAAGAAACTTCAGTTTCTCTTTCAGGAGGGATAAACTGATGGTAATGTTGACAGACAAAATAAGTTAATTACATTTTCAATGCAGATATTAATTTAGAGATGGTCTGTGGGCTAACAGTACAAGGAATTTCACTTTAAAATTACCTCATGACTGACTAACATTAATCTGTTTCATTTGTAAGGTATGCATACTAAATAACTGGTATAAATAGTAGTTCCTATTGAAAAAACACACAACTACCAATAAAATTCGAGTATAAAACTGATGAGACAGCTTTTTAGGCATCACTCCAATTAATCCAGGAGTTCACAAAGCAACATCTGCAGTCATTAAATAGTATCTATTTACTGTGGAATTTACTGATTAGAGCAATTAATCTCTTAAAACATTTGCTTTAACTCCCTTAGAGTACACATCTCTCTCAAGATACTGAAGAATTTTTCTGGCTGCATATTCTAAGGCTCTTGGTTTGAAGTCACGAAGATACCCACTGATTCAGTAGACTTTGGATTAGTTCTTTGGCTGTTGTGCAAAACAGCATGGAAAACTTTTCCCTATCTGTCATGTGCTAAGTATGGAATATGATCACACAAACTCAATGCAGTGTTCATACTGCTTCTTACATCTTGATAGAGTCCAGAGTAACAGGCAGCTCAGCTGTGCTATATAATGGAAAAGAAAGAATAAAACAAGTACATCAGGGTCTGTGCAGTATAATGTAGGAATACCATCGCAAGGAGCCAGCCAATGTTACAAACCCTGTTTCAGTGCTGGGCTTGCAAGACTCGGGCTATTCTCCAGAATTTTTGATTGTGAACTTTAACTCATGCACAGATAAAACTTGGATCCGTCGAGCCTATTACTCAAAGCTCTGTGGGAAAGTAGGTGTACATCTGGGTCTCTTCCAACCCTGGAAGCAGTACAGCTGTATTAACAATGTGCTTCATGTATCACTAAATGCCCTGCTGGACATGATGCTTTGTATCCCTAGCACGGATGATCAACAGAGCACATTACCTGCTTAAGGATAAATGAGAGTTGGCTACATTTGCCAAATGTGAATCAGTATTTCTGTGGGATGTGTTATGTAAATTTGAAGTTACATACAGGTCTCTTAGACCACCAGTTCCATAGAATTCTTATCGTCTTTTTGATTGTTAATTAAAAAAAAAAAAAAGAATGTTGGCTTATCACACATCAAAATGCTTTATAATATCTCACAATTTTTAATAGGCTTTTTCTGTAATATAATTACATATCAAAAACAGTTCAAAAATTGGTATTTTATCATAGACTCATGGAATTTCTTGGGTTGGAAATAACCTTAAAGTCTACCCAGTTCCAACCTCTGCTTTGGTCAGGGCTGCCATCCCCCAGCTTGGCTGCCCAGGCCCCATCTAACCTGGCTTTGAACACCTCCAGGGATGGGGCACTCACAACCTCTCTAGGCAGCTGTGCCAGCACCTCACCACCCTCTGAGAAAAAAAGCTCCATTCCTGTAACGAGACTTGCACATCTTTACACTCTGTGCGTCTGACTCAGCTACAGACACTTAAGCACTTGAATAACCTTTTCACATCACTATCCTCCTGAAGACCACATCAGTTGACTGAAGAAGAGAAATGTGTATGCATCTCAAGGGTCATACTTCATTCTCTCTGTGTCTTTATTTTTGAATATGTTCCCAATCCAGAGGTCACTGTTAAAAAGTCTTACACATCATAAGGCTTATGTTCAGGGAAGAAGATGTCATGAATGTCTGCATATCTCAGGGTATTATGTCCTTTCTAAGGAAACAGAAAACTGTGGTGAGTAGCAGTGAAGAAATTGTCTAGCATAAAACTGAAATCAAAATGTATTTTCAAAGTGGAGAAAAGGGAGCGCCAAGAGGGAACACTTTCCTGATACAAACACACTGGCATCTAGTTTGGTGGTTTTAGTTCAGACTGTGAATCCAAAATATAATCCTATTTTCCTCGACAGTGAAGATCTTAACGAGCATAGATCATTTTTGGCTTGGATTTCCCAACCAAAATTCCAGGAATTTTCTCATGAACTCAGCAAGCCACATTTACTGCAAATGAGAATTACCTGAAGACAGATTGACAACAGTGATCTGTTTCAGTCTCTTTCATTACTTGATCCTTTAGCTATTCTTTTTCTCTGGGATAATGGTTTTATTACTGTTTATCCATATTTCCAGAAATGTAGCAAATTATGTGCAACTTAAAATAAAAAGGAAGCATGAAAATTATACTAGAGATCATTCAAAAGGCACTGCAAATAAAATATTTGTTTGTTTCAGACTTCAAAAATGTAAAGCCACGCAATATAAATTAGATAATTTCCTTACCTGTTTCACTCTAACCTAGACAGGTTCAGCAAGTTCAGAAACACTGGTGAAAAGGTAAGATAAGAGGTAGATAGTCTGGGCTAGCTTGTGTAAGTATATTCATGAGGTGGGATGACTGGTAATGAGATGTTGCTGGTAGTAGTGGGTCACTTGTTTTTAGTTTTGGTATGAAATATCCAAAGGAGAACCATCTTGTGTGATCTTGAAAGTCAATTCATTAACAGAAAAGCTGTGTCACATGGAGTAATGCATATTATTTCTATTTGTAAATATTTTCAAAATGCTAGAATAACCAGGAAGGCCACACTAATACCATTTAATACTACTACTACTACTACTACTACTACTACTACTACTAATAATAATAATAAAAGATAGAAATAACAAGTCCTGTACTTCTTCAGGAAAACAAACAAAATAAATCTTCATTTTGTCTTTTGTTTGATAATGCTTCAGCTGTAAAAAGTAAAAAGTAAAGTTGCGGCTCTTCTAACTTCCCAGCACAGAAGAAATACTGTTCTTTGTTTTGTCTTAACACCTAGATTTTCATGAGTTGAACTGACTCATTTCTTCTTTGCTGCATCTGGGTGCTGATACCTGGAGAAATGAACAAGAATGGGTGAGAACATACCTGCCTTGGTTATCCTGCACATCTGAAAGTGCTTTGATATTCTGGTCCACACTGATGGCAATAATAGATCTTCACTTTTGTCTCTGTCAAGAATTTTTAGATTTGAGATATCTGCTTTACAATTCAGGTGGCGCACGAGAGAGGACCTGGGCTGAAGTTAAATCTGTCACATCCAGAACACAGTATGAATAATTTTCCTCTGATTTACAGTTTGGTGTAACTTGTTATGAAGATATCAGTAGTTTGTCTTTTTCTCCTTTTAGAGTGTTGACACAGTGAATGACCAGAACATGCTCTCTGCATTGATTAGTAGTAGAAGCTTTACCATGCCTAGCTCTAAACAGACATTTGAAAAATGAAAGGGAATATTTTAAAATGGTACAGTGTGAGAATTTCACTTGCAAGGTCTTTATACCAGCTCTTTGCTCCTGGAGCAAAGGGGTTATCCATCTAAACACAAATATAAAATGCAATGAAAGCTCAATTTAAAAGCAAGCAGCTCAATAATTTATTATTTTATCTATCTATCTGTTTATTTATTTATTTATTTTGGGGGGCGGGGGGTGGTGGAGGGGACTGGGAAGGAGAAGGAGAATTAATAGTGAAAGACTGAAATTAATTTTCAAGCTTTTAACTTCAGTATGCAAGTATTATCTGTTCATCCAGTGTTTGCTGCAACCTGTGTTTACTGTTCCTACTGTCCATGCTAAATGATGGGAAGAGGAAGAGGGCCTGCATAATAGGAAATGTTCTTGCTTACCCCAGCAAACAGCCCTAACTGAGCATGATAATGCAAAAAGAAGGACTGTTCAAAATGGAAAACTGCAGACTTCCTCTGGAGACATTTCAAATGAGGTGAAAGAAGCAGCACAATTATCTATGGAGGTATGCTGGCATGGAATCCCCCAGGAATTCAGCCTGAGACAGGAAGACTGGGGTGACTCCTATAACAGACCAGTGAAGCCAGTTGCAGAACAAACTCTATCTTCCTTTGTATCTCCTATTTTCCACCTGATTTTAAATATGCTTTTCTCTCCGCCCCCACTGTAATGGTAAGCAGGAATTTATTCTTAGTTCCTAAAACAGAAGCAGGAAAGGAATGTTAATAATTACTTTTATAAATCTATAATGAGATAAAAAAATTAATGCCTTAACCTAGCTAGAGAATAATTATTTGTGGGACTTTTGCTTTCTTTCAGTAAAAGTATAAAAGTCAGAAAGAGTTACAGTTAGAAAAAATGAACTTAGAATTTTACTACATTTGAAAAGATTCCATATCACAACAGTAATACTTGGATTGCCCAGCCTAGTGTGAATACAGAAACATCAGCTTGCTTGTATCAATAATTCTCAAAACTGTATGAACTATATGAACATCACTGTTTTGCTTGACTCCTGTACACACATCATATAACTGAGTTCTGGTGAGGAAGAAGCAGTGCTATTTGCCTTTAGATTTTGTGATTTGGGTGGGAGGGCTATGTTGTTTCTGTTCTTTTTCTTGTCATTTGTGTTGATATAATGTATATTTGTCATTTACAATCACGTGCCAATAAAAATCTGTTAAAGATGCTGTAGCTGAGTTAATCAACTACAAAAATCTTGCAGAAATAGTATTCTGCAAGTTAAGTGTAATTTTCAAAAAGCTTATAAAATGTATATACATTTAAAGGGCTAGTTGGAAAATTTCTCACTAGTCATAGCTGCTATAGTTAGGTGGTATGAACAAAAGGCAAAATGTTTACTGTCTTTGTTTTGCTTTTTCGGGCTCTGTAATCTGCAGTGAACCATGTACTGAATTTCTGCCTCTGGTGATGTAATATTCCCTTTTTTTGCATTATAATATACTCTGCAAAAGACAGAATAGAAATAGCACAATGAAAAACATTTTACTCATACTTTTACTCCATTTTCTAACATATTTATTTTCAGGATAGTAAAACACAGGCTACCAACTAATGTATTTTATTTCTGATCTGACAATGAAGAGTGGTAAAGAGATGAAAGGAAAGGAGGACCTTGTCTGTTTAGTCAGGCATGTCCATGCTGTGGCTTGCAGGCCACATGCAGCCCAGCACAGTTCATGCTGCAGCCACCCCCAGACCTGTGCCATCACAGCAGTGGATATTTTCTGCCCAGCCTGGCCTTCAGCACCAACTGATCATCAGAGTGCTATTAACCCCATCTGGGCTGAAACCAGGTCACAGAGGACAGTGCAGTGCCAGCTCAAGCTATTGAAAATAAGTTTATGGATTTTGATACATTGGCTAAACACGGTCACGGGATGACAGTGGTTAACATCCACTGGTGTAGATTATGATGAGCACAGCATGCAGGCTTTTGTTCTCCTTTGGTAAAAATGCATAGTTAATGGTGGTGACTGTGTTGTTCCATAAGAAGCTGACCTCCACTGGCTGCTGAATCCTCCTCCCCGCACAGCAGTATGAGACTGAGAGGAAGAACACATGAAGAGAGATACCCCAGATGCAGTGTGGGAGTGTTTGCTGAGCACTACATCAGACTGCACCAAAAGGAGAGGAAAATCCTCTTTACTGATTCCAAGAAACTTCACTGACTCCAAGAACTAATGAAGGGACTTGACAAGTATAACCTAAATGCCTCCTGGCACAGGGATATGAGACTTGACCTAAGAGATACCCTTCCTGACTGTTGCCTAATATTAATATGTTTTAAATATCAGCCTTATATTGCTTTTGGCCTTCCTCCTCACATCCCTAAGGCCTTATCAATGTCCTAGCTGTGGGTATTCCTCTGACCCCATATCATCCACTCTTTATATTAAATTGGAAGATCTGGATGCTTTTCATTCATTAAAATGTAAAACAAGCTAAACAAAGCAACCAAACAAACAATGATAACAACAAAAACAACAAAAAATAACCCACAAACAAAACCAAAACAAAACAGAACACAGGGTGAACTGTGAGAGCACAACAGTCAATGCCGCCCAGCCTCAGGTCTTTATGGCACATACCTGGTAAAGAGTGCACAAGTATGACAGTGGTGCAGTGGTATTCTGCTGTAACACCATCCTGCTTTTGTGCTGTGCTCTGTATGGGGTGCAGGCTTTGAGATGGCTTGGCGTGCAGGCTTTGTGATTGCTTGGCTCCAGTGCACAGACAGTGTTTCATTATCTTGAAAGTTTTACCAAATTAACAATATTTACTGAAGCACAAGTGTAGTGGGGCCTCAGCTAACGCTGATAGGATAACAGTTAGGAAACCCACTGGGTTACACTGATTTTGCACTTCATATTTGTATATAAATCTAAAATAACTCTGTAAAAACATGAGAAGCTAGTTTGTACAGTAAAGGCAAAAAGATGCACTGGTCAGGATGCACTCACTGTTTAGGCTTTCAGATGAGATATCTAAAATAGGAGCTTAATCCCTCCAGGTGCTCCTCTCAAAGGAAATACAGGTGTCTCCCACATCAACAATCAGCTCTGTATAGAAAAGGTCACTGAAGTTATTCCAGTTATGTTTTCTAAGAATTATGGTTTATACATCGTTTGATATGAATTATCTCAATGCCCTCCTGCCTCTGAACACATCAACTGCTGAATTTCTAGAAAAAAACAAACAAACAACAGCAACAACAACAAAAAAAAAACAACAACAAAGAATAATAATAATAAAATTGCACCCAAAGTTATTTTCTGGTCCTTTCTAAAAGACTGAATGGTAAATGCACAAGTTTCATTTCTGTGTTATCATTTTTTTGTCTGACCGTTACTCTCTTATGAGAACTGATCTCACTCTCTGGCTAATAACTAACATTTATAAGGTATCAAAAACACCATTCATTCATGTATTTTTTTTTTTTTCATAAATACAGAATTAATTTAATTCACCGTGAACTTTCCTCTTATTGTAGTAAATTTCAGTTTTTGTGTACATTTTATACTCCTTAATGCCTTAATAAAAATTTTCAGTTTGAGCTATTCAAACAGATGTCATACCAGAAATAAGCCATTCTGTTTTATGACCACACAATGACCTTGATTTTGCCAATAAACTATTGGCACAGGAAGGGGATTGTTTCCTTGTTGGATATTGGACCTCTCCTGAATAGGCTTGATTAATTCAGGTCAAATTTAATCTGAGTGTAACCTCACTGAAATCAGTTGAATTGCATTAAAGGAGCAGTTTATGCTGCATAAGTTTTAT
Source organism: Excalfactoria chinensis (assembly GCF_039878825.1). NCBI lineage: Eukaryota > Metazoa > Chordata > Aves > Galliformes > Phasianidae > Excalfactoria > Excalfactoria chinensis. Next base: position 43,148,018 of record NC_092827.1, read on the forward strand.
GTTGGTTAGGTATAGTCTCCCTTCCTTCACCTGGGATGATTTCTGAGATTCATTAACCCTTCAGAGCAAGTCTTATATCAACTGTTCATTTTTTGTCTTAGAAGCTGATTTAACTTAATATTCGCTACAGCAAACAAAGCAATGGTTCAATTTCAGAAAAAACCTTATGTCATCCCCCAGTGAATCACTTCCAAGTGCTTAATAGAAAGCAGTGTAAGATAGAAAATACAGAAAAGTGAAAATGCCTCTGAATGTTCAAGAGGATAACAAATTTGTAAAGCAAGTCAGCATGGTGGAGATGAAAGCACAGAGAATTATTCACCTAGATGGTGAACCAGTATTTTTTACCAACATAGTGCTAATGAGTCAATGGAGTTGTGTTAGTGCATCTTGAGCCAGAGGCTTCATTACAATTTAACAATACATCTTAGCCTTCATAAGCATATCCAGCTGAAACTATTTTGCACAAAGTTTGGCATTAGTGTTCAAATAATGTGTTTTTTTCATGCACCTGCAAAATTTGAATAAATTTGAGGGTTTTTGATGCAAATCCAATACAAAATCCCTTAAGGTTTTGGTTTTCATAGAGAATCATTAATTTAATAACACACAGTGTGGAATAATATACATTTTTCTCGAAACTCTTGTACTAGAAAATAGCTAAAATAGGTATTTTCAAGTGCTATGCTTTGATAGCTTGAGGCCCACTGTTACTAGAAGTTATAAGCTTATTAGCTGTTAAAAGAAAGAAATAGTTTCTAAATGTTACATGTTATCTTCCAGATCAATCTCAACAAATCCTGGATATTTAGAGTTATTCAGATTCAAAACAATTAAAAATGTCTGCAGAGTGCAAACTTAGATTAAAATATATATATTTTTAAAGAAACTGGAGTTTACCTTGAAATCATACCACAAGTAACACTTAATAATCAATTCTTGTCAGTTTCTGTTGTCTTAATTGGAGTAATCAGACTATCTTTTAGCCTGGCTTTGGCTGCAAGCAGAGGTTGTATGACTGTACTGTACTTGCGCACCTTTGTGTCTTCTCAGTATCTTCTGAATCACTTGGACAGCTTTAAGCCAATTTGATTGAAGGCTGAGCTTTCTTAGTTCTCTGAGCAATTCCTGGCGGTGTTTGCGTTTTGGAGGTCGAAGGATTTGCCACTTCCTTGAAGGAAACAAAAAATGTCAGTTGTCTTGTTTCTGGTTTCCTGGCTTCCTTCCCAGCGACTCTCTTTGCCCATTTTACAGCCATGGCCTAGGAAGTTTTTCTGGATGAGATGTTTTCCACTTTGTGCAGAAGAACTCTGCTCTATTCCAAACATTTTTAAAACATTGGAAAGATCAGAACATGAATTCTGGACACAAACTTCTTCCACTTTCAAGTGGGTAAGACCTCACTTTGTGCATGTATGGCCCTCACAATGTCACTGGAAAATATCACTGGCAACACCAAGCTTACACATTTGAGCATGGCAGCTGCCAAAGTATGATCACACAAACCTCGGTGTTGGGTATGAATGCCAGGGGCCTATGATTTCATGCTCACATGCATTTTCCTCTACTATATTAAAGCTAATAGTAAAAAGTAATAGCAGCTCTAATTACCCCTTTAAGGCACAACTGCTGTTGTTGAACACTGCCAAATTCTCACAAACCTTTCATTTTTCCTTTGTACAAATTCATTAAAGGACTGCAAGTCCCTTCAACATTCTCTGCGAGTGTTCAGCATTGCATCAAATTCTGCACTCTTACAGCTATGTAGAATAGAAGAGAAGTTACAGCTAATTGAATGCTAGCTAATAAATGCTGGGAATGAAAACCAAGTATTAGTACATGTCAGAAATAGTTCTGGCTCTGTAATTGGTACTTTTTTGCTGACATGCAGTATGTGAACAAAAGTAGTGAGTTATTCTGCTTAAGATAGTTATAAACCCAAATGAAATATCTCTTTGAAATAAACATCCCCTCACAAAAAATTGTGTTAGCTGAATATCAGTTGATCATTTCAAATATTTTGCTGTTCATTTCTTAAGTAACAGCAAGCAAATCCCATCCTTTCAAGTCATGCTAAATCCTTCCTTCAGAGCGTGCACTTAAACACAGCTCTGTTTTTATTCCAGAGGGTTTCTGTGAGGATTTGTCAAGGTATTTGTTATTTCTCTCCTCTTGGTGATAAGGATTCAAGAGTACAACCACTGATTTCAAAATGCACCAATTGCTTACAGCCAACACTGAGATGTTAAAATAATAAGGATTTTATTTTCCTCTTCTTTGCTTTGTGGCACAGCTTTACTGGGGGTTCACAAAAAATGTCATAAGGAATTTTTCTCATGGAGAAATAAAAAGGGGAACAGAAATAAAAAGCATTCTTGTAATTGACTAACAGCTTTGTGTGAGCATTCGTGTTTGAAAGGGGTGTAAAGACTGGGATGTGAACTGTTGCTGGATGTTAAATAAGAAGTACAGTTCTGATTTATTTTTTTCTCTTAGCTACAGAAATGGAGATGTGTACTGCTGTAAGTGTGTTCTGTTGTACCATCCATGACCTCAATGGAGTGGGAGAAAATGGGTTTTTGCTGTCAGCCTCTCATCCTGTTAAAGATTTGAGTTTTACTCCAACATTACTTCCAGTCTAATTGCATTTGACCCAGCACTCTTGCTGTGCTAGTGTCAGTCAGCATAACTGGAGTCCTCTGTGCAGCTAGTATTTATAGAGTAAGTATAATTGCTTGCTAAACCTTACAAGCATCAGCCTTATGAACTTCCTCATTTTCATTAAAATAGAGGCTTTCCTCCACTTGCCTGCAGAGGCAATACAGTCAAGGTATTTATGTGCCCTCAGTGGAAGCTGCCTGCACTAATAAGGCTAGGGAAGTAAGAAAGCTTGCCCTATTAAATGTAACTATAAATTAAAAATAGAAACTTGTAGTTGGGTGTAAAAACTAGTACACATGTTTACTAGCAAAATACTGATAAATGCAAATTCCTAGTGTCTGTATATTCATATGTTAAAAATGCAGAGCTATTTGTTTATTTGCATATCTGAGGAGGATGTTCAATTTCCTGTTCCATTCAAAGGGCAAAAATGCAGTGCTCAAAATGTAAAGCTTTTTATTTATGCCATTACAAAGCAAGAAATATAGATCTTTTTGTTTGCCTTTTCACAGGTTTTTCTTCAATTTGGCATTTCAGAATGAAACCTGCAAGTCAACCTTCTCTAGTATTCTATTAGCACCTGAAACCACATATAGGCTATATTGCCATATGTTGGGGAAGAATTTTATTGCTCTGATATTCGCTACACAATAAAGGGAATATATGACTTTCGAATCTAAAGTGATGCCTGGAGCAATATGCAGTATTAGTGCTGCACAGTTCCAAGTACATCCTCAAGGATGCTCAGCAGCCTCAGTGTCGAAATCATGTACCCATGGGAACTGGAAGCATAGAATATTTTGCAGTAGCAAGCTTTTCAATATCTATATCAATTATTGTCCCAACTTGAGGAAATACAATGTGTGGGTTACGGCACAAGGCTGTGCATATGCTGATCTCAGTTCTCTTTATCCTGCCATTTTTCTGTAAATAGTCAAAGCAAGTTATTTTTGATGTACAAGCAGTTCCATTTACACAGTGCAATCTTTCCCTTCCCTCTCAAAATAATGTACCAAAAAGCTCTAAACCATCTATACAGGATTTACTATCCAGGATTACTGTATTTACTCCTCAGGATTCTATATCATAAAAATAAAATATGAGCTGATGCAACATCTGCCTACTAGAGATCTTCTCCTCGTGCTTCTTCTATGACTTCCCTGTGATACACATTCCCTGGGATTCTCCACCTTCTCCTCAAAAAAAATCACATTTTCTGTGTTTTAAGCTATAGTGTAAGATACCTCTGAAAGGCACTCCTCCTTTGCCTGCATGCTGACGTAGAAGTTTTTAATTATTAAAGAGCACAAATCAATTATTTCTAGATTTCTGGTAGGCCGTGCCTTTCTTTATCTTTGAGGTTTTTTATCAAGGACTTCTGTCCTGGTACAACACTGGATGCAGCAGAAGTACACAGTCATGGAGACACTACTATGAACCTCAAAGGAAGGCATAGATGAACACAGTTGTGGTGTCTCCAGATGTATGTTGATTTAGGACTCCTATGGTTTTCTTCCCTGAAATCCTAGACAGAAAATTGCTGTGTGCAGCACAGAGCATTTGTGCTATAAACCTTCTTATGTTCTGGATGCATCAGACTCTCAGCCACATGCACAGGTGAGTTTTCCATTTCATGTACATTGAAGCCAACAAGATCAGCTCTGCAGTATATGGATAGAAGAATGGGCAGACCCAGAGGATTCATTTTTGTATGAAGTGTGATGTGTGTGGTGTTTACTTTGTGAGTTCATTTTCCTGCAGATTTCAAGCAGTCAGATCAGACCTACTTCAGACTTCCCAAAATCCCTTAAATGCCAGCAGCAAGGCAGCAGAGAGTTGCTTTGCCCTGCAGCTGGCACAGTAAATCTGATCCACACTTCAGCATTTACTGTTCCTACAAACTGCACCTTGTGAGGCAAACATTCCCCTTACCCATAGATCTGAATCATGTAGACAATGTACACTTCTGCCCAGCGGAGTTATGGGAGGCATAGAGCAATCTGAGTTCAGCCAATATCTCCACTGTGGCTTGATGCCCCTACACATCCTAAATTGGGGTGTGAAGTAGCAGCCCAATGTATAGCTGTGACTCCATGAACCACATGCTTCCACAACATGTTAGTTTCTGCAGCTTTCTCAGGTTCCCCAGGACTTCCAGCTGTGGTGTTAAGCGTGGGACTTATTCTGAGGTTTTGCTCCTGACTTTATGAACACGGTTCTTCCCCAGTGAAAACAATACAATGCCAGATGAATGTCAAGGTTTTGCTCTTCACCTCTTAAAATATCTATGAATCATGAATGCTACGAAAGCTTGCACAGCTACATTTTTAATGTGCATCACATCTGTACCTCTCTACAATCGTCCGCCTATATGAACAACAGCTGAAACACCTCATTCTGTACAGCTGCCAAAACTCCTTATGTACATCACATTAGTCAACACTGAAGGAATCAGTTATTTTTATAAGAAAAATGCCACCAAATCCTTTTTCAAATATTTAAAATATTTTTGGCAAATCACATTTATATAATCCTTCTACAGCTGTTTCATAGTGAAACAAAACATTATAGTGTGATGAATGTCACAGAAACTCCCCTCTGATTTTATTAGCTCTTTTGTACATACAGTTGAGTCCTAGTTCCAAAAGAAAATTGCTGCAACATAAACCCACATTTCTGCATTTTTTTGGCTTGCATCACGTTGAAAGCACCAGAGGGTTTGCTGCCAGGATAGAGTGGGATTACATAATATGGGCATAGCATGGAGTCACCAGAAAGGTGAAGTGAAAGAAGGGGAAACTACAAGGAGTAGCATCTCTCCTACAAATAATGTACCCTAAAACATGATTCTATGCATCCTGAGCAGTGATTTGGCTTCGTATGACTTTCTATTACACAATGGATCAAATGGCATTGCTTTATACTTTTCTGAAACAACCATAACAACAGCAAAAAGGTTTACTCCAGGCTTACACCAGTGGGAGTGATAGCAGAATCTGGCATGTATTGCTCATGAATGCCCTCAACACTTCCTTTCTCTGCTCTTCCAGCTGGGCAGTTTTAGATCCTGGCAAATGAGACACACTATTTTTAATGTCTCATTCAAGCTGCAGTGTTGTAGAAATGGCAAATAATAGCTGCTTTCAATACAGGAAACAACATACAGTGCCACTGTTCCTGCTTTATAAACCACATTAAAAAAAATTCTCCTCATGTTGATTTTGTAATTATTCGTGCTGCTTCAGTCTATAGACTTTTCATTTAAAAGTTTACTGTTAATGGATGGTGTATTTAGAGCATTTTTTTTGTGTGTGCATATTTCTGTGAATTTTAATATGCTGAAGAACCTCCTCAGTAGTGAGCAAAATGTGATTTGGAAAATAGGATTTTAAGCGTTTCAATAAAACAGCACATATAAATTGTAGCCTAAAAACCCCTTACACTGAAAACATTACTAATAGGGCTGGTAAATCAAGCTCTAAGATGTTAATTCTGCATGAATATTCCTTATACAAAATAATTGCATCTTTTTTAATGAACCTGGAATAGAAATTGACAATTTTACTTTAAGGATAAAAGCTGTACATTAATACTAAGGTTATCATGTCATATTTCTGACCCTGCTTTCAGACACAAGGATACTCCATGGTACTGGAAAATAACGTATTAATATTTTAAGTGACATACTTTGTTCTCAGCTCTGTTCTCAGCCATGTGATTTGGGCTGATTTGAAAAAAAATCACTTACAAGTATTATCAGCCAAAGGAAATCTAATCTGCATGAAAACATGGAAATCTGGCAGACAGTGGAGCAAACAGAAGCACACTGTTATACAGGAGCGTTGGACAACATTAATAATTGGACAAATAAGAGTAATAACATCATTATTTAAATATTTTTCAAACTAAGAAAAATTAAATTATCAACCCCCTTCTGAGATAAGAACTGCAATATGTAGAGTGGTATGATTCTTCACAACCAAGCACTGGGATGATTGATTTGAGTTGCTCTATCCTCAGGAAGAGAAAGCAAACTCAGAGAGGGACAATGAACAGGGTTAGGAGGGAGTCTTATTTTGGAGAACAATAGGCAACTAAACAAAACAGCTTTTACTTTCCTGATGTTGAGGGAAAATAGATGCAGTTAACTGCTAGCTGAATTCTCTAATAAGCACAACTTGGTATACTCGGTATGGTTGTCTTCAAAGAAAATCTGTATGAGAGAAACACCCATTTTGTTGAACCCGCTTTTAGGAGTAATATCAGGAGTTTTTGCTTTAATTCTTTCTTTCTTTGTAAATTATTAAAGCACTGTGCAGAGCATGTGTTTACATTGCTGGCAACCTTATCACATGCTGAGCCAAGCACATGTGGTCTGTGGAAGCCTGCTGAGAAAATCCTGAAGAAAGTCTGGTGTCCTAACAATGGGCAGAACTCATGCCAGCCACAGTGGCTGTGGGTGACAGATGAGGTGCATGCCCTCTCCACATCCCTGCTTTGCTAGTGGCACTGGAAATTACACGGTTGGCCTTGTTTAATATCTGGGGATGTAAAGATGATTTAGACTCATACCCCTGCAGGATTTCTAGGAAGAAATATATCTACAGGGATCTCTTCCTTGAGCTGCTTGTTTTCCTAGACAGTCTTCCACGAGGCAAAAGAATGCCAGAGCTGCTAGGCAAGCCTGGAAGTATATTGCTTATGGTTACTATGATTACCCCTATCTCAGAGAACAAGAGGTTGAGGAAGTGCATATTGTCAACCTATGTGTTCCTGGGTGTCTGTTTAGAGAAAGAACCTTGACACAGAGCAGAGAAGAAGTCGGTGGGGAGAGGTGGTCAGAGAGGAGTTGCAGAGACAGAAATGTCCTTTTTCCACACAGAATCAGAAAGATCAACTGGCTGCGAAATTGCTCTTTTAGCCAAACATGCTTTCTTTTTCACAGAGCTGGTGTTTTCTGACAGAGATCAAGACACAAGAAATGCCTTCCTCGTTGTCTGGTGTTTGGGCTGAGCATTTATCCAAGAGCTTATGTTGGTATTTTTTTCCTGATAGTCCTAAGGAAAATATGCATAATAGGTACGTACAGTTTCCTGCCAGAGACTTCTAGGATTTTCTTTAAGTTGAAATTATTGTTCTGCTACAGAATGTAGAGGCTTTTCCTCCCTTCCCATAAAAATTCCACCCACTTTAATAGTAAAAGAGAAACATTTATTCTTCCTGTTTCTGGTCCCCATCCAGGACCTTCACAATCTTGAAATGTGTTTATCCTGGAAAACATAGGAATGTATGCATTTTCCCTGTATTACAGATGAAGAATTAAAGCAAATGTGGATTAAACATCACACAATGATTGGAGTCAAGCCCAGTGGCCCCAGGATCTAAATTGTGGTTCATGAACCAGAATGAGGAGCTGTGCTCAAGCTGCAATAAAGTGATGACAGCTGCTCTGACAGTCAAGCACTTGATATATGCATAGACCCAGTGCTCCTACTCTCACCCTCACCTGTATCATTAATAAACAACCATGCTAAGCCTGAGAATCCCTCACCTATATTTAAAATCTAGGTGAAATATGACTACAAAATGCCTTTATTATCATATGCAGCAACATCAAGAAAGATCACACAACATGTGCAGGACAAACGGGGGATCAGTATGGGTTTATCACAGAATCATAGAATCATAGAATGCTTGGGTTGAAAAGGACCACAATGATCATCCAGTTTCAACCCCCCTGCTATGTGCAGGGTTTACCAACCACCAGATCAGGCTGCCCAGATTCACATCCAGTCTGGCCTTGAATGCCCTCAGGGATGGGACATCCACAACTTCCTTGGGCAACAGTTCCAGTGCATCACTGCCCTCTATGTGAAAAACTTCCTCCTAATATTTAACCTGAACCTCCTCTGTCTCAGTTTAAAACCATTTCCACTTGTTCTATCACTATTCACCCTTTTAAAAAGCCAAAATGCAGGTCCTGCTTGACCAACCTGACCTCCTTCTATGATCAGGTGACCCACCTGGTGGATGAGGGAAATACTGTGGATGTGGTCTACCTAGACTTCAGCAAAGCCTTTTACACTGCCTCCAATAGTGTTCTCCTGAAAAAGCTGGCATCCCATGGCTTGGACAGATACACTCTCAGTAAAGAACTGGCTGGATGGCCAGGCCCATGTTCATGTTCAGAGACTTCAGAGAATGGAAACAAAGCAGTTGATGAATCTGGAGCACAAGCCTTGTAAGGAGTGGCTGAAGGAGCTGAGATTGTTTAGTCTGGAAAAGAAGAGGCTCAGGGAAGATCTTACCACTCTCTACAATAACCTGAAGGGAGGCTGTGGTGAGGTTGGGGTTGGCCTCTTCTCTTGCGCAACTAGAAAAAGGATTAGAATTGGGCTTCTCCTCTGAAAGAGTGGTCAGGTACTGGAATGGGCTGCCTAGGAAGGTAATGGAGTCATTGACCCTGAAGCTGTTCAAGAACTATTTTGATATCATACTGAGGGACATAGTTTAATGGGAAACATTGGTGACAGGTGGATAGTGGGACTGGATGATCTCAGAGCTCTTTTCAACTTAGATGATATTAAGATCCTATGATTCTTGTGATCATTCTAACTGCCTGCAGGTCAAACACAGGCTATGGGACATACATAGTGAGCTCTAGAAAACAAAGGATGGAGAATCAGGCCAGGAACAAACTTGTCTCCTCTCTGGTTTGTGAACAGCTGAGGCAAGAAGGGCTGAATTGCTTATGCTCAAATTTGCTTCTTCTCCATCCTTCTTGCTTACCTGTCCTCAAAATCCTCCTGGCAAGCAAGCAGAAGGGTGGCATTGGCAGCAACAGCTATTGCCACAGATATATTTGAGGGCTGCTATGTTTATGGTGGGGAAATTCAGAGAAGGAGGTGACTGCCAAGGCAGAGAAGGGGATGTGGAGACAGATGGCTGTGTGCACAAGCAGCAGTTGCCTGTGTGGGGAACAGTGTGTGGGAGGTTGCACAACTCGGATCTGTTCCCCCCAGACAGACCAGGTTGGATTATCCCCGTGGAGCCTTAAGCTATAACCATCATCTCTGTCCCTGCAATATAATGCCAGCATGGGTTGGCCACACAAACACTGATCTCCTGATGCGCTGTATCTCTTCTTTCTACAGTTTGGTTTCAATTTGGGATTTTTCTGGATGCAGTGCTCCTTTCTGATTATTCTGTGATTGTTTGGGGAATTTGTAACAGTAATTTGTACGGTAGGTTTGGCTGGGAAAATTCAGTTTAACAAAAATTGTTGAGGTTTTGAAACTTATTTTCATTCTGTGTTGGAATAAAATCAAAATGTTCCAAAGAGCTGTTTTGGAAACTGAGTAGAGCAATCCTTTAGGGACCCAAGGGGAGGCAGGAGGTCCTTGTGAGCAGAGCATATCAGGACTTGAGACTCTCCTGCCCCGAGTGGGCTCTAGCCAGGGATTATTCTGAGGTACAGATCCTTGGTTCTGGTTCAGACTAGAAATTCCATTCTGAACCTCATTACTGAAAAACAATATATTTGCATTATGAAAAGAATAATTGCTGCGTGTCTCTATTTTCTTTTGAAAAACTCCAGGTCAACCCAAAATTGAGGTCATGCCACAGAAATTAAATATGCAGGTTCTCAGCATTCATTTCATTTTTCTTCTAAGTATGTATTGGGCTACATTGCTTAACTTGTTTATTTTTTAACTTCTAAAATGTGCCACTTACAAAATAACAATATAAATCAAAAACACAGCAACTGAACTTCTGTGGGAAATTTCCTGGCCTACCTCTTAGCGACTGCTTGCCAACTTCCCTTCAGAAATTTGTCAGAAATGAACCGAACGGCTTCCAAATCATGTATGCAACATTAGTAGAATTATTTCAGGAGCAACAACAGCATGGCTCTCCACCTCAGGATCCAGATGGTCTGGAGGGATGAACCACCAGCAATCTTGTGACATTCAAGGAGAAGTAGAACAATCTCCTACATCATCTATGCAGACAGCTCTGCAAGGATATGGACTGGGGGTGGCTGGACCTCAGGATGGTGCTGAGGCTTGCACTAGTAGGGCTATTTCTGGATCCAGTGTCCAGGTATGGGTTCATCTCCATACAAGATGGGGAGAAGTGGGAGAAGTGGCCCTGCGAAGAGAGGCTGAGAGATGGGGGCTGGCCCTGCTGGAGAAAGTGAGCATGGAGAGGGAGGCAGGCTCTTTGCAGTGCTGAAACAGGAGAGTTCTGTGCCAGACACAAGAAGGCTTTTCCCCATAGGGACAGTGGGAGCGGCTGTGCTGGCTGTCCTTGGCGGTTTTCCAGCCCTGCAAGGGATGGCCCTGAGCAGCCTGATCTGATCTCAGTGCTGAGCCTGCTGCAGCAGGACTGAGCCAGGGACCTCCAGGGTCTTATCCTGCCTAAATTTGCCTCTAAGCTTCTAATTTTGCGGTTTTGCAGCCTGTTCTATAACGAGTTTATACTATTTCAAAAACAAAATCCTGCACATTGATGGTGGTGTGATTTGTCATAGCATCATTTTGACAATCTTAGAAAGAAAAGGATACTTTTGTGGATGGGACAACTGAAGCCATGGTGAAGGAGGAGCTGCAGGAGACTTAAAGCCTAACCTCTAATCTGGACCCCCACCTTCTGAAGCTGCCCACTGTGGAGATGATTCATCTCCAGCATTTTATAAAAGCTTGGGGAATGGGAAAAGTTTGGCTGCTATGTGCAGATCAGGGGAAGCCCATGGAAAATACCTGCAGCCAGTATATTGTTTAAAAACACACTGAAATTACATTCCCTTAAACCTCCACAACCCCCACGCCAACTGCTGCAACTTATCTCATAAGATCTAGAGATAGAATACATCCATAAGGTCATCCCATCCATCTCTCTCCTAATTCATAGTTTAATGAATGCACAGTTTCAAATGCTTTGGTTAGCCAAGTCTGAATGGGCTTCTCCTTTCCATTTTCTTGAAGTACTGTTCCCCAGTGGATGTCATTATTTAGTAAATGTCACACTATTTTGAAAGGTATTACTGTTAACAGAGACATTTTGTGTAACATCACCACCCAAACTGAACTGGTAGGAAGGAAAAAAAGATTCTTCAGAGAAAGAAAAGTTGTTCTTTTAATGGGTATTTATTTTTTGTATTTTTTTTTACTCGATATATAAAGGTATTTGTGTCACAATCCTAGAATTCATATAATAAAATCAATTTGGAGTAAATTTCCCAATCTTTGATCTGATTGATCTGCTTGCAAATGAATCTGCCAATTTACAGCGTGAGTTTTTTTCCTGTTCAGTGAAAAGGGGTCTTCTTTCACTATCAATTATGTATGACAATCTAATACAAGCCTGATACACACATGCAGGTGGGAGGCCAGTTTGCCCATTAGAGGGCATTAATGACATTTATTCATCATTTCATAGGAGGCCTTTGTCATTATATCACCTCTAATCCTATTTTATATGTCTAACAGGAAATACATTAATACTTGCTACTTAAAGAAACATTGCAGCTTCTTGATGGTGCCCCAGGCTTATTTTCAGCTTTGTGCAACTGAGGCTGAGAACATATTCAGCATTTGGAAGATAAAGAATTACAAAGGAAAGTGCTTCCATCTGAAGAAGAATCAGGATGCAAAAATTCTGCTGCGGATTTTAAATGTCCACCATTTAGGGGCTAGCTGAATAGGAGTTTTGTTTCAGCCCTTGAAAATGACAGGAATCCTTTGTGAAAATTGGGTCCAGATGTGGGACTGGGTATCACACATCACCCAGATTCTTAGCTGTTTGCACATCAGATTTCATTTGCAGACCATGTCCAATTTTCAAATTACCCTTTTCTTATTCAGCTTAAGAAGCAGCCAAATCCTGCTTGCTCCCTGCTGATGGGAGGGGACCCTGTTTTGAAAAGAAGGGCTTTGCTGGACTTGCACCATTCCCTGAGATAGGGAGTGGTGGCTGGAGCAGAGCACATCCATCATTTTGTGTTGGGTGCTCCTCCCTGCATCCCTGGGGTTGTATCACAGGGGATCTCCACATGGGTACATAGGGCTGGGCAGAGGGCCATCAGGTGCCACATGCTCTCTGATGTGCACTGCCTGGCTGCATGTGCTATGACTCTAAAAAGATAAGGCAAAATCCTGTTTTCTTAAGACTGGCTGCTTTGTAACTGTCTTCTGGGTACACTTCTCTGTACAGAAGTTTGGGGGAAAGTGCCAATACCTACCAGCAAAGCACAATACTCATCCATTGAGTGCTGGGCTATTCCAATATGTCTGTTGTGGAGTACATTTTTGTTGTCTGCAATGAATAGAGAGGAGCCCCAAGGGGATTAATAAAGCTCGTGCCAAGAAGTTTTAACTTAGACATGCATAAGGAATAAATTAATTTTTAATACATTTTTTAAGACATACTTTTTTGGCTCCAAACCATCAAGCCTGGTATGTTTATAAAGGCACCAGTAGCATGCTCCAGTTCAGAGTCTGTCAGTATTTCCACTGTAAACCCTCTTTTCAGAGGTTTATGTTATAATTCCAGTATAAAATGCAATCCAGGCAAGAAAATGCTGGCGTCACTGTAGGCCTGGAAGTGATGTTTTCTTTAATGATTTTTTTAAATTAGTTTTACGCTTATCAGCATCTGACTAATGTAAATTAATAAGAAATCTTTCATCTTTAATCATTGTTAAACGCAAAATGCCATCCTGACAAGGTATGTGGGATACAAATGAACTTCTAGGTGCTTTCACACTTGCATGGCTTAAAAACATTTGAAAAACTCTAGTTTGAATTGTAAGACATGAGCTCATTTTCTGTAAAGCCCTATTGTAGTATTTAAGAGAAAATACTACCCCAAGAGGGAATTTTAAAGACCAAGTGTCACTGAAGCTCTCTCAGAAGTGTTATCAAGCATTTCACAATTTGGATCCATTACTGAGCAGCTGCTGCAGACACACCAGCAGGCGATGCATGGTGACAGCACATGGGGTGAAGTTCAGCCCATCAGCAGAAGGCTGCCTTAATGAGTAGCACTGAGACTGGAAGGACCACTGCACACAGGAGCCTTCCCCTTGCACGTACTTTTCCTTCTGAAACATGCATGCTTACAAAACCTCCAAATGAAGTGAGGAGCTTAAAATTACATTCATGTATTAATATATATATGTATATATATATATATTAGTTTTATATAAAAAGCTTTGGAGTTTGAGGTCTACTCGTTAAAGCAGAAAAATCTAGTGTTAGCCTAATGATGTAGTTTCACCTTTACCAGCTCTGTTGTGCCTATAGGCTCTATAAAAGTCAGCAGTGGGTAATGTTATGTGCCATATGCATTGCCTGCAGTACCTCAGCACAACAGGGCAGATTAAGGACAGGGTTTCCGCCTACCTTTTGAAGATTTATATCAGACCCTCTAACCTTCAGTGAAAATAGTTTGGTGATTTAATTCTTTTTATGTTGCTCAACAACAGCTTTTATACTTCCACAAACACTGTATAGCTTTCATGCTGTAAATAGTCATAAATTTAGGCAGACTTCTCCATAGTGGAGCAAGGCATGACAGAAAGCAACAGCGTCTGAGGATTTGCGAACTTTCCTCCTTGCTTACTGGGTTCACAAAATGTGTTGAGTTTGTACACATCCCTCTCCTCTAATCTTTTTCCACTTTAGTTTAAACAAACAAATATGCTTGAGCACTATTTTTTTCTCCCTTAAATAAGCATGTAAGTGTATGCCATGCATCTTAAATGGAAGAACATTCTTCACATTCAGGGTTGACACATATGGAGACCATATATAGTGTAATGTATCTGTGGCTCACTGCTCCTTCCCCTCCCTCACCAGGCCACACACTGTTTATGTTCAGAGTTTCAAGACAGCCTCTCAACAACACAGAATCATTACAGCTGGAAAGAACCTCTAAGATCATCTAGTCCATCTGTCCATGTACCACCAATATTGTCACTAAACCATGACCCTAAGTAATACATCTACTCTTCTCTTAAACACCTCCAGGGATGGTGACTCTACCACTTTCCTGGGCAGCTTGTGCCAGCACCTCACCACTGTTTCAGAGAAGTATTTCCTAACATCCAGTCTGAATCTCCCCGGTGCAACTTGAGACCATTTCCTCTAGTCCTATCTCAAGTTACATGGTAGAAGACAATATCGTAATAGAAGGCATACCTGTGATATGAGATTAAGTTCTCCAGTTTTATTTCACCAAAAAAACACACCTTGCTGCGTTTTGGAACTCCCATTGAAACTTCCACGTGTCCTAGAAATGTGAATGGATGTATTACACGCTGCATTACTGAGAACTACTTTTATGTTTGTGGAGTGGAATTATAGAGAGAGTAAATGACTCCGTAAAGGTCACACAGGAAATTTGTGACAGAGCCAAGAATTTCTTGAAAGCCAATCTACTGTATTTAACTATTGATTTTTTTAGTCCTTCTTTAGCAGTATTCAAAGTTGACATGAAGCCTGCATTGTGCATTTACTTCTGTATATATATTGACCAGGAGAATCTCTGCAGACCTTTCTCTAAAGAGCATCTCCAAGAAGAGTAAGGAGACAAAGGGCAGGATAAAGGGCTCATTAGCTGCACCCCACCCACGTGTCTGAAACTAAAACACAGACCAAGTGCTGCAGTTTGCTCCGGGCCACACAGGAAGTTTGCAGCAGAGACAAGGAATTTAATCTACATCCCCTGAATCCCAGTCCAGTGCTTTCAACGTCTTCCCCAACCAGTTCATATTTCATATGATATGCAGTATATACTGTACAGCTTTGGAAATAATTTTTTCTCCCTTTCTCTTCCTCTCTGAAATAATGTAATCCAGGAACATTTGCAGTGAACTTTTGAACCTTTGATGCTTAAGTAGGTTCAAAATTAAGCAAACTGTGTTTCCATGTTGTTAATTGGAATCATTCTGCCTGGATATTTTTGCAACCTCCTCATGGTTAACTTCAAACTCCCCTGCCAGCCCAAAAAAGGGAAAAAAAAAAGGGGGGGGTGAGGGGGGGGCAGGGAATCAGCTCTATTAAATGTGTTAAACACTTCAGCTGTACAAAATGTGGTGTGAGATAGTTTTTTTAAATACTGAGTTAGGAAAATGACAGGCATCTGCCTGTGTACTTCTTCCTGCCTGGGTTGAAGGTCATTATTTTGAACTAATAGCTGACCTCCGTGGCCTCTGGAAGGCCATTATGCTTAATGGCCTGAGCTAATTTGCTGTGCTACAGGGTTGGCTGATCTTTATTTTAATCTCCTGCACCTTCTCCTGCTCTTGTGGGGAAAGCAACTGCTCTGATATAATCCAGTTGGCACCAGATTGCCTCGGGGAGGGAACGGGCGAGCTGCTGCAAGACAGGACTATACAGTAATTTACTGGAGCTTGACTCTCCAGGAGAAAAAAAGGCAAGACAAGGCATATGCATACACACACTGACATATATATCCACATATGTGTGCACACAGGGGAAGAGAGAGGCAGAGCAGGAGAGTGAAGGTGCATAGAAGAGGAAAGGCATGCAAAAGAGGGAATGAGGTATAATGTGAAAAATAGAAATGCATTTACAAAAATAGAGCTGCATTTTTAACCCCATTTTCTTTCCTTTAAACCAACTGAAAAGAATACCGCCCAGACAATTTGCTGCCAGGGAACAGAAAGAGCTTCACTGCTTTCTCTCACAAAATCAGCATCTATTTGAAAAGAAAAATCCCTTTACCAACTGTATGTGCCCATGTCTCTCCTAGCGTTACTGAAGAGGTTGTCATGAGTGACTGGTTTAAAAATCAACTCAAACAGAAAGCAAATCCACAAAGGCATCAGCTATTAGAGACATATTCTCAAAGCTAAGGCAAGGTCTCATGGGATAATGCTCTGACATTTTTTGTCCAGACAGATGCATTTTTGTCTCCTTGAAACCTTTCCTCATGTTCTTAGCACAGGGATGATGGAGGACAGTCTGTCTTGGGGAGGAGCAGCATAGCCTGGGGACTCAAGGGGCTGCAGAGCAGGAGACAGGCTCTCATCTCTTACACACAGCATTCTCACAGAGCCTTTGCTTTCTGCCTCGCATCATTTTATCTTTGCTCCTTCCTTTGCTGATTCCTGTCTCCTGCACATGTTCCCTGCTCTGAGCAAGGAAGAGATACAACAAAAAACTTCCGAGTTAGCAGCAAAGTGAAGATTTTACAGTATGATAGAGCTGGCAAGCTGAGCAGCAGAGCTGCTTTACATACATGTGGTTTTGTATCTGCAGTCACACATGCATGAAATACTCCAGAGATATGTGCAACATAACCAGCTTTCGCAAATTGTGAGTCCTCGTTCTTCTCTTTTCTCACTAGTTTTCCATAGTCTGTTGCTCTTGCTGATACCTTGTCTAAAGTACAGACTGCTCATTCTTGGACGCTTGGACACTGCTTCATTTTCTATGCAGAAAATTGCTGATCTTGTAGTTTTGTCTTGGTGTTTTTCCCCACCTGCACCCAGGAGAAGGAGCAATAACTCCCTCCGGAGTCTCAGCCCCTTCATGCTGGATCCTTCTGGAGGTGGCTGGTGGAAGTCCCAGACTGTCCTGACCCCATCACTGTAGCTCAGTACTACAGACTGACAGCAAAGTCAATGACAAATGCATTATTTGTCCCCAGTGCTCAACTGTGACCCTAGATTGCCCCAGTTAATGGTATCTGGGCT
This sequence comes from Excalfactoria chinensis, assembly GCF_039878825.1. Lineage (NCBI taxonomy): Eukaryota > Metazoa > Chordata > Aves > Galliformes > Phasianidae > Excalfactoria > Excalfactoria chinensis. The sequence continues at coordinate 43,165,404 of NC_092827.1, forward strand.
GTTATGGCCAAATTACCAGCAGCCTTAACATTGAGAGGTGGGATGGAAGGCTACCAGATGATATGTTCAGGTTTTTAGATTCTTAAATGTATCAGAATTACACTATTGTATGTAATTAAAACAACAACAACAACAGCAAATTACATGTATCTATTACATGTCTGGACCCTGCTTAGTCTCTGAGGCCCCTCACACTTGTCATGATGGGTGCACAAAATCACAGCTGCAGATGGTCCATCAGTCCCCATGTGGGGAGGAGTATCCCCAGAGTGGTCTAAACTGGTGGCTCATGCAGACTCAGTCCTCATGCAGCTCCTCTGTATGTGGGTTGTCCCCTCTTGCCTTTCTAGAACAGCTCCCCATTCACTATGTGCCATCAGAAGAGCCAGGATCCAGGACTCCAATTTATTGGCAGTGTGTGCATGTATCTCATGTATAAAACACACCTCTAAGCTTTCCATCTAGCCTGAAAATTTCTGGTATTCTAGTTTACGTATTACCCACTGGAATGGAAAACTTATTTTAAAAGCAATTTCTTACATCAAATTTGTCAGAAGAAAGCAATTAAAAATCAAGAGCTAAAAATTATCTGTCTGAAACAGCATACACCTTGCATGGTTTTGTTATGTGTGCAACAGGGATAATGTTGTTTCCTCTCCATTTTTAAAAATCCCTTCAGTAGATCTTTGGGTTTCTAACTCATTGGGTTATAATGTTCCCCACACTTGCTTGCCCTAGCCTCTGTACAATACACACCCTAGTAAAATAAAAGGCCTCCTGCAGGTGGTGCTACAATGCTGCAAGTAGTTTTAATTAGAATAAACAACAACAAAAAAAATCCTCCATTGTAATTTCCCTTCTCATTATGACAAATACAAACCTCTCTGTGAGATTAGCTCATTGTAGATAGACAAATCCTAACTAGCATCTAACACAGATGAACAGGCAAAGTGTCTTGGAGACCTAGACTTAACTCACTTTCTTGATAACACAGCTCCACTTCCTCATCACAGCTAGGAATTTTAGTTATATATTATGCAAATTACTAATTTTCTCTCTCTGTATTCTGAAGAAAATTCTAGCCTTAGTCTTTATTGCCCAATAACTCGTGCAGTCAATTTTGGTTCAGAAGTAGCTCTAAGATGTAGTTTATCTGATAGGTGAGTATGTCATACATCAGCAGTATTAATGTACAAACAACAAATAAGGAAAAAAAAATCCATAAGCCTGCTAGCAAAATAATAATAATAATAAAATAATAATAAAAAATTATAGTTTTGGAATCTCTGGTTTACCCCAGACTATAGAAAATAGCTTACCTTAGCCAACAGAGCTCAATGGGCTGCCTCTGCATAGGTATGTACAGATAGGACTCTTTTCTTTTAGCCTTTAAATCTATCTGATGGCCCAACACAGTGAGGGCATTTTGCAGGAAACAAATCTAATGTGTGGAGAAAACACTATCATTTTAAGCCTTCACCACTGAGCAGTGTTTAAAAAAGACAAGGAAGATTGTCATTCCATGTTTTTTCTTAAGAACTTTCTTCCTTTCATATCTGCTCACATCTTTTCATATCTCTTCTTTCATTGTTTTGATTTATTTGTCATTGTAGAAGGAATGAAGGAATAATAGGAAAACATTAAAAGCAAAACAATAACCTATTCTGATTAAGCAAGAACTAGTTTGACTTCAAATATTATTTGCTTCTACTTTCAGTTTTAAGACATTGTTTTAATTCTTTTAATGACAGTATGTTTCTCATGCGCCTGTTTCCTAGTCACAAAATGTTGCAAGTTATTTGTAGTTAAAATAACCTGGGGTGGCATCTTGTGATCTTTTCCCACTTCAGCTTTCTCAGAGTAAGAAACAATTAAGCCATCAACACAAATGAATCTAAGGCTGTCAGATCAGAAGATAAATGAAGGTTGAATGATGATGTGGTACCAGCACTTCCGTAAGAAACAGGCTCAATTAAATTAGAAATGCAGTAGCAATAATTAAAATGTATGAGATATGGCTCTCAACTAAACTTGAATCCTATGATTCCATTTGATTTCACATTTTTTTTTCCCCATTCTTTATGTACTGCTTCTGAAATTTCCCAGGGAATTCATGGAAGGAGGCACAGATTTGGAGATAATAATATCACTCACTTTAGTGCTATTCCAAGGAAAATCATTGCATGTGTAATATTTAGTTCTTTTTCATTCTCTTGTTCTCAGAGAAATACTCTTGAGTTAGCATGGCTATTAGCTGTTCAATAACAAGTTCTGTTTCATAATTAGAGAAGAGGTTGTTGCTTGTAAGTGAAAAGCCTGTTAGCACTCACCAATTGAACTGACAGAATATTGTATTACAAGCATCCATTTTCTTTCAATGTGCTATTTTGACATAGATTTTATTCTCTCTCTCTCTTTTTTTTTTTTTTTTGTTTTTTTTTTGTGTGTGTGTGTGTGTGTGTGTTATTACAATTGGCGCAACAGATTTTTATTTTCATGGTGCAAATTCCTATTCATATATATGGTTTTAAAACACAGCAAACAATTCCTACCAAAAAACAGCTGTGCCATCTTGAAAAATCAGATTTCCAAGATGGCATTTTCTGATGTTTCTTTGAAAAAACATCAGTTGTCAGATGAAGTTCATAATGAAAATAAATAAGAGGAGAACGATGTGTGAGCATCTTTCCTCTTCTAGGGAAGAAGGCTTTACTCTTGACTTTTAACAGTTAATATTTTTGAAGACACTAACTTCTGGGCATATTCATATGGGTGTTATTTATGGCCTTCTTGAAGCACATTGAACTGTCCTTGAGGGTACAGGAATGACACACTGGCCCAGACTTACCACTCCAGGGGTTTCTGCAGATAGCAGCAGATCTCCCTGAAGGATTTTCCCTTTATGACCCACATATCTTATGACTCCATGCCTTTGTTAGGATGAGATCCGGTTGTTGGCATGGGTCAGACAACAGAGGCAAGATTAGAGAAGGACACCTGGTCTGAGGAGCCAAAGGCTTTTATGTGATACCTGGTGCTTAGCTGCTCAATGCTGCAGAAACTGAAGTAGGTTTAGGGGACTTTATTGACTAGTGGTCCACTGGCAAAGGGGTTGCATATGAAGCAGATGTTGGATTCAGACATCTCAAGTGGCACTGAGGCTGCGTTTAGATTAAATTGTCTTTTTGTAGATTTATTCTCCTGCAGTATATAAACGTAATATAATATACTATTTCCTGCAGTATAAACATATAACACTCCCCCCCATAGTTCTTTTTATCACTGCCATGTACACTTCATTACAGAGCTGTTGTGAAGGCCAACCAGATAATATTTACAAAGCGCTTAGAATTATTGTTGTAATTAATAATTTCTCATTATTTTTATCATCACTTTGTAAAAACGTAAATTCTTCTGAAATAAAATCTCTCGTTTTGAATTTCTTAATACACAAGAATTACAGAGTAAACTTTCAGGGACTTGAAAATAAACTATTTTATCATTTGTTGTAAAGGGGAAACGGTCATGCTGTCTCCTTGGTGAAGTTAGTTGAAGATACTTCTTGAGCTCGTCATTTTATGGCTGTATCCATTTTAAACAGGAAATGTGATTCTGATATAACACACATCTACCTAAAACAATCAGAAAGCAAACTACAACAGCTAGTGAGGCAGAAAGAACAATGAACGAATTATGCTTTTTTTTATCTTTATTGAAGAATTTCTCCTGCATGTGTATTCTGTTGACAGAAAGCTAAGGAAGAACCTAAGGCACCTAAAGGGGAAAGCATTTGTATGTTAGTACTCTGTTCAGCAGATAACAGAAAGCCTGGTGTAATTCCTTTCTGCATTAAAGGAAGCAGAACACTCTTTTTCATTTGAAGACACCGTCATCTTAGTTTATTTTAACATCACTGCAGAATTCAAATATGCAAAATGCTTACAGAATGAACAGAGAGGCTTTTCATCTTAACCACATTGCCATGTCTGTGTTAAAGGACACAGACAGAAACTGAGAAGCAAAAATCTCAGTCATGCTCCTCAAAATCTGGAAAGTTTTTTCAGCTATTCCCTCTGAAACAGGAAGTCATGATCTGCTACGTGATGGGTAATCTGAAGAAGAGCACCCTTATTTCCTGCGGAACACTCCTGATTTATGAGAAGAGATGACTGAAAGGACTTGGCTCTGCTGTATATAGATGAAGGTGCAGTTTTAGAAAATGGTGCCTCTGCTGTCTGCTTCTTCTGTGATTGCTGGCAAAAGCATATGTCATGTCTAACACTTGCCATCCTACTCAATGACCACACGGGCTGTTGAAAATCCTCAGTGGGATTTTCACTTGGTAATTTTTACCAAGAGTTTTGAAAACATGACTTGGCTTACAGAACCAATTCAGATTTGTGTTGGGAATGGTCTATTTTTTAATCTTTCAACATCAGGAAATACAAAATAGTTCTCTAGACAAGTAGTGATGGGGAATGAGGTCAGGGAAGGTCCAACTTCAAGCCAGCTGTGTCATTGGCATTCCTGAATTACATCAGGATGACTTAGCTATGGAGTCAGTAGAGCAGATACCTAGACAGCTGAGAAGCACAAATAATCAGTGAGGCCGGATGGGGGAGTGGGAATGGCAGTGTGTGCACTGATGTGATACTGCAGTATGCCTGGGTATGATATCTGACTGGATAGCCATTTGGTAATCCTGCTGGGATTTAATGTTTTCTTGTTTCAGTTAGATTTTAATTTAATTTCATTCTAAATCACAATGAATACTTACTCTTTCTATTATTATTATTATTATTTTATATATATATTTTAAAGTCAATCATCTTAAAGCAATGCTGACTGGTTATTTAAATAGTTGCAAATTGATTTATCTACTAAACTGCACCTCGCACTTTTTAACAGTAATTAACTAAGACTTTCAGAAATACTGTGAATACATGAGCTTTTTTCTTCATTTTCTTCAGTAGCAGAAAAAAAAAATAAATCAATAGAAGATAAAGATAAATCAGTATTGACATTTGAATTCTAACACGTAAGGTTGGCATATTTTCAGTATTTTGTTTGCTATTTCTTTGTGATGATATTTTGCTATTACTGATATCTTCATGGTATTTTGTGCTTTGGATGTGCAGAAATGTTTTCAGATTCTGAGGGTAGAAAATAATTTTTAAAGGAAGATGCACTGGTTTGCTTTTTTTTTTTTTTTTTTTTTTTTTTTTTTTCCAGTGTGAAATTTCATGTAGGAGTATTTCCTTTTTAAGTTCCCTGCTGTGTAATGAGGATTATTGGAGCAGCAGATATGAACTTTGGCATATTCTGGGAGCTGACAAAAAAAACCCAACTTTAATTAGATATGCGTTTCTTTGTGAATAAATATTTTGCTTATGATTAATGTCTGCTTCACAAAAAATATTGTGATCTTTATTAAAGAAAAGAAAAACAAACTAAGAGGAATCTTGAAAACAGAAAATAATTTTAATCCAGATACATGGATTAAATGCAGAAACATGAAAATAGCAGTTGTGTTTCCTGCTCCACTGCTCCTTAGTCTCTGACTGCTAAAACAGTATCTACTTTTTCTACATTCAGCTCTTTGTTTTGACTAGTGTTCAGCAGTTTTTTTTGCTGAAAAGGAAATGAGTATATATGCTGGTCAGTCATCACGGGAGGACAGAGGGAATAGAGGGTCCAATAGTGTAATGCTACAAGGCATTTGCTGCCCATTTCCACCTCTGGATGTGGGTGGAAAGGTTCCTGCTGGTGGCTGACATACACCAGGGAAAGGGTAATTTGCAGAGTTATTTACAAATAGGCAAATGAGAGAAACAAGCTGTCACGCTGGTGTTTTTTTTATTATTGTTATTTTTTTTTTTTTTTTTTTTTTCCTGCAGTGACAAATGTTATTCAACATATATCACATCTGCTTACTCTACATATAAGGAAAAATATGCTTATGCCTGTAATAGTTCCCTGTAGATGTTGAGCTCTTAGCAGCAAGCACATAAATTCACACCGGTGGAAAAAGGAAAATGATGTACAAAATGTTGCTCATGAAGGAAAGAAACAAAATGAAGGGCCAAAGAAAGAATAAGAAGATGCATAAGCAAATATATTTGCATATGCTCCTGCACAAATGCATACAAATATGCAAATCTTCATTTCAAACATTAAGTGGGGTTAAACATGGTTAACTCTGGACCACAAAAATGTTGACCCTGGCTCTGACTTTACTGTGTAGTCTACTCGAATATGTGACAAATGTAAGCAGGGATCTCCCACAGGGTGAGTAGTTTCATCTTAAAACAGAAATTTAAGATAAATCAGATAAATTCCTCCCTCTTTCCTGCTACCCCTATCATCCCATAATTTGTTTCTCTCTTCCATGACTTAGAAGAGTCTCCTCATCTCTCCAATTAGCTTAGGGAAAGAAAATCCCAGAGCAATGATGTGTCATACCAATAACACGCAGAGATGGAACTCTTTTCTAAAACCTAGGCCAAGGCAAAGCCATATTAAGACTTGTGAAGTATACGTTAATACTTAAAGTCTTTTTCTCATAAAATTTCCTCCTACTGTTTCTAAAAATCAAACAGAATGGATTTCAAACAGAAAAACTGCAAAATCTGAATATATTTTTGATTATAAAGAAATGCTTTTCTCCTATCAAAAGTTTTTCTTTGCAGGTTATAGTGCTCATCTGAGTTATTTTCCAGCGTGCAAAGTAATTTAGAAAAATTTAGAAAAATCCAGACTGCTGTGTCTTTGTCTTCTTTTGATAATGTTTTTGTCATGAAAGACCTCCCTGTCCATATAATGGAAATCTCTCTATCTTCATTATGTTGACTGTCATTTCTTAACTCTTATAATAAATGTATGGAAGTGACACAACAGTCACCCATAATCCACCAGATATGTTATGTATGCCTGTGTAAGATAAACATTCAAGTAATGTAGAATCTAACCTGAAATGGTCACAAATTAACATCAAGTTAAAATTTTAGCAGAATCAATGAATGTTACTTGTAACTCAACATTACTGATACAACTGCCTAGCAAAAGTACTGTCCACACAACTAGAGAATATCTTTTGATAAGGTGCAAGTCACTTAATATTGCCCATCAGTATGCAAAACTACAAGGAATGATGCTTTAATGAAACAGAATACTGGACCTAAATGAAATTACATTTGGGGTTATAAGTGACAAAGATGAAGATAGTTACCTTGAATTCCTATTTTCCATTCCTTCCTTGCTGTAACTAGAAACAGAAGGAAAAGGAAGATTTGCAAGTCATGATACTTAACCCACAATGAGGTCTCTGAAGGGCTCCAGTTTAACCATACATGTGCCTTTTGGCAAGGTTCATTATGAAAGCAATCAGGAAGCCAAACCGAAGCCTTATTTGGGGGGTATTTCTGCCCTTACTATGATGTGGTCTCATCATGTCACTCAGGAATGAGGCACTTGCTGTTACATTAAACACAAAAATAACACAGGAAATTGATTTATGTTGGCACAGTTTTCCTATTTTAAATTATTTACCTGAAATCCAATCCAGAACTGCAGTCAAAGTATAGTTCAGAGCTCAGATTTCTAGTGCTCACATGTTAGAGAACTCAACATTTGTTCCAGATGGCCCATCTGCCTTTGATTACTATTTTTTGGTAAATAAAATGAAGAGGGTACATAGATTCCCTGCCACATTGGAAGAAGATAAAATAATGTCAAGAAGTTTATATAAAAAAATAAACGAAATTAAGCAGAGTGAGAACAAATATTAGAAGAAAAGTTTATCTGCTTTCAGAACAGGTCTTCAGTATCTCCAGTATCTCCTTTTACCTGCCAATGCTGTTGTTTGTCCTTGGAGCCAAGAGAATAATGAGCAAAGACACCATTCCTGTTAGTTGGTAAGAAATTCCAAGAAGCTGCACAGACAGTGCAATTGTTTGAAAATACAGACTGAACTGAAAACTATTTTTCTTTTATTAAGAATGTACTTTAGCAGAAGAAATAGAAAACCACACCATAAAAAAGAGGCAGCTTAAAGTTAGAGGTTCCTTACTTGTGAGGATGTCAAGGTGGGAAACCCATCAAGATAGCATGATATCAATTTTTATCGACCCTCTGCTGAACTGCACTGCAGGTATTAGTGAAAATACATTTGAGATAGGAAGGATTTGGTTAGCTTTACGATTATCATTAGTATTTTCCCTCATGTTTTGTGCTTTGGGTCCTAGCCAGAACCTGAAAAGGAAATACCTCTGTACCCTGAGAGAAACTATTTGTGAAGAATTTCTGGCTTGACCTTAAACAGGAATTGTCTGAAATTACAGGAAAGACTTTTTGCAAGATTTCCCTTCTAGCTTTGCAAATGCAAGCCATTCAGAGGTTTTGGGTGCTTATCAGCAGTTCTGGAAAACATTTAAGGTTTGTCTAGTGTATAGCTAATAGAGAGATCCTTGGAAATAGCAAAGAATAAGGCCATTTTCTCAAACTTATTCATTTCCTGACTATGTGTTGAGTTAGAACAGTATAGAGACAGCAGTAAAAACAGCATAGAAGCAGAATATTTTGATTTTCAGCCTTGAGATGTTTAGTGCCGTCATCCAGTGCTACCATAGGCATAGTATAGAAAAGGACAAAGAGAAGGTAAATCTGTGTGTGTTTTATTCTGTTAACATTAGCTCTTTAGAGTCCCAGGGGACGTTTCCTACTATGTGTGCAGAAGGTATTAGCTCTCAACAGCCAACCAACCTTAAAGCAGCCCTGTGTTACAAAAGGGCTTATTTAGAAAAGCTTTGTATTTAGAAAAGCTTATGAAAACAAAACAAAACAAAGAAATAAACAAACTGGTGTATGTCTTGGTGATGCAGAGGTTCCTAAATCCATGGTTGTAACTGTCTCCTCAATGAGCATATAGGAGAAACCATAAGAGGCTTGTCAGATTTAAATGCGATTGAAAACATTGCAGTGTAAGTGACAAACTGTAAGCATGCTGACCTCAGGAGAACTATGGAATGCTGCGGTCTGGCTCCGTGTGTAACTCCATGCCTATTAGTGAGTTTCTGAAGCATTAGCATGCCCATATGGCTGTGGCCTCCTGTTCAGATTGCCTGTGGCACTGTTCTCTGTTACTGAATGTTTACAACAGATATTTCTGAGAAGGGCTGCTTGCCATGTGATAAGATGTGGTTTCTGGATGAAGTCTCTGGTCACTCCATCTGACCTCCATAGTGAGAAACCAAGTGAGCTGTCCCAGTCAAAATATCTTTCCCTGTTCATTTGCACAAATGAGGATTTGTACTCTATTGAAGAAATCTTCAAATATTTTTCTCTGTTCTCCTTCAAGAAGTAGGAGAAACAGTCTCCTAGATTCAGCTTCCTGGGGGATGCTTTTAATTCACATAACTTTAGAAGAGAAAAAAAAAAAACTGTGAGTGATTAGAGTATTTTTTTATTTGTGTTAATGATATGTTTGTCTCCTCCTGATATTTTACTATTGGTATCTAGTGAAGTGAATTTATATGTGTGTTTTTATCCTATGCTGGAGGTCTATTTGTTTGAATCTTAATATTATCAGAAAAGTCAGATTCAGTTTGAGATGTAATAGCCAAACTAAATAAAAATTCAACTGCTTATCTTCAGATATCCAGTTTTCTGATTGTGACCAACCACGGATTCTCCTCAGCTCCATCCATGGGTCCTTTTTGAATTCAGAATATTATTGCTACTAACTCTCTGTTAGGTACAGTATGCGTCCACAGAAGATTTTTTTCAAGAGAGCTTGCAATGTAATCATTTGATCTTGAAAATAACCTAGTACCATTTAATAATAGGCTAAGATAATGCTTAGTATGACTTGACACAATTTAACATGAGAATTAAATTTTTAAATCTTAAATTTCATGCAGGAGAACAGGAAAGTTTATGAAGGAAAGTTAGAACAACTGAAGTCAATGCCTTATTTTATCAGGGGGTTGTGCTTCTAATACAGCTCTAGCTTAAAATGAAGGCAGTGTTGACTTTAAAGGAGTCAGAAGCACATCTCTTCTTCCCCTTTTTGTTGAAAGTATTTCAGTCCAAAAACAGGTTTGTAGACAGAATGATCACCACAGTGCCATCAAAGCTTAATGAATGTAGAGAGATTAGACAAAACAAACAAAAAACAAAAAACAAAAAACAAACAAACAAACAAAAAAACACCTATCAAAGTTAATCTAGTGTTTTGTGTAACATAGCTTTTCTAAATGTAATAAACTAGAGTAAACTCGCTAAAGATTTATTTGAGATAAATAGAATCTCATGGCCTATACATGAAATCAAAGTATGGTTCAATACTAACACTCTGTGGCTCACTCATCGGCAAATCAGTACTCCTAAAAGTTTAGGAATTTCAGGCTTTGTAGTGAGATGGCGGTGGGAAGATGGTGATAAGCATGTCCGTCATATTCAGACTGAGCCGTAAAGATTTCTGAGAGCACAATCTGACAGAAACAGTTGAAAAATAATTATCCATATTTTAATAACCTGCTAACCTTATGTTAATCTCATATATACCTAAGTTGCCAACATCAACTCTTTTTTAAAACACTGACTTTCACTGGGAAACTTTCTTCAGCAAATTACATTTGAAAGATTAACTACTAGTGTGCTTGTCTTAAAATTATTTCTTGCTTCATTAGTTTAGTATTCTGTCTCCCTCCCAGTGAAGAAATGTATTTTTAAACTCTTATTTAGAGACTAATCCAGAACTTATAGACAATGGCTGATTGAATACACAATACAATACAATATTATTTCACAAATAATTTTGTCTTAGTATTTTACTTTTTTAAAACAAAATCTATGAGCAGTGAAAACGAGTTCAGTTTAATATGCCAGGCAAGACAATTAAAATATTTCTTGTGAAAATATTTAATTTTTTAATTGTTGCATGTGATTTTGAGGTCCTGCTGGATTTAGTAACACAACTACAAATGAAATAATTATTTAAATCTGTATAGTATAAAAATATTTATTATGTGGTGCAGCAGATTCATTATCAGCCAAGCAATGATTTATGCAGCTAATTGAACTGCATTGTCTCTGAGTACAGAAATCTTGCATCTTTTCCATCTCATGATAAATAAAGCACTGCGTGAATCTTAGTTTTATGTCTTGCAAATATGGAACAAACACCCATGATCACAACTGAAATACTGAGAAACTATTTCTCCTTTTAATTCTCCAACTGTACTCAGAGTTTATTTTTCACTTTTTATGTTTTTAATTTGTAACGTCTTACTTGGAAATGCAGAAATAGGATAAAATAGAATATTTTTTTCCCAAGTTATTCACTGAGTTTATTTCTTTTTGGTTAGTGTGTCTACATATAGGGCCCATTAGATGAGCAGGATGGATCTTTCTCATGAAAATAAAGCCAGTTTGTACATAACAGTACAGAACATGTGCATGTTTGAACAGAAGAGTGAGTCTAAGTGAGAGAGAATTGAGCAGGCATTCAAATCAACACTTCTTCTCCAAGCAGGAGCCTGAAGAGTGTGAGTGTAAGATAAGAGGGCATACTTCAGTGAGGAGCAGAGCTCTGGGAAAAAGGGAAAGAAGTATGGACAAGGAGTCTCTGCTGTGAGGAACACTGCTGCAATCTGCCGAGGATCTGTCAGTATGTGATACAAATGATTGTATAATCCTTTTATGAACCAGGTTTTGGAATTGAGATAGAGGATATAAATGATTGCAGAATTCTTTTCCTAAAATGTGCTGTTGCATACAAACGTCACTGAGTTGATGAATATGTATCGAAGCCACGAGGTCACTGGCAAAGCCCCAAGAAGAGAAGGCCAACTCTCCTCTTGGAGCTAGCTCACTCCAGCTTCTTTCATTTCATTCTTGCATTGAAAATTGCTCCAGGCTGCAATACTACACGCTACTGACTGACAGAGAACTGCTGCAGATCTGCAAACCAGGAGCAGGGTGCTCATTAAGAGATGGTCATCACACACTTGTCATCAGTCTTGGCAGGGCTTTTTTCTCAAATACACTGATAACAGGTTGACTGGACCATACTGATCAGTGTAGTTCTGGCTTGCATTTGTGAATTTTTCTGTCCAGTATCTCTATATTGGAGAGAAAAACTTGTGAAGCATTCCTCCATTTTTCCTTTGTTTACTGAGAGAAGAAGAATGCTTTATAATTGTATTTTCCATCTGGATTTTTCCCAACTTGGGTACCAGTCCTTAAGTGAACATCTCCCTCTGAATGATATCTCATTCTGAATAATATCTGTGAAATATTGAATTAATATCATTTATATATGAACATAATTTTGTTAGCATACATTTTTACATATTGCATGTTACCTAACAGCACTTTTTTACCTCAGTCATTGACAATAGCAGACAATACTACTGGTACCAATGACAGCTTCTGGACCTGTTCTGGTGGCTAATACTTTGGAGAGGTGTGTGTTGCATAGATTAAAAAAATATTGTATTTTGTCTTACAGTATATATAGTATTTTATTCTGTAATGATGTAATTAAAATGGTTATATTTGAAAACTGGAGAACACCATGGATAACAAACAGTATTCGTAAGAGGAAAAAACTTAGATTATATATTAATTTTATTTATATTATTGTTATTTTACCCTCATGATCAAAATTTTTGTAGACTCCAGGTTAATTGTGGCTAATCTTACTTTCCTCTCATTCTCCTTTGTGGATTCCATAGTCTCATCCCACTCACTGTGAAATCATCCAGTATTTTCATTAGAAGAATATTTTTTTCCCCTACTGGCTGATATTCTGTTATGAAATTTAACCCACTTGGATTTGCAAGGCTAACATCTCAGTTTTCCAGTCCCAAAATAAGTACTTTTGTGCCAGAGTCAACAGGAAAAGAAAGCTTAGAGCATCCAACTGACTTAGTTTCACATTTCCCTGATGCCCAAACAATTGGAAAGCAGCAGGACCAAAACATTTCATAAATTTCTTCCTAGGTGGTACAGACAATAAGACAGGATGTTTGGATCTTTGGCCAGTCCCTGCAGGAATATTACAACACACAGATACTTTGTGAACACTGTATGCACATTTGAGGGGCATTAAAGCTTAACTGGACTATGTATTAGCAAGTACACTTTAGGGAACAGTTTTATCAGTTGTGCAGTTGAACTACACGATGTAGCAGGTATTTACACTTCCTTGTTCAGCAGCCCTGCAGATGGTGCCTCTGTTTCCTCCACCAGCTTTTTCAATTACCCTAAGTTGTGAAACAAGTTACCCCGATTCTTTTTCATTGCTTTCAATATGATAATAATAATTGCTATAATAAAAATCAAAAAATTCTTAGCAGGTAAGAGAGCAAATTAAACAGAAAGAAAGCACCAGTGGATGACAGTGATTTCAGTTTGAATTCTGAGAAAATTTAGAGAAAAAAGAAGCTGTTTCTTCATCTGTTTTATTGACACATGGTTAAAAGAATTTTCATTTGTGTGCTTTTGTTTTTGTTTGTTTGTTTGCTTTTGTAATTAAAAGCTAAACATTTCTCAGTGGCCTGTTTCTGTTTCATACACAAAATAGACCTTTCTTTAGTTATTATTAATCCTTATGCTACTCTAGAGATTTCTTTCTGTCAGGCATTATAATGACATGAAAAACATACCCTATCCCAAAAAGCTAATAGTCTAAGCAGTCAAAGCCAGAAAGATAAAGACTTTTCCAAGGTTGCACAACAAGCAGTAGATAAAATATAATGAAGCAATCTTGTCAAATCGTTGTTTTCTGGAATCTGAATTTCTTTATATATAAAAAGAGATGTGGCATCTTCTGTTATTACCTTGTACCATTCATTCATGTGAGTCAAGGGGGCACACTCTAAAGTTGGTAAATCTTTTGAGGAGCCTTTCACAGTAGAAACAAAAACTAATAAGATTTTGTCTTGCATCAAAAATGTATTTATTCTTTTTGGTGATGTGTGTGAGTTGGAACAAAGGGTATGTATAAGGAAGGGTGATCTCCCAGCATTTGAGGTTTTCTGGCCAGCCCAGAACATGGAATCTGCCTGTCTGTTGATTTTGGGCTCACTGTCAAGATTGCCCTTAAGATAAGGCTGTGTCAATTTATGGAAAACAAAAGGAGACTGCCATGAAATACCAAACTTGATTAAATGCAATTCTGCACATTTGGAACATCTGTGACGAGTGGATCTGACTCCGGGCCAAAAACTATAATCTCATCTTTTAAGAGAGATATAAAAAATGGGACTAATTTTACAGCAGTTTGATGGAAGAAAAAGATTTTACTCATGTTTTTAATGAGAAATGACATTTTTATGTGCAAAATTTTAGGTTTTTAATTAAATGCTCACCTCTCATCTACCTCCTGAAACAATCAACTTCCCCCTCACCCTCCTCCCCTCTCTCAAATATACAAATTACTGTTTTCATGGATTTTGTTTCTTGGCTTGTTTTGTTTTGGTTATTTGTTTATTAGCTGAGTATATAGATGTCCTAACAAAATACATTAATATTTAAGATTATCTTTTGGGAAAGAAAATAGTATATTAGATCAGATATTTCAGTTCTACAAAAAATATGAAGAATGAACCTTTTGAGGTAGGTCAGACCTTTTTTTGTACATGAACCCTGATCAGATTGAAATAAGAAAACATATTTATCACAGTTCTCTTTCTGTGTGGAATCATAGCATATTTTCCATGCAGATTGCTTTGAAGTGTCATAGCACATATAGTCCAGTTGACTGCAGATTGTGCTACCCAAAAGAAGAAGTTCACAACATAAGAACTTTAGAAAACTGCCCATGATTGTTTTGATCCATCTCTTCAAAATTTCACCATCTGTTGGGTCTACAATCAGGATTAGTCAGGTAAGCTATTTTCCTGGTCAACTGAGATTCAGATTCTCCAGGAAAGTGTTGCATGAGTTCTCTGCACAGGCTACATAGAGGTTAAGATGAAAATTATTTCTAGATGGAAACTTGTAGGTAGACAGGTGTAGGTAGGATGAATTGTTCCATGCAACAGGATAATATCAACAATTGAGAAAAAAAAAATGCAGTTCATAGCAGTATTTTAATTTATGATAGTTATTAATAAATTACTTTTAATTCTACCATCTTGACTTTAATTTTGTTCTGGTGTACGGTAGTCAGCCCTGTATGTTAAAACCTCCTAATTGCCCAGATTCTGAAGTTTGATTGATTAAACATACTGAAAAGGCTCCGCAGGATGCACCAAACATCCTTCAGAAGTCTGTTGAATGAGGGCTTATATCCCTATTTGTAAAAGAAGATTGTACATTCACAGCAATTTAGTCCTTCCACTTTTCCTCCATCTATGCTCAGTGTTAGTAAATATTCTAGTGACTGAATTTATTGGTTGTTGTTTTTGCAGGAAGATTGAATACTAGGAGATATTAACAGAAAATTAATTTCGGGTTTATTAATGTTCCTCTGTAGAGGGAAATCTTGATTCTAATAGCTGTGGTCAAAAGCTGAAGAGCAAAAATAGTGATACATGAAAATTTACTGTCTCCAGTCAGAAATATTTAAAGTGGCTCAGATTTCATATATCTGGAAAGATCTGCTGGAGTACAATTGACATACCACAGAAAGTTTGCAAAGAACAGGCAGCAATCCGGAATAGCTAATTCGTATGAGAAAATTGCAAACTGCTTATGAAAAAAACCTCAGACAGGAATAAGCAGAACATTTGGTAAATGACTTATTCATTCAAATACTTCAATCTGTCTTCTGTATTAGATATATTAAGGGCAGGTG